>NC_088841.1:27114347-27259347 GCF_904066995.2 Poecilia reticulata
GCTCTGGGCCCCAAAGAGCCTCGGACCGGCCCTGGAGCGGCCCTGCTCCACGTTTTAACCCCTAAACCTCCAACATGGCCGCCCTGCTGCCAGCCTCCTGTAGCGCAGGTGTGTTAGCAGCGCAGCTAGCTGCTCCGTGATGACAGCTACCGGAAGTGGCAGCGGAGGAAGAGGAGGAGGAAGAGCAGGAGGGGGCGGAGTCTGTTTGTTGACATCGGGACGAAAGCGAAAATCAGATGATTGAGGACTGAAGACAGCTTCACCGAGCCCGTCACCAGGACACGAAGCCCAGGTAGGCTGCGGCTCACCTGCCAGAACCCGGACCGGGCCCGAGCCGCGGCTCTGCCCCGCTGACCCGGTCCGCGAGCCGGTCTGATCCGGCTCAGCTGTCCGGTTCTGTTAGCTCCCTGCTAAGTTTAGCTAGGAAAGTCAGCGCTAGCAGCGAGCTAATGGTACCGTGAACCCGAACCGAGGGCGGAATGAGGCGGACAGCAGCCCGAACCGGTCCGAGCACCAGCTACTGCTGCTGACCCGGTTCGGTTCTGCTGGGTCAGAACCGAACCGGGTTCGAACCGGTTCAGCTAGCGGCAGCGACTAGCCTGCTAACCTGCTGCTAACTGTTTCTCCTTCACTTCATCTCTGTGTTCCGAACTGAGCAAACCGGGTCACCGAACCCCTCGGCTGGTTCCGACCGACCCGGAGGCTCCGGATCAGATTTATTCATGACTAAAAATAGTTTCTGAACAGCTGGTTTCCTGCGGAGGAGCAGCAGAAATGTTTCATTAATGATTAATAATCTGATTAAGATTGGAAATAATCCGTAGATTTTACTCATGTCGCGCTTTAACAGCTGAGTGGCTGCATTTATATCATAAATGTCATATTAATGGTTCATGATTGAACTTTTCCTCTTTCCGAGACTCTCAGACTTCTGTTTGTTTTTAAAGTTAAGTGGAAGGAAAAAATGGAAGCGTCCGCCACAGTCCTACAGAGTGAAGCCTCTTGTTGTTTAGAAAACATCTCGGCTCAGGGTGGATGGAGAACATCTGAAGGGAGTTTTCATGTCCTGGATCCAGGGCTGGACTTTGACTAGGCCATGAATCTGCTCTGATCTACTCCGTCTTCACCCCCTGCCTCAGGTTTTCCTCCAGGATCCATCCATGACCTCTGACCTCTGACTCAGTCGTTCTAGAACCCTGATGATGATGATGATGATGATGTGTTAAAAGATGAAGTGTTTTATTTTTTTGGTAAAAAGTAAAAAAAACAACAATTTAATCCTAATAACTTTATTCTGTTAATGTCAGGATTTTATTCTCATTTCCTGCATTAATCCAACTTTAATCTGGTTTTTAATAATGTGTTTTTCTCTGATTCTTCATTATAAAATCTAGAAGAATTTCAAGTTTTCAGATTTTAATCTGTAGAAATTAAACTTTTCACATCATAATTTTCAGGATTTTTTTCAGATTTTATCTTGATTCAGTTTTTATTGTTGTTTTTTCTTGAATTTGTTATTTTCAAACTTTCTCTTCATCCGTCACTTGACCTCAGAGAAACGACTTCCTGTTAATCTGGGATTAGCTTCAGATCATTTCCTCTCAGTCTGAGGTTCTGCTGAAAGCGTCTTGACCGGATCAGAGCCGCTGCTGCTCCGATGACGGGATGTTTGGTCACTTTAATGGTTTGATCTGGACCGCTGACGTTCTGCCCGTCCTCCTTCAGGTCCTCTGTTCTGACCTGAGCCGGCAGCAGCAGCAGCGCGGGGCGAACATGGCGGCCAAAGCGGGCGACGACCCGGACAGCCTCATGACGCTGGCCACCGTGTTCTGCCTGAGGAACCTGAGGAAGACCATGTGCTACCAGGGCTTCAGGAACAAGCTCTGCATGCGCGCCGACATCTTCCTGCCCAGCGAAATCTGCGACAAACTCGTCAACACGTACGCAGACCGCCGCTCGCCGTCGGGACGCCCTCTGTGGCCGCCGCCGCCGCCGCCCTGACTTCCTGTCTCCCGCAGGTACATGGAGCTGGTCCACACCGACAGCAACTTTGAGCCGGAGGAGAGCTTCTTCCAGCTGTTCTCGGACCCGCGCAGCACCAGGCTGACCCGGGTCCAGCTGAGGGAGGACTTCGTCCGGGACCGGGACCTGGAGGCCATCAGGAAGCAGGTGGAGCCTCCACGTCCTACACACTCTGACCGCTAGTCAGGCTGTATGAGAAACGCAATGAAACGTGTAGATAAACTAATAATTCCTAATTAATTAGAAAATAAACATTACAGAAAATGCTATAATCTTAAATACAAAATGTTTATTCCTATCACAGTCTTGGCTAAGTGTGTGGTTGCGGATGAAAGAAGCTCTGCTGCCAATTTAATTTCACATTTAGTGGCTTTTTTCAGCGTTACGGTGACTTTATGGCGACCTGTGAAACTCCTGACTCGCCACCAGGGGGCGAGGCTGAGAGAGATGCTTTAAACCCAGTGGGAACCAATGGGAAAATTCAGATGCAGTACCGCTGTTCAGACCACAGAGGGCAGCCATGAGTCGATCTGAGGCCAAAGTGCCGCAGAAAGAAACAAATTTTCACAGAAACGTGGAGGAAGAATCTTTCATGACATATTCAGACAGTTTGTCTTCAAAAGTTTATTAGGAGTTTATTTGCTTTTTAAATCTGATCTAGATTCAGGTATCTAAGAAACGATCAGGGAATTTTTCTAATCCAGTATAATCCAGTATAAACCAGTCAGTATAAACCAGTCGGTATAATCCGGTATAATCCAGAGTGATCCAGTATAAACCAGTCTATTCCAGTATAATCCAGTATAAACCAGTACAATCCAGTACAAACCAGTACAAACCAGTATAATCCAGTCTAATCAAGAATAATCCTGTCTAATCCAGTCTAAACCAGTATAATCCAGTCTAATCCAGAATAATCCAGTATAAACCAGTCAGTATAATCCAGTATTAATCAGTATAAACCAGTCAGTATAATCCAGTATTAATCAGTATAAACCAGTCAGTATAATACAGTCTAATCCAGTATAAACCAGTCAGTATAATCCAGTCTAATCCAGTGTAATCCAGTATAATCCAGTATAAACCAGTATAATCCTGTCTAATCCAGTATAAACCAGTATAATCCAGTCTAATCCAGAATAATCCAGTATAAACCAGTCAGTATAATCCAGTATAATCCAGTATAAACCAGTATAATCCAGTATAAACCAGTATAATCCAGTCTAATCCAGTATAATCCAGTATAAACCAGTCTAATCCAGTCTAATCCAGTATAATCCAGTATAAACCAGTCTAATCCAGTCTAAACCAGTCAGTCTAATCCAGTCTAATCCAGTCTAATCCAGTATAAACCAGTCTAATCCAGTCTAATCCAGTATAATCCAGTCTAATCCAGTACACCTCTCGTCCCTCCAGGACCTCATCGAGCTCCACCTCACCTACTGCAACAGCCTGTCGTCCCGCAGCCTGAAGACCCTGTCCAGCTTCCGGGAGACGCTGGTGTCCCTCTGCCTGTTCGGCTGCAGTAACATCTTCTACAGGAAGGGCGGCGCCCCGCTGGCCTGCACCGAGGACTCCGAGGACGAGGACGAGGACGTGCCGACGGCCCGGCAGGCCCTGGAGACGGACTTCAGCTTCCAGGGCTTCAACCGGCTGCGGCTGCTGAACCTGGGCCAGCTGCCGGACGACGTGGAGGCGGAGCCTCTGCTGCGGCCGCTGCGCTCCGTCACGGCGCTGGACCTGTCCAACGTCCGCCTGCAGGGGGCGTCCTTCCTCACGCAGTGGAGGGAGCGGCTGGCCTCGCTCGTCCTCTACAACGTGGACCTGTCGGAGGAAGTGGTCGGCACCGTGCTGGAGCTGGTCAACCTCAGGTAGGAGGAGGAGAGCGTGCTGGGGGATCCGGAGGAGGTCTCCCGGCACGGCCCTGACCTCTGACCCGGTTCTGCAGACATCTGGACCTGTCCCGGGAGAGCAGGCGGAACGTGAAGTTCAAGATGACCCGGAAGATCCTGACGGTTCTGGTGCAGCGGCTGCTCCACCTCGTCTCCCTGGACATCTCGGGTCACATCATGCTGGACAACTGCACCATGCCGCACTTCGAGGAGGCCGTGGGCCGGCCCAGGTAGGGTTCTGACCCGGTCCTGACCCGGTCCTGGCCCGGTTCCCCCAGGTTAACGCCCGTCTGTCCCCCGCAGCACCGAGCCGTGTAAGAGCAGCATCTACCCGCTGCAGGAGCTGAAGAGGCCGCTGCAGTTCCTGGGCCTCTACGACACGACGCTCTGCAGCGTCACACACATCCCGGCCTACAAGGTACCAGCAGAACCAGAACCAGAACCGCCCGGGTCGCTGACCCGTCACTTCCTGCTCCCGTGCAGCCAAAACAGACGTTTAGAGCTGCTGTAAAAATATAAAACCTCATTAAACCTGAATAAAACTGGGATAAAGTAGTTCTGGAGCGGTTCTGCTGACCTCTCCTGCGTGTTGCCCTTTGACCCCTCAGGTGACCGGGTCAAAGAACGAGGATCAGGTTCTGAACGCCATCGAGGCCTACACCGAGTTTCGCCCGGAGCTCGCGCACAAAGCCATCAACCAGCTGTTCGACATCGCCCGGATACAGCACTGCAGCCAGCTGCTGCGGGCGCTGCAGGTCAGCACCGGGTCCGGACCGGGTCAGAACCAGAACCCCGCCTACGCAGGCCTTCAGGTGTCTCCTCTCCCTGTGTGCAGCTGGTGATCGCCGCCCTGAAGTGCCATAAGTACGACAAGAGCATCCAGGTGACGGGCAGCGCGGCGCTCTTCTACCTGACCAACACCGAGTACCGCGGCGACCAGAGCGTCCGCCTGCGCCGCGACGTCATCCAGGTGGTTCTGAACGGGATGGAGCAGTACCAGGAGGTCACCGTAAGTCAGGGGCGGGGCCTCAGCCAGGGGGTGGGGCATGAGTCAGGGGCGTTGTCAGAGACAGGGGCAGGTCCAGAGACAGGGGGTGGGGCATGAGTCAGGGGCGGGGCCAGAGACGGGGGCAGAGCCTCAGCCAGGGGGCGGGGTCTCAGCCAGTGGGTGGGGCCAGAGACGAGGTCAGGGCCTCAGTCAGGGTGCGGGGCCTCAGTCAGGGGTGGGACCAGAGACAGGGGGCGGGGCCTCAGCCAGGGGTGGGACCAGAGACAGGGGCTGGGTCAGAGACAGGGGTGGGACCAGAGACAGGGGCTGGGTCAGAGACAGGGGCGTTGTCAGAGTCAGGGGGTGGAGCCTCAGCCAGGGGCGGGGCATGAGCCAGGAGCGTAGCCGGAGACAGGCGGCGGGGCCTCAGCCAGGGGGTGGGGCATGAGTCAGGGGCGGGACCAGAGACGAGGGCAGGGCCTCAGCCAGGGGTGGGATCAGAGACAGGGGGCGCGGCCTCAACCAGGGGGCGTGGCCACAGTGCTGAGCCGTCTGTCTGCTGCAGGTGCAGAGGAACTGCTGCCTGACGCTCTGTAACTTCAGCATCCCGGAGGAGCTGGAGTTCCAGTACAGTCGGGTCAACCAGCTGCTGCTGAAGATCCTGGAACCGGCCCGGCAGGACGAGTCCATCCAGAGGATCGCCGTGCATCTCTGCAACGCCCTGGTCTGCCAGGTGGACAACCACCACAAGGAGGCCGTGGGCAAGATGGGCTTCGTCAAGGTAACACTCCACCTGGAGGGTCACCGGGGTCACCGGGAGGGTCACCGGGGTCACCGGGAGGGTCCCCTGGGTTACATGCAGCTGGTTTGGTGCTAACTGAGCGTTTCCCCTCAGACCATGCTGAACCTGATCCAGAAGAAGCTGCAGGACCGAACGGTGAGTCTCTGCCCGTCCTGTTCCAGGTGTGTGTGTGACGGTGTGTGTGTGTGACGGTGTGTGTGTGTGACGGTGTGTGTGAGACGTTGTGTGTGAGACGGTGTGTGTGTGTGTGTGTGTGTGTGTGTGTGTGTGTGTGACGTTGTGTGTGTGTGTGTGACGGTGTGTGTGTGACGTTGTGTGTGTGACGATGTGTGTGACGGTGTGTGTGAGACGTTGTGTGTGTGTGTGTGTGCGTTTGTTAGTAATAACTTGTGGGGACGATTTTCCTGACACATACTACGTTGTGGGGACCACTTGCTCCATGTGGGTGTGAATTGAGTTTGGTTAGGGTTAGGAATGTGATGGTTAGGAAAAGGGTAAAGGTCAGGTTTAGGCTGTAGAAATGAATGGAAGTCAATGGAAAGTCCCCACAAAGATAGCCACGCAAACATGTGTGTGTGTGAGACATTGTGTGTGTGACGGTGTGTGTGTAACGTGTGTGTGTGACGGTGTGTGTGTAACGTGTGTGTGTGACGTTGTGTGTGTAACATTGTGTGTGTGACGGTATGTGTGATATTGTGTGTGTGACGGTGTGTGTGTAACGTGTGTGTGTGATATTGTGTGTGTGTGTGTGTGTGTTTGTGTGTGTGTTTGTAACATTGTGTGTGTGACGTTGTGTGTGTAACATTGTGTGTGTGACGTTGTGTGTGTAACATTGTGTGTGTGACGTTGTGTGTGTAACATTGTGTGTGTGACGGTATGTGTGATATTGTGTGTGTGACGGTGTGTGTGTAACATTGTGTGACGTTGTGTGTGTGTGACATTGTGTGACGTTGTGTGTGTGTGACATTGTGTGTGTGTGACTTGTATGTGACGGTGTGTGTGTGTAACATTGTGTGACGTTGTGTGTGTGTGACATTGTGTGTGTGTGACTTGTATGTGACGGTGTGTGTGTGTGACATTGTGTGTGTGTGTATGTGTGATATTGTGTGTGTGACGGTGTGTGTGTAACATTGTGTGACGTTGTGTGTGTGTGTGTATGTGTGACATTGTGTGTGTGTGCAGTGTGTGTGTAACATTGTGTGACGTTGTGTGTGTGTATGTGTGTATGTGACGGTGTGTGTGTGTGTGTGTGACATTGTGTGACATTGTGTGTGTGTATGTGTGACATTGTGTGACGTTGTGTGTGTGTGTGTGTGTGTGTGTATGTGACGGTGTGTGTGTGTGTGTGTGACATTGTGTAACATTGTGTGTGTGTGTGTGACATTGTGTGTGTGACGTGTATGTGACGTGTGTGTGTGACATTGTGTGTGTAACATTGTGTGACATTGTGTGTGTGTGTGTGTGTGCAGTGTGACCAGGTGATGGAGTTCTCCTGGAGCATGTGACGTTGTGTGTGTGTAACATTGTGTGTGTGTGTGTGTAACATTGTGTGTGTGTGTGTGTGTGTGTGTGTAACATTGTGTGTGTGTGTGTAACATTGTGTGTGTGTGTGTGTGCAGTGCGACCAGGTGATGGAGTTCTCCTGGAGCGCGCTCTGGAACATCACCGATGAGACGCCTGATAACTGCCAGATGTTCCTGAACTGCCGCGGCATGAGCCTCTTCCTGGAGTGTCTGGAGGTGAGAGGCGCCGCCTGCAGGACGCGGGGTGAAGTGCAGCCGCTCTGAGCAGCCCCGTGTCTCACCTGGTTCTGATCCGCAGGAGTTTCCAGACAAGCAGGAGCTCCACCGCAACATGCTGGGGCTTCTGGGTAACGTGGCGGAGGTGAAGTCTCTACGGCCGCAGCTGCTCACGCCTCAGTTCATCACCGTGTTCAGGTGAGAGTCCTCCGGGCCAGCAGGGGGGCGCCGCGAGGCGGCGTGGGGGCGTCCTAACGTTGTACCGTCCCCCGCCCCCGCTGCAGCAACCTGCTGGAGAGCAAGGCGGACGGCATCGAGGTCTCCTACAACGCCTGCGGCGTTCTGTCTCACATCATGTTCGACGGGCCCCAGGTGTGGAGCATGGAGGAGCCGCGGCGCGACGCCGTCATGGACAGGATGTGGGACGCCATCCAGAGCTGGGACGTCAGCTCCCGCCGCAACATCAACTACAGGTAGGTCAGGGTCAAAGGTCAGTCAGATAGCAGTGGAGGAGCTGCTGTCTGCCTGTCTCAGTTAGAACCAGGCCGTTTCCGTTCAGATCCATTTATTCTTTTCTGCGCTGAGGATCAAACCTGCAGGCGGCGTAGATATGCAGATCTAGATCTGTTATTAGAAGCTGCTTGTGGTGACGGTGCGGTCCGACCCGCAGGTCGTTCGAGCCGATCCTGCGGCTGCTTCCTCAGAGCATCGCCCCCGTCAGCCAGCACTGGGCCACCTGGGCGCTCTACAACCTGGTGTCGGTTTACCGTGAGTATCTGCTGGGTCAGCTGACAAACACCATGATGGAGCTGATGCTAATGCTAATGCTAATGCTAATGCTGCTGCTAATGCTAATGCTGCTGATGCTAATGCTGCTGATGCTAATGCTGCTGCTACTGATGTTAATGCTGCTGATGCTGCTGATGCTAATGCTGCTGCTACTGATGTTAATGCTGCTGATGCTGCTGCTGCTGCTAATGCTGATGCTGCTGATGCTAATGCTGCTGATGCTGCTGATGCTAATGCTGCTGCTACTGATGTTAATGCTGCTGATGCTGATGCTAATGCTGCTGATGCTAATGCTGCTGATGCTGATGCTAATGCTGCTGATGCTAATGCTGCTGCTGATGCTAATGCTGCTGATGCTAATGCTGCTGCTGGAGCTGCTGCTGATGCTAATGCTGCTGCTGGAGCTGCTGCTGATGCTAATGCTGCTGATGCTAATGCTGCTGCTGGAGCTGCTGCTGATGCTAATGCTGCTGCTGATGCTAATGCTGCTGCTGCTGCTGATGCTAATGCTGCTGATGCTAATGCTGCTGCTGATGCTAATGCTGCTGCTGCTGATGCTAATGCTGCTGCTGGAGCTGCTGCTGATGCTAATGCTGCTGCTACAGATGCTGCAGCTCATAAAACATGAGCTTTACATGAAACGATCCGATCTTTTTAGCTTCAGATGCTAGCTGTGTGCCTGACTCGTTCCATGGTTTGTTCTTGTCTGTTTCCGTCTGCAGCCAGTAAATACTGTCCGCTGCTGATTAAGGAAGGCGGCGTTGGTCTTTTGGAGAAAGTCCTTGAGCTGGACAGTTCCCAGCCGGAGACCAAGGAGATGGCGAGGTAAGACTTTTATTCAACGTTCAGCTTCGCTCTCTGTCTGGAGCAACAACAGAGTCGTCTGCATA
Source organism: Poecilia reticulata (assembly GCF_904066995.2). Classification (NCBI taxonomy): domain Eukaryota; kingdom Metazoa; phylum Chordata; class Actinopteri; order Cyprinodontiformes; family Poeciliidae; genus Poecilia; species Poecilia reticulata. Next base: position 27,123,470 of record NC_088841.1, read on the forward strand.
CAGACGACTCAGAAGGCGTTGCTCCTAAATCCTCACTTCCTGTTGCCTTAAAGTGACAGGAACAAAGTTACATCTACAACCAGGGATTAAGTAAGAAACACTGGGTTGATAACATGGCCGTTAAAAGCTTCAATAAAACAATTTAATGCTGCAGAGTGGATCTTTATCTTCAGTCAGCCTAGCTGCTCTGTCAGCTGCAGGAACTTTCATGCCCTTTGACCTTTGTCACGTCTCATCTCAGCCACACGCTGGATTTATTGGGACTTTGTGGGACAGACCAGCAGGAAGACAAACAGTCAGAAGCTTCCTGCTGGTTCTGTTTCTGTTTGGACCAACAGGAAGCAGCTGGGGGTGCGGAGCCGTCAGGAGGTCCTGATCCACCAATCAGAAGCCGGCTTTGATAAACGGAGCCATGTGATTCTAAAGAGGCAAAAATAATAACAGAGTTCTGGGATTTCTATCCCAAATGTTCTGGGAAGTCAGAGAAATGAGTTTAAGCCAAACCTGCAGCTGCTGCATAGTCAAAGTTTCTGACATGAATGTATCTAATGTAGATATAACTTATCACTTTCATCGTTATCCATATTTCTATCTATGTTTTTATGCACATTTTGAAATATCACAACAGAAAAAATCAAAATAAAGAGGTGTTTGCGCCCCCTGTTGGTGGGTTTAGTTAATGAGCTGCAGCTGAGATGGAAACAGTTTACTGAACATTTCCTGTTTATTCCAAACCATCTGAGTCTGTGTAGCCTGGTTGGGTCGGTCCAGTCCGGTCGGTCTGGTCCGGTTGGGTCAGTCCGGTCTGGTCTGGTCAGGTCGGTCTGGTCTGGTTGAGTCAGGTCGGTCTGGTCCGGTTGGGTCAGTCCGGTCTGGTCTGGTCAGGTCGGTCTGGTCCGGTTGGGTCAGGTCGGTCTGGTCCGGTTGGGTCGGTCTGGTCTGGTTGAGTCAGGTCGGTCCGGTCTGGTCCGGTTGGGTCGGTCTGGTCCGGTTGAGTCAGGTCGGTCTGGTCCGGTTGGGTCGGTCTGGTCCGGTTGCGTCGGTCTGGTCCGGTCCGGTCTGGTCAGGTCGGTCTGGTCCGGTCTGGTCAGGTCGGTCTGGTCCGGTTGGGTCGGTCCGGTCCGGGCGGTCTGGTCGGGTCGGTCTGGTCCGGTCTGGTCAGGTCGGTCTGGTCCGGTTGGGTCGGTCTGGTCTGGTTGAGTCAGGTCGGTCCGGTCTGGTCCGGTCTGGTCCGGTTGGGTCGGTCTGGTCCGGTTGAGTCAGGTCGGTCTGGTCCGGTTGGGTCGGTCTGGTCCGGTCCGGTCTGGTCGGTCTGGTCCGGTTGGGTCGGTCTGGTCGGGTCGGTCTGGTCCGGTCTGGTCAGGTCGGTCTGGTCCGGTTGGGTCGGTCCGGTCCGGGCGGTCTGGTCTGGTCGGGTCGGTCTGGTCCGGTTGGGTCGGTCCGGTCTGGTTGAGTCAGGTCTGTCCGGTCCAGTCGGGTCCGGTCTGGTCAGGTCAGGTCCGGTCTGGTCCGGTTGGGTCCAGTCTGGTCCGGTCAGGTCCGGTCTGGTCGGTCCAGTCCTGTCGGGTCGGGTAAGGTCCGGTCCGGTCCTGTCGGGTCGGGTCCGGTCTGGGCTGGTCCGGTCCGGTCCGGGCTGATCCAGTCCAGTCCGGTCCGGTCCGGTTTGACCGCTCCGAACCAGCAGACAGAACCTCGACTGAAACATGTTTTCTGAAGTTTGCTGGTTTCCCTCATTCTGGCGCCCCCTGCTGTTTCCAGGAAGGTGATGGAGCAGTGTGAGAACTTCAAGGAGGATCCGATGGAGACCAACAACGGCCAGGAGGCCAACTACGGCCAGAGAGGCTGATTCAGAACCAGAACCAGAACTCCCAGTCTGCAGCGGGTCCAGAACCGGCTGGTTTCTGCTTCTTTTACCGTTTCCTCTTGTTTCCTAGAGCAGAGCGAGTTCTGAACCCGAACATTGGAGCCGCCATGTTGGGTCGGGAGGGCTGTGTGTGTGTGTGTGTGTGTGTGTGTGTGTGTGTGTGTGTGTGTGGAGGAGTAGCACAGATCTCCAGTTCTCAGATGGGACTGGTGTTTCCTCCTGTGTTGGCGCCTGCGGCCCGGTCCGGTCCGGTCCGGCGCTGGACTCGTTGTTAAATATGTAAATATTCAGTGTGGGTTTCTTCTTTTACTGTGTGGATGTTTTATAAACGGCTGTAAACACTCATGATTCACAATATTTAAACGGAAACGACCTGCTGTCATCCACACCAGCAGCCCTGGACAGAACCGGAACCAGTTAGCACAACCAGAACCGGAACCAGGTAAACAAATGGAACTAGTTAGAGGACTGTGAACCAGTTAACTCTCCAGTTCAGCGACCTTGGACCAGTTGAACGACCTTGGACCAGTTGAACGACCTTGGACCAGTTGAGCGACCTTGGACCAGTTGAGCGACCTTGGACCAGTGACTCGGAGCGACCTTGGACCAGCTGAACGACCTTGGACCAGCTGAACGACCTTGGACCAGCTGGACGACCTTGGACCAGTTGGACGACCTTGGACCAGTGACTCGGAGCGACCTTGGACCAGCTGAACGACCTTGGACCAGCTGAACGACCTTGGACCAGCTGAACGACCTTGGACCAGTGACTCGGAGCGACCTTGGACCAGCTGAACGACCTTGGACCAGCTGAACGACCTTGGACCAGTGACTCGGAGCGACCTTGGACCAGCTGAACGACCTTGGACCAGTTGAGCGACCTTGGACCAGCTGAGCGACCTTGGACCAGCTGAACGACCTTGGGCCAGTTGAGCGACCTTGGACCAGCTGAACGACCTCGGACCAGTTGAACGACCTTGGACCAGCAGAACGACCTTGGACCAGCTGAACGACCTTGATCCAGCTGAACGACCTTGGACCAGCTGAACGACCTTGGACCAGCTGAATGACCTTGGACCAGCTGAACGACCTTGGACCAGTGACTCGGAGCGACCTTGGACCAGCTGAACGACCTTGGACCAGCTGAACGACCTTGGACCAGCTGAACGACCTTGGACCAGCTGAACGACCTTGGACCAGCTGAACGACCTTGGACCAGCTGAACGACCTTGGACCAGTTGAACGACCTTGGACCAGCTGAACGACCTTGATCCAGCTGAACGACCTTGGACCAGCTGAACGACCTTGGACCAGCTGAACGACCTTGGACCAGTTGAACGACCTTGGACCAGCTGAACGACCTTGATCCAGCTGAACGACCTTGGACCAGCTGAACGACCTTGATCCAGCTGAACGACCTTGGACCAGCTGAACGACCTTGGACCAGTTGAACGACCTTGGACCAGTGACTCGGAGCGACCCGGCGGAAGGTGAATCCCGTCTCCGGGTCGTATCGGGTTTCCTTTCTCTTCCTTCCTGTTCGTCTCTGACGGACGAAGAAGAAACTGCTGAGTCGTCCTTAAAACGCCAAGTCACTGGTTGCCATGGTGATTCTGAGGAGACAAACGGTTGCTGAGCCTAAAACTAAAAAAACGTTCAGCCTGCGAGGACCAGGCTGACCCATCGGGCCCGGTTTGTCCAGGACCAATGGGAGTGGGCGTGGCTCTCTGGGCTCTGATTGGTCGGAAACCAGGAAGTCCTGGATGGAAGGAGACGGAAAGATCTGCGATTGGATGGAGGAACTGGATGTTCAAGCGGGTCAGAACCGTCGTCACTCTGAACTGGAAAACGGGTCAGACAGACTCCCCGTGGCCCGGTTCTGATGGTTCTGCTGGAGTGGACGGCTGAGGGACTGAGGTCCAAACAGAACCGGGTTTCTCATTAAAATCATGTTCATACCTGTAGTTTGGTGAATTTCTGGATTTTTCAGCAGGGAAACCCGTTTGGCCTGCGAGTTCTGGTTCTGATCCAAATGGGTCAAGCCTTCGCTCTTAGAAAGACAGCTGGCATGTCTGAATAATCCAGAATATCTGGGATTATTCCAGAGATCTGGGGACAGATTAATATGAAATAATAATGTTTATGAAGTCGGAACCGGTGGTCCGGTCCACAGACGCTCCTCCATCTTGGTTCGGTTCCCAGAACTTCAAATAATCCCGTTAATCCCAGAACCTTCAGCAGGACTTCTCTCCGTTTTCTGATTCTCTTCCTGGTTCCGATGGGCCGTTTTTCTCCCAATAGTTTTGGTTCCTGGTGGTTATTGGTTCCGTTATTGATCCGATCAGCTGTTCCGGCTGCAGCGTCTGGACCCAGAAGAAGAAGAAGAAGAACAGGAAACTGGCTATTTATGGGTTCTGGTTTCATCCCGTCGTCGTTGATTCAGCTCGACCCAAATGGAAAAACGAGCGGTTCCGTTTCTGTTGATCTCGGTAGCCTCATGACTTTAATGTAAAAATATGAATAAGCAATAAACATGGAGTGGTTGAACGAGCCGCCGCTGCTTTTGGTTTGTGTTCAGCTGAGAGTCGATAATAAGTTAAATGTTTATCCTGGTTCTGACCTTTGACCTTCATCTTCACATATAATGACTATTACCAAAACTCAAAATGCTCGTTTTTCAGGAAATGGTTTGAATTAATTACATTTTTTTAACCTATTAATAATGTCTAATGTTCAGGATTTCTGTATTTGCAACAAAGTGCGGTTGAACTTTTAATATCTGGATGTTTAGCAGCTAAATTAAAAACTTTCCTGTCGCCCCTGATTCGTTTCTGATGACTTTGCTTCGCCTTCATCATGTCCATCTAACCGCCACTAGATGGCGGCAAAGCCGTCCGTGTTTTTAATTCCGCTAGTTTTCCGCTCAGTCTGAATCCGCAACTTAAACCGTCACCGGGAATCCAATTAACCCTCCTGCTATGTTCGTTAATGAGGTAAAGCAATAATGTTCGTGGGTCAATTTGAGTTTTATCATGTAATATAGTGTCAGGAACCAAAACATTTCTTTAACTGGTTATTAACTCCAATACTAAACATCTCAATCAAAATTTGTGCAATTATGTTTTTTTTAATTTCTCAGAAATTAAGGATTAATGACGACAACTTACTCAATTACTCATTTGGACATAAAAAATGGTGAAACACAGCGCTGTTAGCTTCCTAGCTGTTAGCTTAGCTCTCGTTAAAGTGAACGGGGCTAATTAGCTCGGGTGGCTAACGTGCTAACTGGGTGAAAGGTCAGCGTAACTGGGTCAGCTCCAGAACTTTATGGTTTATCTAACTGATCCAAACGCTTTTATTGTTAAATAACATTTACCGTAATAATTAGAGCTTTTTGGGGCTTTTTTTCTGAGGTACAGCAATAATGTTCGTGGGTCAATTTGACCCGGGGAGAGTTTTATCATGTAATATAGTGTCAGGAACCAAAACATTTCTTTAACTGATTATTAACTCTAATACTAAACATCTCAATCAAAATTTGTGCAATTATGTTTTTTTTTAATTTCTCAGAAATTAAGGATTAATGACGACAACTTACTCAATTACTCATTTGGACATAAAAAATGGGATTTACATTTTTTATGTCCACTGAAAAAAAACCTAGACACAAAAAAACAATAATTTCCTTGAAAGTGATTTTTGGTAAATTTTTTTATATTACATTTAATTTTTTTTTTTTCAAAGGGTGACACTCTTTATAATTGAACTTGAGACACACAAACTGTTCCGGGTCAAATTGACCTGCCAATTAAAATCAAGATAAATGAGTCATGCAGAGAGTATTTATGTTTTCCTCCACTTCTACTGAGTGTCACTCAGTGTGGGTGGAGTTTACCCACTCAGTGTGGGTGGAGTTTGTCCACTCAGTGTGGGTGGAGTTTGTCCACTCAGTGTGGGTGGAGTTTGTCCACTCAGTGTGGGTGGAGTTTGTCCACTCAGTGTGGGTGGAGTTTGTCCACTCAGTGTGGGTGGAGTTTGTCCACTCAGTGTGGGTGGAGTTTTCCCACGGGAACAGAAAAGGTTCCCGTCAAAAGTTGTATGAACACCTGCTTTCTCGCAGTTCATCGTGAAGCAAAGAGAGCAGGGAGAAAGTGTGTGTGTGGTGTGTTGTGTGTGTGTGGTGAAATAAAGGCTCATAGCTGTAAGGAAACAAACAGAATTGGACATTTTTAATCTTTTTTTGCACTTTAACTTGACTTCCGGGTCAAATTGACCCGAACAGAATCGATGTAACAAGTAGACGCAGGGGGGGCTGCAAATGTGTAAAATGAATAAATGTTCAATTTATATGTAGAGTTCACCTATTAAGACAAATAGAAAAAGTTTCATGCAATAAAAATACTTGAAACTATTTTAAAAATGTTTTTAAACTTTGAAACGGGTCAAATTGAGACACATTTATTAATCATCTTAAACCTCACACAAAATGGCGGCCACCTGTAGGAACGCAGCGGCCGTTATTAAAACAAACGCGCCTAAATAGCTAATATAGCTCATTGAATCACACAATTACTATTATTTATGGAAGTTGTGTATGGCTATGACGTCACGGTGTCAATCAATCAATCAATCAATCTTTATTCCAGACCAAAAAGGTCCATAAAAAAAGGAAATAAGAGAAAAAAAATAAAATAAAAAAAAAATAAAAAAACATGACTGAGTCACAAATAAATGATGACACCAATGTTTCCACAATCTTGAGAAAAATCTCACTGTACTAAAAACAGGATTTACTAAAATTGCAATTATATTATTGGATGACACAGAAAATCTACACATACATGAGATTCCTGAGCTCAGCTGCGCATGTGGGAACATCATCATGTACAAACATATGGCCAGCACTGCTCCATCTAGGCACTCTGAGTAGGAGCCTCATGCCGTCATTGTAGGCCACATAAAGTTTCTGCAGGCTACTTTTGTCGTATCTTTGCCACAGATGGGCCGTGTAAAATGAGGTGCAAAAAGCTTTAAAAAGAGCCATCTTCACAGAACATATACCAAACTTTCTGACCAAAGTATTAGCTTGTGCATACATCATACAATACTGCCTACGAATGTCACGATCATCAGACAGGTCATCAGTTATGTAATGTCCCAAATATTTAATTTCATTGCATCTGTTGAGGACAATGCCAGATAAAGAGAAGTCAGGGGTTATCAGATGCTTATCTGCCCGACTTCTAACAATCATAACGTTGCTTTTCTTAGCATTATATTTGATGTCAAAGTCACAACCATATTGGGAACAGACCCTTAGTAGTTGTTGAAGGCCAGCACTATATGGACTTAAGATTACCAAATCATCTGCATACATTATGTGATTGATTATGTGGTCACCAACTATACAACCTGTTTTACAACAATTCAGGCGCGTTGATAGTTCATCCATGTAGATGTTAAAAAGGTAAGGGGACAGTAAGCTTCCCTGCCTTACTCCGTTACCAACTTTAAACGAATCAGACGTTGTGTTGGCCCATTTGACAAACATTGATTGATGACCATACCAGTAGACCAGAATTCTAATTAGATATTTGGGTCCATCTCTGCTTTCTAACTTGCCGAACAGTTTTTGGTGATTCACACGATCAAATGCTTTAGAGGCATCAATAAAACACATAAATACTGTAGTGTTGTGCAAAAATACACATGTCTGTGCCATGTTTGGGTTTAAAACCGAATTGATTATCGGAGGTCAAGAGAAACTCTTCCAGCCTATTTAAAAGGACTCTTTCTAAAACTTTCGACAAAAACTACTAGCTAAAGCTATGGGTCGGTAATTCTCCAAAGAGCTAATCTTACCTGCTTTATCTTTAATAATTGGTACCAGAATGACAGATAACATTGAATTACGGTGTGAATGCGGCGTCAAAAAAACAACAAAAAGAAAAACAAACAAACAAAAAAAAAAAACTGAATGCGGCGTCACGTGGTTGTTTGTCCCTCGCCGCTCTCCGTAGCTCTGCTTGCTGGCTGAGAAGGCGGAAGTTCCCCGCACACTAACTTCCCCCAAGTCCCAGTGATTCATTCCCGTTTGTGGGAGAAAGGCCGAAAGGGAAGCAGCGTCACCTGCCAGACATGTCTACTGCCTACAAGAACAGGTGAGTTCTCCTCCTCAGGTGAGACTCGGAGCCAGCAGGGAGAGAAATCAGTTAGCTGGAGCTAACAGCCGCCGCTAACCAAACAAAGGCTAACTTCACGTTCAACACGCGGTTCATTTGACCTGATCCGGTATTAGTACAGCAGACTTTTAGATTGTCTCGTTTTAAGCAATTTAATGTTTATAAAACGCTTTTCACAGTTTGAGTCGGTTAGCTTTGTTTGTTTAGCCACGTTAGCTCCCTGTTAGCAGGTCAGCTGACTGCTTCGGCGGCTGACGTCATCAGAAAGGACCAAGCAGCTGCTGAAAAACACAAACAGTCCCGGGAGATGTCTCTCTCTGTCAGGACGTCCATTGTTGGTCAAAGCTGACGGCTCGTCTGGACTCGTTTATCCAATCAGTACCAATATTAACAAAGTAAACTTTAACTTTACATGGAAGAATAAAAATATTCCAATGAATAAAGTTGAAAAAGGTGGAACATCTTTAAACAATTCATTCAAAATTAAGTCTTTAAAAAGCTTTCTAAAAAAAAAAAACCAAACTATTCCCATTTACAACTTTGATAAAATACCCCTAGAATTATCTCTGTTTCATGAATAAATGCTGTTAAGCTGGTCACTTTTGTACAAACACAGTTTTTCTCCTCGTAAATATTATATCTGGAATAATGAAGACATCCAGCCATCCATCCATTTTCTAACACCTGGTCCCTCAGTGGGGTCAGGAGGTGCTGGTGCCTCTCCAGCTAACGTTTCAGACGAGAGGCGGGGTCACCTGGACAGGTCACCTGGACGGGTCACCAGTCTGTCTCAGGGCAACACAGAGACACACACTCACACCTAGGGGCAATTTAGACAAACCAATTAACCTGACAGTCATGTTTCTGGACTGTGGGAGGAAACCGGAGTACCTGGAGAAAACCCACCATGCACAGGGAGAACATGGAGACTCCATGCAGAAAGACCGGGAATCGAACCCAGAACCTTCTTGCTGCAAGGCAACAGCTCTACCACTTCACCACTGTGCAGCCCATATATAATATATAATGAAGACATTAAATATAAGACAATATTTTATAGAAAATGGTTTGACAGAGGAATATTATTAAACCCAAATGGTCTTTTATTGTCTTGTTCTGACTTTATGTTACTTTTTCAATTTCCTGTTGCTCCTAAATAATATGCTGTGGTGTTTGAAAGGATCCTTAGCGCGTCATTAAAGCTTTGATCATCTTTACCTCCAGATCAAATTCACTCAGTGCCAAGTTTTGATCCAAACTCCATTTATATTGATTATAATTGTCCTTTTTATAAGCAAGAAAACAACCAACAAAATGTTAAATATTCTATTCAGAGATGTTGTTTTTTCACCAGCTTGTATATTTTATTGGTCCAACATTTTTGAAAATATAAATTGGAAGTGGACTTGGTAACTCCTAAAAAACAACTTAATAAATAATAAAGTGAGAGAAATTTCTTATAAAATTATTCCTAATGTTAAAACATTTTGGATAAAAAGATATAAATGGGATCTGGACCCTACGTGTACTTTCTGTAAAATTAATGAAGAAAAGCTTGTTCATCTTTTTTGGGATTGTAATTACGCCAAAACAATTGGCGTAATTATTCTGGACATATTCTGTCCAGAATATGGACATATTCTGGACAGAATATGTCCATATTCCATATAATATCTCCATGTCCATATATGGACATATTCTGGACAGAATATGTCCATATTCTGGACAAATATGTCCAGAATATGGACATATTTGTCCATATATGGACATTTTATGTCCATATATGTCCATATTCTGGAGATATTATATGGACATATCTCCAGAATCCTCGAATCCTTAAAACTGAGCTCGAATGCTAAAGCCATGACTGCCCTTAAAGAACCACATATATGGACATATTCTGTCCATATTCTGGACATATTTGTCCAGAATATGGACAAATATGTCCATATTCTGTACATATTTGTCCAGAATATGTCCATATATGGACAAATATGTCCAGAATATGGACATATTTGTCCATATATGGACATATTCTGTCCATATTCTGGACAAATATGTCCAGAATATGGACATATTCCGGACATATTTGTCCATATTCTGGACAAATATGTCAATTTTCTTTCACCAAAAAAAAAATCTCAATATTTAACAAATAAGGATGTTTTGTTTGGAATGGAGAAATGTAAACTTGCCAAAAAGCAATTTTTATATGTTAACTTTCTTATCATCTATGGTAAATATCATATTCACACCTCCAAGTATTTACAGCAAAAGCCTAATTTCCAGGTCTTATTATCTTCTATTAATATCTCTATCGAATCCTTAAAACTGAGCTCGAATGCTAAAGCCATATCTGCCCTTAAAGAACCTCGAGCAACCATCTGATTTTGACTTTGAAAATTAATTGTTTTATGCTCTGTAAAGCCCTTGGATGTGTTTGTAACTACTAGTGTTCCATACTGTTCCTGTATGTTGCTTGTTTTGCATTAAAAAATTAAAAACAAACATAAACAGCTGCATAAAAAAATGGATACTCTATCTGCTGGGTGAGCATTAAATCTTTTTTTTTTTATCTCCTTCCTGGTGGTTTTCATTTCATCTTTTAACTTCATCCAGGATGAAGAATTACAACATTTTAAACTTTTTTCTTACATCAGAAACTTTCCTTTAGTTTGTTCAGGAATAATTTCAGGTTATTTTAAAACAGATTTCTGAGGAGTCATGCTTAATAGATTACCGATTGTCAGAATGACCATCCGTCCATCCTGAACTCTGACCTCAGATTGTGCGGTCGCCGTGGTAACCGAGTGTCTCTGTTCCTCGTCCGGTGCAATAACTTCCTCCCCGTTTCTTCAGGATCCAAGAGTTCAAATCGGCGCTGGGGGAGGAAAGCATCAACCTGACGACGCTGAGGGAGCTGAGCTTCAGCGGTAACCTTTGACCTCCAGCCAGTGGGCGCTCTGCTGTGGTTGGTTCAATCTGACTCTGGTTGTTTCCCCTCAGGAATCCCTCATGAGGAAGGACTGCGTTCGCTGTGCTGGAAGGTGAGCTTCACTCACAGGAAGGTCCAGAACCGGGTTAGACACCGGTCCAGAACTTCCTGTGTCTCTTGTATTTATTGTAACAAGTTCTGTTTCCTGATGGAAAGTACCGGCCGTGTTCTGACCCGGTCCGTTGATCCTCCAGATTCTGCTGAACTACCTGCCTCTGGATCAGACGTTATGGGATTCCTTCCTGAAGAAGCAGAGGTAGGAGAACCGAACCGGGCCGGACTGGACGGACTTCAGGCTGTCATGCCTCTAACGGCCAGCAGGGGGCGGAGTTTAACTCCAGCGCTGCTCCCCGGTCAGAAGAAGAAGCTTCATGGAGTTTCAGATTCAGCTGATCCAGAATCTGTAGAAAATCTCCTGTTAATCAGTTTTTTGTTCTAATGATTGATTGATTATCAGCCAAATAATTGATCAGTAATAATCATTAGCTGCTTGTTTTATCAGCAGCCGTTCTGGTTCTGTGTCCTGTTTCATAACGGACCTGGAGGTCTGGTTCATCTGCTGAAGCAGAACCTCCTCTTCCTGTCAGTCAGGAGTAAACCTCCGGTCCAATCAGGTCCGGTCCGGTCCGGTCCAATCCTCTGTCCTGTCTCCACAGAGAGGTTTACTCCCAGTTCCTCAGAGAGATGATCATCCAGCCCGGTATCGCCAAGGCCAACCTGGGCCTGTCCAGAGCCGACGTCACGCTGGAGGACCATGTGAGTACTGATCCGGTTCTGGTTCTGACTGGGCTATACAGATGGATGGTACTGCAACACCCAGATTGTATAATCAGTAGAACTGATACCAGCTGGTCCAGTTCTATCGGGTTTTGGTGGAGCGGCCCAGTCGTGTCTGTCGGAACCGGTCCAGTCAGAACCGGGTCTTTTGCTGTTGCAGCCGCTGAACCCGAACCCGGACAGCCGCTGGAACACGTACTTCAAGGACAACGAGATCCTGCTGCAGATCGACAAGGATGTGAGGTAAGAACCCAGGCCCGGTTCTGACCTGGACCGGGACTGGGTCTGATCCGGGTCGGTTCTGGTTCTGCAGGCGGCTGTACCCGGACATGGCGTTCTTCCAGCGGCCCACCGACTATCCGTGCCAGTTGATCCTGGACCCGCAGAACGAGTACGAGACGCTGCGGCGCCGCGTGGAGCAGACCACGCTGAAGGCCCAAACCGTGAACCGGAACCGGAGCGGAGTCACCAACGTGAGTCAGCAGGGGGCGCTGGTCTGACTGGGCAGAATAAAACTGGTTCTTCTCTGTCTAACTCCTTCTCCTGGTTCTGACCCGCCTGTCCTCCTGCACCCGATCTGCGGTTCTGTGGTTCTCCGGTCCAGGTCAGCTCTCCGGGGAAGTCTCTGAACCTGTACCCGTCCAATGAGTACGAGGTTCTGCCCAGCGGCAGCGAGGCGCACTGGGAGGTGGTGGAGCGGATCCTCTTCATCTACGCCAAGCTGAACCCGGGCATCGCCTACGTCCAGGGCATGAACGAGATCGTCGGCCCGATCTACTACACCTTCGCCACAGACCCCAGCAGCTCCTGGAAAGGTTCTAGCTTCTGGTTCTCTGATTCTAGTTTCCTGGTTCTGGTTCTGACGGCGCTGTGCTCCGTCCTGCAGAGCACGCCGAGGCCGACACCTTCTTCTGCTTCACCAACCTGATGTCGGAGAACCGCGACAACTTCATCAAGAGTCTGGACGACTCCCAGTGCGGCATCACCTGCAGGATGGAGAGCGTGTACGCCATGCTGCGGGACAAGGACCACGAGCTCTTCCTCAAGCTGGTAACGCACCGCCGAGGAAGAGGAGCAGACCGGAGCAGAGCCTGGAAACACTCCGGAAAAATCTAACTTTTATAAGTTTAGTCTGTTTACATTACCGTATTTTCTGGACTATAAGGTGCACTGCTGATTTTTGAGAAAGTTTAAGGCTTTTAGGCACCTTATAATCCAGAAAATACGGTAATTTATATTTCAATGCAAAGTTTAAATAGAAATTATTTAATCAAAAATCAAAGAATTTCCAATAAATTGAGTCTTTTGCATTAATTTCTGTTAAAATCAGGGTTTCCAGTAGATGGTCAGCCTGGCGGCCTCCAGACTTTATTTGGCCCTGCCAGGCTGAGCATTGATGTTTATAACACAGACAGCAGAGACAACATAGAGTCTGTTCAGTGAAACAGCTAGAAGCTCAATGCTAACATGTTATCATGTGAACTCAGACTGAGGTCAGGGCTGTTTTCTTTGTTCCCTATCTGACCCGTTAACTGACCCGTTACCGGTTCTGGTGTCCCACAGGAGGAGCAGAACATCAAGCCTCAGTACTTCACCTTCCGCTGGCTCACCCTGCTGCTGTCCCAGGAGTTCCTGCTGCCGGACGTCATCCGGATCTGGGACTCCCTGTTCTCCGACCGGGACCGCTTCCACTTCCTGCTGCTGGTCTGCTGCGCCATGCTCATGTGAGGCTCCCAGGTTCTGGTCCCGACCCGTTACTGTAGCTGAACCCTGACCCGTCTCTCTGTCCTCCTGTCCAGACTGATCCGGGACAGCTTACTGTCCGGAGACTTCACCACCAACATGAGGCTGCTGCAGGTAGATCCACTGCTGTCGTCTGTCACTAAAACCAAATTAAAGCTTTAAAGAGCAGAAAAAACAGGAATGAACAGACAGACGTCACATGTGGGGTTCCCCAAGAATCAGTCCTGGGAAACCTCCTATTCAATATCTATATGATCCCAGTAGCTCAGGTTATACAGGAAATGAGATTAGTCACCAGGTGACCTTTGACCCCATCCAATCACCGATCAGATCCTGAGAACTGATAAATGTGTGGATGAGCCAAAACCTTCTGAACTGAAGTTATTCAAGAGAAACAATCTAGACTTATAGATCTAGACTTATAGATCTAGACTTGCAGATATAGAGTTGTAGATCTAGACTTGTAGATCTACAGTCAGAACAGCTTCAGTTCATCCATCTGGAAACCAGAGATCAGGCTGACCTCTGATGTGAACATTCAGAGCCACATAAAGACGGTTTTAAAATCAGCCTTCTATCAGCTGGAAAACATTTCCAAGATTAAAGATCTGCTGTTGTCATGGCAACCTTCCAAACCTCTCAGATCTTCTTGTTCTGGTTCCGGTTCTGGTTCTGCTCTGCAATCAGAACCAAACCTGGAGAAGCAGCACTCTGCTTCTGTGCAATATAAATCTGGAAAACTAAACTGAAAAACAGCCGAAACCCTGAGTTGCTTTAAATCTAAAACCTGGTTAGTTGATTTGATTAATAACTGGAACTTTGACTGGAAATGTTCAACATTTTGATTATTATTCTTGATTATTTTGATAATACTTGATAGCATATAATCAAAATATTTAGTTTAATAATTGATTATTGCATCATAAATGACTTTGAATCACCTCTGTGCTGAAATGTTTTCTCAACAAATTCAGAACCAGGTTGGGTTTTTTCTGATCAGGATAAATTGTTTTAAGAGCTAAAACTATTTACTTTAAAGAAATGTTCCATCTGATAATTAAAAAAAAAACACAAACTACTTTATTTGTTGAATTCAAATCTTAAGGAAGTTCATTCCAGAACCAGTTCAGTTAAAAAATCCATATTCATCCAAAATGTGAATTAAATGTCAAAACCTCCCTGGATGTTCTCCTAAAGGTTTTTGTTATTTTCAGTCAATTTATTGTTTGTGTTGATTTCAAACTTTAAAATCAAACATCATCTCAGTGAAGTTTGGCTTCAGAAACGAAGCAGAAGTCAAATAAAAAGTAGATTTTCTTTGGATCAGATTCTCTTTCTCCTCCTGGTTCATTTACTGGAGCTTCTCTTTTCTAACCCTAACCCTGCAGGACTATCCGATCTCAGACGTCCACCTCATCCTGACCAAGGCCAAAGAGCTGCAGGAGAACTGCTAACCTGGATGGAGGTAGGAGGTCGGACTGAGAGCCGGGTCAAAGGTCAAACCTGCTTCATCATCCGTCTCATGGCAGCAATCCTCGTCTTCCTCACAAACTGATCAGAAAATATAGTTTCATTGACCATCTGGAGGGGAGGAGCCAAAACGATCCGGTTGCCATGACGACGGCTGGAGGAGAGTCCAGCGGATATCGCAGATCATCTGAGGCGTCGCTTCGTTTTTAATGTCAGAAACTTTTGGACTTTTATGGAACAGGAAGTGACGACATCCACTTCCTGTCAGTGTTTAACTTCTCTACAGGAGAACATCCGGTTCTGTTTCTGCTTCTCCAGGACAGATTCAGTAGAATCAGTTCCTCATCTCAACAGAACCTCCAGGATTTCTGGTCAGAGACTTTATGAAGGTCCAGAACCAGCAGCAGGTTCCAGATACTCAGAACCAGGGTTTGGACTTCGCTATGAGACCAGACGGACCGCCAGGCTGCGCGTTTCCCACCTTAGACCCGTGGTTCTGGGTCCAGTTCTAGTCAGATTCTGGGTCTGGTTTTTGGTTCCGGGTACAGACTAATACCTGGTGAAGCACAGTTCTGTCTGGTATGAATCTTCTCCAGAGCCTTACAGTTTTTCTCTTGGTGCTCAGAGAACAGATTTCAGTTCAAACCCAAGTAAACAGAAAACCTCTGGTCAGTATTGTGCAAAAGTTTTAAACCACCCACTTCCTGTGATCCAGACGTTCCTGAAAGCTTTAGGTGGTTTGAATCAACGGTTCTCCAGACTTCCTGAAGGTCTCAGTCCAGATTTTAGACCTACAAGAATCGGTTCTCCAGTGAAGTTTGGTGACTGACAGGTGTAAATATGCTGCAAATGCCAAAAACCTGAACGCAAACCAAAATGGCTGCAGTCACAGGAAACAGCAGGCTATTGCCTTCCACTCGATTCTCAACTCTCTTCACTGGTCAGTCTGGGATTCCTCCCATTGACTTGGATTTCTCCAAAAAAATTTCAGGCCAATCAGCGAACAGAAGAAGTTCTGAACAATGGTGTTGATTTTCTGATCTGCTTTAGAGTCATAGTCTGTTTGTAGTTCCAGTGACGGCAGCAGAGGAAGTGAAGGAAGCTGATCAATTCATGTTGGTCACACTTCCAGATATTGAATTATTAACATCCTCGTTCAGATCGGCTCTTCTCCCTTCACAGTGAAGGACGGTTGTTTACAGCGCAGACCATTTCTGGTAAACTTCATGTCGTTGAGCTGGTGCATTACAGACGTCACAGCCAAACGATAGTGATTGGATAAAATTTAAAATGTCAACAGAGGAAACGGGAAGTGATTGGTTCTAAAGAGTCCAGAACCTTTGGAGGAAGCAAAGCATAGAAACAAAGAGCTGTTTTTTTTTTTACCAGGCTAAGGAAATGAAGCAAAATGAAAAACCCTGCAAATAGTGAAAACAAAAGCAAAACTCGCTTCATAAAACAGAAATCCTCCAGACCACTTGGGGGAGTCGACCAGAAGAAAGTTGGAGAAAGAAAAAGAGGGTGTGTTTCACTTCAGACCTTTTTCAGAGTATATTACATTATTATATAACCACAGCATGTTAACATGATTATGTTACCAACTTTAGACTCCCCCTGCTGGTCAGGAGGACTTTTGTTTGCAGCTTTTGTTGTTTTTACTGTTTCCCTTCTGTTCCCATTTCCTGTGGGAGTAAGATGCGTTTGTTGATTTGCAGGCCTTTTCTGTTGCATTTTATTTTTGTGTTTTTGACTTTGCATCATTTGTTGGTTAGTAGCGCGTTAGCATCATGAGGTCACATCTAGAATCTCCTTCAGTCCAGATCAAGACTTTCTGTTGAAGTAAACTTTGATCTCTGATGTCCGCCACATGTTGAGTCGGTTTTACCTGAACAAATCGTTATGGTGCTAACTACCATTAGCCATGCTAGCTGCTACTGTTAGCCATGCTAGCTGCTAACAAGGAGTTTCTGTGGATTTAAACAGTAAAGAATCATTTTAATCATGTTTGCTCATTGGGTGGAAGCCACACTGCCGTCATGCTTTGAGTTTAGATGATTTTTCTGGATGATTTGAGTCGGAGTTTAAAACATTTCTCTGGAAATGAGTGAAAAAGCATAAAAACTGGAAAACTTGTTGATCCAAACCACTTTGAATGATTTACAGGATTAATCTGGACATTATGAGGAAATGAGGGTTTGGTTTTAGATGGAGCATTAAAAATAAAACCCAAAACTCTGCTGTTGATCATCTCATTAGAAACTGAGTGTTTATAAATGTTTCTTTAAAATCCAGGATATAAATCTGATTTTTCTCCCTCCTAAACAAAAACAAAGCAACAAAACCTTTTTTTTTTTTTTTTTTTGCCAAATAAGCCAAAAGTGATTTTATTTTCCAAACCATGGAGTCAGTGTTTGTTTTTGGTTATAAACCACCACAGTAAAGGTTTTCCTGCTTCTATGACACTAAAAGCATAATCAGATTTCCTGAAGTATCGTCTTTAAGCTCCTTCCATACGATGCATCATAACAGCGTATTAACAGGAAAATTTTTGAGCCCAACTGTACAAAATTCTGGGTATCTGCTGCAAACAGTTTCTCCAAAACACCTGCAGGATCCTGTGGATTTCAGTGCAATCTAAAACTGAGCCACTAGATGGCTCCACTTAGGCAGAACATATAAACTGTATGATCTGAACCTGATCTGGTTGGGTTTCTGACGCTCATGAAGAACGACGGCATCCCGACCGAACCGGATCAGGATGAAACCTGATTAATCATGTTGAGAAAAACTCTTAGTTTATATCCAATGAACATCTGATGTCATTGGAGCCTTTTGGATCAGAACAAATGAAGTTTACACATGGAAACCAGAATCTGTTCTGGTTCTGGTCCAGCTTTGATCCAAACTCCAGTGGCTCAGAATCTGCTGCTGGTTTTTGGGGGAAATTTGAAAGCTTTTGACATTTTTCCCTCCTGATGATCAAACCTTTCAGGAAAAGTTTCGGTAACGTCGTTGAGTTTAAATCGCCATCGGTGACGAAGCTCCACATTCAGACCAAAACGAACTGAAGGCGTTTCTAATGTGCACAAAGCTTTTTACTTTGAGGGATTGTTACTAACGACGTCCTCATCAGTTAATGTGTATTTATTTCTCCTGATGCTTTTCTGTTTGTTGAATAAAACTTGTCTTTTTGTTATTTGCATGATTTTACATTTTGTAAACTCAAATGACATTTTTTGTAATATTCTCCAGTGTTTAATATAATTGTATATAAATTGTTTTTACATGTTTGCATATGTGAATTAAAATAAACAATGACAGAAATATTTGAGTAAATGTTTTCAGGTAAATTAAGTTGTTTCCATTTTAGAGAGGGGGAACAGATTTTATCAGGTGCTTAAGATATTTTGTTCCCCCATCGTAACTTTGGCAAAAAAAGAGCAAATGTTATGAAAATGACAGGATTTCTTATTGATCATAAGGGGAATGAACACAGTAAAAGACTTTGCAGGTAAATTAATTTGTTTCCATTTTAGAGAGGCCAGACACATTTCAGGCAGCTGAAATATCCATTCTCTCCTCTTCTCCAATAACTTTGAGAAATAAAAAGCACCTGTTTCCAAATTCTCAATAATATTATGTGTGATAGCATACTAGACATTTCCTTAATCCAGTAATGTCATATTTTACATTAGAACGGGATTTACCAAAAAGTTTACACTCTGATCTTTTCAGGAAGTCTTTATTTTTTTGCCCTGCTATCGGCCAGCTTCCCTCCTCCTCCTTTATGAGAAATGAAAAATTATAAATGCACACAACGTGTTGGAAACCTGTGTTTGTTGACTGACTTTTATTTGTCAGGCTTACGAGACAAAAGCTGAAAAAAAGATCGATTCACTTCGCGTTTAAAACAACACAAAACAGCGTAAAAAGACCTCCACACAAGATCTCGTTTATTTATGCATGTATTTTTATTTTGATAGCTGCCGATTAAACTGAAAGTTACAACGTTGACATGATTATATGAGTGGTTTTACCGAGAAATCGATCAGAAGCGCCGTGAATATGGTCAGATCCGCCGGATCCACTTCTCTGGCTGCTATGCGCGCTCCGGACACAGGGGGGCAGATTTTCACAGGGGAACAGAATTTCTCACAAGACCGTTAGTGATGTGCGGATTGATACTGAAATATCGATTCTTCCGACACCAGAACTTAATTCTTTAAAATCTATTGTCAGATCCAAGGATCAATACTTTCAACACTTTAGTAATTTGAGATAATTTAGATTAACAAGAGCAAGTTAGAAAGTAACTAAATTATTGAGATCTTGCCTAAATGAAACGTTGTTAATGGGAACTACTTTTTCTTCCGCTTGGTAAGTATGTAATGTGTAAGGACGTAATGCCCATGCGCAGCGTGCTGCTGACGCTCACTCACTCAGAAATGAACATGTTGACAGATTATTAAAAAAGTGACATGAAGCTATTTCAGCTGTCATTTTATAGTAGTTTTAATAATTAAACAATGAGGTACACTGCTAAAAAAAAATAAAGGGAACACTTAAACACTTAAGTGAATACTTAAGTGTTCCCTTTATTTTTTTGAGCAGTCTATTTAGTAGGGTTATTACTTTACTAATTTTCTTTTTTTTAGTTTGCAACTCCATTTTCATATGTTTTGTATATTTCTGCTGAGTTAAAACAGCTTATAGTAAACGAGATTGTTGTCTCAATGTACTTCTGAGTTTAAAATGAGTGCATCAGAGTACATTGTGTTCTTTTTATGAAGCCAAGATATGGATTACATTTATTTTTTATTTAATTAAGAAACAAACTAACTGTCTTTTGCACAAAGTATGGGATCTGTATTGCCAATACCACCTTAAATTTTACTCAGTATTGGATCAGAAAGAAAATCTGTTGTATCGAACATTAATACTATCTCACTGACATTTTGGGCGCTTTCCCATTTGGATTGTATGATGTCATAAAAGGGGTTACAAACATGATGAATAAAATATTGTTCAAACTAATATTAGTAACTTATGAAGTAAGAATTTGAAATATAAACCAAAAGTTAAAATATTTATCATGACATTGAGCTAATCAATGTTGTCAATTCTAATCTCATTGTGTGGAAAACCAGCCATTTCAAATCACACATCAATAGAAATGTCATGACATGTCAGTAAGACGTCCCACATCTTGCATCAAGAAGATCACTTTAAGGTCCATAGCAGACGGAAACATGCCAAGAATTATCTTAATATATAAACTGATATTGTCTCTGAAATTGTTGTGTTAAATGTCAACCGTTTAAATATTAAATTATAATTTCCAGTACACTCTGCCAACTTATACAAGAGTATAAATTCATGGGGGGGTTTATTTTTCATTGACAACAACACAAAGGATTCCATTTGGACATAGTCTGTTTTAATTATCTGAATACATTTCATTAAGTATGTGATTTCGCTTTCTGTGCTTGAAATAAGAAATTTTTACTTATATAAAATAAGCTCTAGACTTGAAGTTTGATTGGTAAATATTGATATTCTAGATTCTAGCACATATTTACTCATAATAAGTAATATTTTCTTAATATTAAGCTTTTATATCTTACTGAGATAATTAAGTACAAAAACACTTAAAATAAGAAAAATATTCTAACATAAACCCCTCTTGGTGAGAAAAATTATCTTGTCAGAAAGAAAACAAGAAAAATCTCCTTAATTTAAGATATTGAATCTTACTAAGATTTCAGTTTTTTCAGTGTATACAAATATTTGCTGCTCTTTGTAATGTTTAGCTCTTTCTCTATCCTTTTCTTCAGCTCCTCCAGATCTTGGACCTTTTCTTGGTCTCCGTTTTCCTTCATCTTTTCAATCAGGAAGTCCAAATGGACCAAAGTGGCTCGTGAGTCAACCTTTAAGGCAATCTTCTCCAGTCTGATAACACAACCATAGGCCTCATCCAGAAGTTTGACCTTTCTGTTGTCAGTTTGCTGGTTTCCTCTTCAAGGTTTTCCAAAAGACTCTTCTTGTTCTCACATTCTGCTTTGCTGGCAGCAGCATATTTCTCCTTCACAGCCTCCAGGGTTTTCTGAACTTTTCTGGTCTTTGTCACATATCTCCAGTTTTCTTTGACATGATCTGATGCAGGACACTTGTTGGTACAAACTGTGCAGCGATCATTCAGCATGACTTCACAGTGTGATGGATACCAGGCCATTGTGCATCCAGGATAGTGACAGTTCTCCTCACAGACTGAACAAGTGAGAGCTCCTTTGTAAAATACCAACCACCACATTCCTCCTCTGATTGGTTCTTTGTCTTTGTAGGGCTCATCAACTTCTACAGTGAAGTTCTTATTCTTCATCTCATGCTTATCTAAAGCCTCTTTAATCTGTCTTATTTCATCCTGTTTCAGTTCAGTATCCTTGATTCTCTCCTTCAGGTTCTGGATGCAGGCCTTCACTCTGATCCGGTCATTCAGAACCTCCACTGTTGTTTTCAGTGGTTGAGGTTTGGTTTTTTTCTAGGAAGTCTCTCAAATGTCCCATTTCTTCATTTGTAAAGTCCCAGGAGTGTTTTGAATTTTTGTGTTTTTTTGTGTCATATCTCTGCTCTTGCTCTAGGTTATTGAATATGAAGTGAAAAGGCTGATTCATCTCATCTTCGGAACATTTAATATTTGCATCTTCCAGAGCCTTAAGAACATTATTTGGTGTTCCTCCATCAGAGTGAGTGATCAGAGCTACAATGCTTTTCTTCAGATCTTTTCCAAACAGAGACATCACTGCATCAAAAACGTACGTCATTGGATCATTCAGTCGGTTAGTACTGGCCTTCATCACCAGACCCACTGCATTGATCTCATGAACTCCATCCTCTGATCGAAACAAGTCAAACAATCTTTCACTGACTATGTTATCTTCTTCAACACCTTTGGTGTTTCCAAATCCAGGAGTATCGATGATGGTCAGAGAGAACGGCAGAGTTTGGCCTTCAAAACCAAAGATTTCATAAACGATCACATCTGGTGTCACACTTTGGGTTTGATTACTTTTCTCCTCCTCAACTATCTGAAACCAGACATTATCCTCAAACTTCACTCCCACAGCGTAGTTGAACAGAGCGTTGACTAGAGTAGATTTTCCTGCTCCTGTTTCACCAACCAGTAAGATGGTTTTATTGATCTTCATCTCATTTTTCTCTCCAACCGTCAGTCTGCTAAGAGTTCCTATCATCTCTTTCTTTGGTATCACCTGGTAGACAGCAGGAGATTGGTCTTTATTGATATGAACACTTCCTGACATCAGTGTCTCTAGATTAGATGAGGTCATTGCCATCCTGCAGAGAAAGGAAAAACCTTTATTTAATAAAGACTAAAATAACATTAATTATAACTTGAAATTTAAAGACAAACTGAGGTCATTCCCATGGAATGACCTCGTGGCTGTTATTGAAGCAGCCAAGATGACTTGTATCTTGGACAGGAACTTTCTCGCTGACACCAATGTCAGAGAGTCCAGCTTCACTCTGATATCACTGGCCTTGCAGATCAGTCTGCTCAGTCTTTGTGTTCTCCACCCCTCAGCCTGCTACCCCACCACATCAACCTGAATGCTGATTGATCATTGCAAAGGAGAACCGTGCACTGAGGTATATTTATTTTCCTTCCATTACCCTTAATGCAGCTCATACCACTACATTCACCCAACAAAAAAGACATCAAAACGTTTGGCTCGATGCCAAGAAGGGAGCTATTATTTGTATTGGGAATCAGAGATACCATGGTGATGTAAATAGGATAGATTGTGGAAAATGTTTATTCAATAAGATTTAAAAAACATATTAGATTTAGTTATTAAAGGTTTGTTGTTCTGTTGAAGGTTAGCTAGCTTAATGTTGACCACATAAAGAGCTACAGGTAGATTAGTTAGAAAAGTTCCACCCTGTCAGGTTCATGAAAATTAGGGAGAAAAGTAATAATATTAAGTCAAATAAAAAACCCTAACCCTGCATTTCAGATGATGGGCATTAGCCAATGAAACACGGCCCCTGTGGTAAGGTCTGTTGGCTACTCCGGCGCAGGAAATACGGTGGCCATCTTGGAGCGGTCGTCCCTCCGACTTTGCTGAATCAAAACAGTAGAAGATGCCTCAGCACTGAGGGATATTGTTGTTCGGATCGATGGATTCTTGATGTGAGGCTCAACAAACAACATTTCACAAGTAAGATGAACATATTATAGTGTATATTTTGTGACTGGAATATTACTTTACTGTATTTATGTCCACCGTCAAGATACCAGCTAATATTAGCCACAGTGCTCGGTGTAATACGGGTTCAGCCGCTATGAAGGATAACTGAGATTCTGTAAATCTAAAATAATTAATTATTCTCTAACATTGACTTAGATTATCTGACACAAGAGCCTATATTAGAAATGGAACAATGTAACGCATATTATAAAACTTATATTATGTGTTATAACATTCACCAGCAAAGTTTACACAGGTGGTGAAGACTATTATTTATATGTAATTCTTTCACTAGTAAGATACATCCCAAATCTTCCGTTTTGTTTTGAAGGTTTCCTAAAGACACGATGTGAGGAAGAAGAGGGAGAATCTATAAAGAGAGACGGATTCACTGCAGCACGGATGAATCTCACATCGGAGTTTGGACTCAATCTCAGCTGCTGAATCTCTGAAGATAGAACTCATCGGCTGGAAAACATATATATATATATATATATATATATATATATATATATATATATATATATATATATATATATTATTCAGTATTAATCCTTATTTATTTGTGTTTGTATAGTTATATAAATATGTATTGATATTACTAAATTTATTAAATAAATGATGAACGGCTGTGTGCTTTGTAATATGCTCATCATACATCAATATCAGAATATTCCATTCCTATTCTATTGTTATAGCCACTAAGTATATTTAAATATGCTGAACTATGTATTAAAAACATACTTAAATAATACAATTGTTTATAAATGTAGCTTTGATAGATGTCTGAATATGGTTTCCAGTAACAAAAAAGCGTGTTATGATCGATTAAATGCGCTGATACGTCATTGTGCTGCTAAACACATAACGCTGAGTGGAGTGATGGACCGCTCCAAGATGGCCGCCCTAAATCTCGTCAGCGACAATAGGCGAAAGCGGCCATGAGGGTCTATCCTTATATTATGTCTATGGGATATACCCCACATGACAAGCTTTGTTGCTGCACAGTGTGAAGGAAATAGGAGATCAGCTGCCCACGCAGGCTGAGAAGTGAGATACATGTGATTATTTTGGTGATTGGCATCAAGAGTCGGTAATCGGCAATCACCGATCAAACACTTTCACAGAAATCAGCCGATTATGATTGGTGGCCGATCGGCACACCTCTAGTATTTAATAATATTTGGCACCTTGGACGGAGTAGCTTGTCAACAAAAAAGCAGTTTCCCCTTGGTCATCAATAAAGTATATTCTATTTATCTGTAAAATAGTCACTGGTCAGTCAGGTTTATGAAGATAACTTGTCTAGCGTGACCTACATGGTAGATTAATCAGAGTAGCCTGTTTTGATACAACCAAATGTTATATGGTGCAGAGAATGTGATAAAAGTACACAATGATGTAATCAAGACAAATAGATGGCGGTCAGTGTGTGAAGAGAAAAATAGGATACTGTAAGTTTCAAAGTTTACTCAGAAAATTCAACTCGAAAACTTCTGATATTATTTTGAAAACAAAATGTTCACATCCTTTCAATTGGGCCGATTTGTTTTTAAATTAAAGACAACATATAAGACAATGGTATTTATTATGCAAGTTTATGTAAATTGTCAGTGAGATTAAGAAACCTGTGCAAGAGATTCAACCAAAAATCTGCCAGCAGTTCCATTTATTGCTCAAAATGTCCTTTTTTCAATTAAGCACCTGCCCAAAATGTCTGAGTTATAACACTGTATACATACATACATACGTTTTTGGTTCAGACTCAAGGGGGAGATCAAGAAAAACCATTATAGAAATGACAGAAACTTTGTTCTGTTAAATCCAGAAATACTGAACTGTTTGTCCAACACAACGTGACTTAGAATAGCATAAAGTAAGCGTACCTGAGTTGTAGTGATGTTCTGGTTCCCTCATCCATTTGGTCATATATTTTCTCAAGTTTCTGCAACTTTTCTTTATCCTCTTGTCCTTTCATTGTCTTGATGAGGAAGTTCAAGATGACACAGGTAGAAACTGAGTCATTAATGGAATCGTCATTAATAATTAACTCATATAGATTGATATAAAGTACATATGCTTTATCAATTAATTGTCTCTTCTCTTCTCTAAGTTTTACTGCCTCCTTTTCAAGTCTTTCTAGAAGCTTAATTTTCTTCTCTCCTGCTTTTTGCTTATATTGTTGTTTTAATGCATTTTTATTTTTCTGAGATTTCTGGCTCTTGATCACAAATCTAAAGTTCTTTATCATATGTTTTGATGCAGGACACTTGTTGGTGCATGAAGTACATTTTCCATTTCTCATCACTTCACACTGTTCAGGATTTAAAGCCTCTGTGCATCCAGGATAGTGACAGTTCTCCTCACAGACAAGACAGCAGAGAGATGTTTCATAACCACATCTTCCATCTGTAAGAGGCTCCAGCTCCTTGTAGGCTTCAGGGACGTCTACACTATACTTCCAATACTTTTTCATCTTTTTAATCCTAAGATCTTCTTGAGTTTGTTCAACATCTCTGAGTTTTAACTCAGTGAACCCGATTCTGTCCCTCAGGTTCTGGTTGCAGGCCGTCAGTCTGATCCGTTCTTTCTGATCTTTCATCATGACCTTCTTCTGGAGAGGTGGAGATTTTTCCAGAAAGGCTGTAAACTGTTTCATTCCTCTTTCTGATACTTTCCAAGCATTTTCTATAGATAATTCAGATTCTTCTGTTCTCTCTTCTTCCTGGCAGTTATCAAACTGGAAGATACGTGGCTGTTTCTTCTCGTTTTTGGCACATTTAATGTTTGCAGCTTCCAGA
Organism: Poecilia reticulata; assembly: GCF_904066995.2. Classification (NCBI taxonomy): domain Eukaryota; kingdom Metazoa; phylum Chordata; class Actinopteri; order Cyprinodontiformes; family Poeciliidae; genus Poecilia; species Poecilia reticulata. The sequence continues at coordinate 27,149,569 of NC_088841.1, forward strand.
GCTTGAAGAACATTTCTAAGTGGTTTTCCCTGTGAGTTTGTCATCAGAGCTACGATGTTTTTCTCCACATCTTTTCCAAACTGGGACTTGATGAATTCATAAATGTACTTCAGTCGGTCAGTGACTGGATTCTCCCCGTCCTTCATCACCAGCCCTACTGCATGAACTTCATGGATCCCATCAGCTGACTGGAATAACTCCATTAATTGATGATTGATCCTCATATGATCAGCATCTTGTGTGTTTCCATATCCAGGAGTATCGATGATGGTCAGAGAGAACGGCAGAGTTTGATCCTCAGAACCAAAGATCTGATAGACGATCACATCTGATTTCTTGCTTTTCTCCTTGTTCTCTACAATCTGAAACCAGATTTCATCCTCAAACTTCACTCCCACAGCGTAGTTGAACAGAGCGTTGATCAGAGCAGATTTTCCTGTTCCTGTTTCACCAACTAGTAAGATGGTTTTACTTGGTTTGTTGTCTGGTTTTTCACCAACAGTTACTGAGGTCAGAGATCCAGTCTTCTGTTTCTCTATTTTCAGCTGGTAAACAGCAGGAGGTCCTGAACAAACTAGATCACATTTGGATGTAATGTCCTCAAAACTGGATGAATCGTTTCTGTTCCTGGAATAGCAATAAAGATGTTCAGTGCATGTTTTAAAATAAGACTTATAGTTAAAAAAAATACTACAGTCGGATCAATGTGGAAAAAGACATATAAATCATAAACATATCTTTAAATGTACTCATTGATGTTTTAATTGATGGCACATCTTTATAGTTTCAGTAGAAATACAGAGTGATTGAATCACTGAATGTGGAGAGAGTAGATGGACAAAATCCAATTTGCTTTGCTAGAACAATTAACAGAACAAGTCAGAGTTTGCAGTTTATAGAGTAACGTTTCCCTACCATTATTGCCCACTTCTCCAAGAAGATCACGGCATGTATTAATTACTGTTCAAAGTTAAGCTCTTTATCAGGCAACGCTTTAACAAGTTTTAAATAATTTTTTCCAATTCTCTCTTTGGAAAAGCCAACTTCACTAACAGTCAGTTCCACAGTCAGAAACGTGACACCAGAGACACCAGCGACCGTAGTCAAATGTTTGCTCAACCTGCTGACTGCGGATGACCGTAAATATAGGTAGATAGTTACACCAATCAGAGGTCACTAAAGTTAGTGTTGGTTTGGTGTTGGTTTGCCAAAACAATTGTCAGGATTTGAGTTTTCTGTTTATTTTTATCCTATTCCCTGTGAGTCTCTGTGTTGTCCTGTCTGCTCCCTAATTGTTTCCCAGGTGTGTCTCATCTCGTCGATTGTCTTCCTGTGTATTTAACCCCACCCGTTGTCTCCTCATCGTATGCTGTCACGGTCGTATGCTCATGTGTCATTCTGTTGTTAGTTGTCACAGCTGAACTGTATAGTCCTGTGTCTGCTTAGCTCTCGGGTCAGTCTTTGTCAGTTGCTACCAGTGACTAGCATTAGCTTCCTGTTCACTGTACTGCCTGCTTTTTGGACTGTTTGAGCTCTGTTTTCATTAAAATATCACTTTTTCCATCCTTCAACCTGGGTCCACAGGGTCTCCTTCACCTCCACACCTCTAATCATGACAACAATGTCCAAGTGGTATCCTGAAAACCATGTGAGGCCACATAAACCTGCCTGGGTGGTTTCTGTTATATAGTTGCAGACAAGCAGCAACAAGTTCCAGGGTTATGTAATGTTGGAAATGTCCCATAATTTTGTGTCAGTGTAAGTATTTCTAATAAACTGAATCACAGACCTTCCTCTAACATTAAGATCACTTGCTTTAATGATTTGGGGTTTTTTTGTCCAGATGTACTCACTGTGCCATGGTGGTCCCCAAAACAGGAATCTGCAAAGATCAGACAGATAAATCAAATGAAATGTACTAAACAACCTGAGTCACTTGTCATAAGACTTCCAAAAGTCACAGTTCAATCTAAATTGCAAAAACATTTAAAGCTGCAAGCAGCCTCGAGCAGCCCTCGCAGCTCAGCGCGGCTCCGGCCTATTGGCCACCGCGGGGTTCCAGTACCACCTCCTGCTAGTCACCGCTGACTCTCTCGCGCAGTTCCCGCACTCGTCCACTAGGCTGTATGTATTGATGAGTTCTGCAGCGCTCCCTGACGACTCACCAAAAATCTGGTTCAGATCGGCCAATGTAGTGACGAGGTATTGCTGATGGAATAAACTTGGGGGCGCAGTGGAGTCAAATTATAATGTAATGCTGTTGAGCTATTTAGCTGTGAATAAAGCTCATACATACCCAGTTTGGTGCCAATCGGATGTTCCACCTCCCCCCCCCTTCCCTTCCTTCCTCTCTCTCCCCTCCCCCCTCTCCCTCCCTCCCCCCTTCTCCCCCTTCCTTCCTCTCCCTCTCTCCCTCCCCCCCTCCCTCTCCCCCCCATAATATGGTTGTTATTTAGAGACAACCATATGCAAATAGCGAGGGACTGCAACTCGCCATTTGGCCGAGGTTCAGCCAGCATTGACAGAGTTCATTATCATGTCATTTTATGTTGACACAGGATTAAACTAGAGGTGTGCTGATCGATCGGTCACCGATCATAATCGCCCGATTTCCGTGAAAAAGTATGATCAGTGATCGCCGATCACTGTCTCTTGTTGCCGATACCGATCACCTGCATCTCATTTCTCAGCCTGCCTGTGCAGCTGGTCTCCTCTTTCCTTCACACTGCAAACGCACAGCAACAAATCCTAAGCGATGTGGAACTATAACTATAACGCACTGAGTGAATGGGGAAGTTTGCGTGTTGCGGCGGAAAATTGAAGCAGGTCAAAATGCATCAACACAACGAAGCTAATACGACATAAAAACAATGACATACTTGACTGAGTTTAGTTACATCGAGGCTCACTGCAGTAAAAAAAGACATATGGAGGATCAGATAGCAGGTAAAGCAGCGCACAGCTACAAACACTCACCCGGATTAGCATGACGGTCAGAAAGCTAAACAAATAACCCGCTAAATTATTTAAGTCTTGGAGCTGCGATGTAAGACGCTGGTTCTGCTCTCGCTGTTGAACCGCTGCTACGCTACAGGTAGTAATATTTCACAGACGGAGCGCCGCTTCTGCTCCACCTGGTAGTGACTCTCACACCGATGCTGCTGCTTAAAGCTGCAGCATCTAACCTAAAAAAAATACATTTTACATACGTATTAAAACTTTCGCTGTCGGAACATGAGACAGTTAATCTCTAAAAAATAATCGATCTCCTCCTTGCTCTGCATAATTACTCTGCTCAGTCAGAAACACTCAGAACTAGCAGTAATCAGCTAGCCGCCATGCTAACAGGAAGTTTTCATTCAGTAACTCTGGATTGTTTATTGTAATGGATCCTGTATTTGCCTTTGAATGCTAAGTTTTATACTTAAATTTTGAGAGGTTTTATTTTTGGCTCTTTGCATTATTTAGCCTCTTCAGAGCCTCCGTATGTTATCAGTCTGTTAAAGATAGTATTATTGATAGCAGTACAATTTGCAGAATGCCTGTTTTGTTTAGTTTTCTTCTTGGAAAAAGTTATTAAAAACAAGTTTTTGTCTAAATTAAGGTGAATTCATGGTTCCTTTTTCCACATAATGTAACCGTAGTGCTTATGATAAAATAATAATTATTATTATTATTATGTGAGCCGGAAAAGGGTAGAGTGCCTTCTCCGGGTCAGGGGGGTCGTCCTGCCTCAAGTGGAGGAGTTTAAGTATCTGGGGATCTTGTTCATAATGAGGGAAGAAGGGAGCGGGAGATCGACAGGCGGGTTGGGGCAGCGTCTGCCGTGAAGCGGGCGCTGTACCGGTCCGTCGTGGTGAAGAGAGAGCTGAGCCAAAAAGCGAAGCTCTCGATTTACCGGTCGATTTTCGTTCCCACCCTCATCTATGGTCATGAGCTTTGGGTCATGACCGAAAGAACGAGATCACGGGTACAAGCGGCCGAAATGGGTTTCCTCCTCCGCAGGGTGGCTGGGCTCTCCCTTAGAGAGAGAAGCTCGGTCATCCGGGAGGGACTCAGAGTAGAGCCGCTGCTCCTCCACGTCGAGAGGAGCCAGTTGAGGCTCGGGCATCTGGTCAGGATGCCTCCTGGACGCCTCCCTGGTGAGGAGTTCAGGTCCCACCGGGAGGAGGGGAGACCCAGGACACCTGGAGGGACGATGTCTCTCTATGGCCTGGAAACGCCTTGGGGTTCCTGGAGGAGCTGGAAGAGGCTGGGAAGGGAAGTCTGGGCCTCCCTTCTGAAGCTGGATGGATGGATGGATGTGATCGTATCGGTGATCAGCATCGGTGATCGGCCCTCATGGGTGATCGGTATCGGTATCAGCAGGAAAAAATTTGATCGGCACATCTCTAGATTAAACCCATATAAATCAGAGAAAAAGTAAGACATACAGTAGAAAAAACACAGGGGACTTCCTGCTGGAAGTGGGCGGGGCTATGGTTATGTCATCAATTGACCACCTAAATGTGAGGGCTGGTCATCAGACATAGGAAGTGTGATAAAGCTGTTTTCTTGTATGTGGAAGTTATCACACTTTGATGTTTTATGGTGAATAGTCAAAGTTTGACACTTAGCCACGCCCACATGCTTTGATGTACAAAAAAATCCTGTGATAACTTTTCACCTGCAATGTCTCGAGAGTGTGCTGAATGAGTTTGAAGTCTGTATCTCAAAAGCTGTAGGAGGAGTTCGATCAGATGTGACGTCTATAAAAAGGAAGAAATATGTCCTGACATGATACACGTGTACCAAGTTTCATAATTCTAGGTTAAAGCATGACTTGGGGCTGATCATTTAAACATTTCTAGGGTGCGCTGTTGAGACATTAGGCCACGCCCACAAAATATTGCACTGGATTCCTTTCCGGGGTTGGATAAGGATCCATCCAAGGGAGTTAGGTGCAGCTGGACTCAAAATTGTGGAATTTAGAGGCAAACCTATGGCAACGGCGTTCCAGTGACTTCGGTTAAGTGTCAAACGTTGACTATTCACCGTGAAACATGAATGTGCAATAACTTCCAAATGCTAGGTCAGAACTGCATCAGACTTTCCATGTCTCATTATAGACCAGCCCTGATCACATTCACATGGTCATTTGATGACATCACCTTAGCCACGCCCCTCTCCAACAGTAAGTTACCTGTTTTTTCTGACGGATGTCTTACTTTTACTCTACGATTCAAATGGGTTGAATGATGTGCCAACAAACATAAAATGACATGATTATGAAATCTGTCAATGTTTTCTGTTGGCTGAACCGTGTGGGCGTGGCTGAATGGCGAATTTAAGTCCCTTGCTGTTTGCATACTATAGTCTCTAAATTACACATGCATCATCCAATTTGCACCAAACTTGTTATGATTGACTCTGGTGAACCTCTAAAGAGTCCAAAAGCATTAATTATAACTTGACACCACTGCGCCCTCTAGGTTAATCCGTGAGCTATGTCTCCTCTCTACATCGGGCAATCTGCACCAGATTTTGGGTGTGTCGTCGGGGAGCGCTGCTGAACGCATCGATGCATATACGATGCGTAATTCTAAAAAATATTCTAAAATGAATATTTTAGAATCATTACTAAATTCTATAAATATCTATTTAGTCAATATCAAATATGGCATTGAATTCAAATGTAGCTCTACTCCAATCACCAGCTGACTCATCACAATTTTACAAAAGAGGAAGCAGTAGTTCAGATTTAAACCTTTTCTGGATTTTTCTGTCCTATCAGAAACAGCTTGTGAAAAGGAACAGATACAAAAAAGGAAGTCATTTATGAAACAAAGCTTTACAATAATACAACTTTAGGTCCTCTTGATTAAAAACTATTGAATGACACACTTTCTGTTTATTTTCAGCAACTAGTGCTTTTGTGTATGGAATCTTTAAACCTGATCTTGTTTGCACTGTGACGTTTAACCAACATTGTTCTCATATAAAACTGAGGCCTAAACCAGAAAATCCTGTTTAGATTTAACTGACAAATTCAGAATGCAAATAATTTGTGCACTTCCTTAAACCACGTCTTAAAGCAATAGTTATGAAACATTATTTTAACAGCAACAGTGATGTAATGTTAATATTACATGTAATTTACAAATGAGGATATAATAAATATATAGTAAATAATACAAATGTAAGGAGACATTTCATTGTGATGGTTAGTTATTATACAACTGCATTTATATTATGTAAAATATATTAACAAGGTGCTTTTTCCAGCTTTTTGAATCTCAAACAATAGATAATAAAACTGATCCTACCTTTTGTTGTCAGGTTGAAAAGTTGTGCAGATCTGAGCACAAAGAAGACGGTCCCACCTATAAACTGTGAACTGAGCTGCAACCAGTTCATGCTGCTGGGTTTCTGAGTCATGTGACCAAAAAGGGTCACATGGTATCAATCCTCCCTATTCTGTTTGCATTGTTTATTACTGATATGAGCCTCAGGTGTCAGGAAGTAAAGCAGGTACATGAAGGTGAACTAAAATCTGAAAAAAACCAAGTTGCTGTGGATGATATTACAGTTTTTTACTTTACTTCCATTTTAAAATGAAAATGCTTTCTTTGATGGTCCAGAACCATTTTGTATAATTTTTCTGAATCATAATCACAGCTTTGATGTTTTTAATCTTTACTTTTTATCTAGTTATTAACTTCTTTTTATTTCTCTTTCACACTGTCTATGTAAAGCCCCGGAAACGTCCCAGTTAAACGAATCTATTTCTAGGGGTGTGAGAATCTTTGTTAAATGGCGTTTTAACTAAAACTCTGAGGTGTGAGAATCCTTGTTAAATGGCGTTTTAACTAAAACTCTGAGGTGTGATAATCCTTGTTAAATGGCGTTTTAACTAAAACTCTGAGGTGTGAGAATCCTTGTTAAATGGCGTTTTAACTAAAACTCTGAGGTGTGATAATCCTTGTTAAATGGCGTTTTAACTAAAACTCTGAGGTGTGATAATCCTTGTTAAATGGCGCTTTAACTAAAACTCTGATGTGTGAGAATCCTTGTTAAATGGCGTTTTAACTAAAACTCTGAGGTGTGAGAATCCTTGTTAAACGGAGTTTTAACTAAAACTCTGAGGTGTGATAATCCTTGTTAAATGGCGTTTTAACTAAAACTCTGAGGTGTGAGAATCCTTGTTAAATGGCGTTTTAACTAAAACTCTTAGGTGTGAGAATCCTTGTTAAATGGCGTTTTAACTAAAACTCTGAGGTGTGAGATGTTTAACTGAAGTCAAGGGGTGCGGGTTTTAATGTTTTTCTCTTTTTTACCTCTTTTTTTTAAATTCTCTTTGTCTTTCTGTTTATGAACTGTCACATGCTGTTTTTATCTTAATTATGTGAAGCACTTTGAAATGCCTTGCTGCTGAAATGTGCTATACAAAATAAAATTTGATTGATTGATTGATTGATTATGTTTGTGTATTTATGAGTGGATGCAGGTAATAGCTTAAAAATGCAGTTTGAAACCGATTTTAGTGTTGTTGTCTATTAAAACCTGAGATCTGCTGTTACTGCACCAAAACTGATTTGTTTGTAGAAAAAGCCAAATCTTCAGAGTATGCATGTATTCAACGTGTCTCTGCAAAAGGTTTTTATCCCTCAGGGCCTAAAGCCTTAGCCTTCGTGCACAAGAATCCGGCGTTTTGAGAAACCAGAAACGACCGTTTTTTTAAATTATCCACTCAGGTTACAGAGTGGATAAATTTAAAAATGGCGGTTTGTCAACGCGAGCAGCGTCGTTTTTAAGTGATGACGTCATAGCTCCGCCTCTCCATTCCCCCACATGTAACAAACATCCCCCCGTTTTTGTTAAATATCTGAGACTCCTTCTCCTTTGTCCCTGAATTATTTCAGATCTGGAAATTATGTTCTGCCTTTTTGGGTCAGGAGCTTCCAGCTTTAATTTCATCCAGTTTATAGCAGCAGTGGAACCAAGTTATTGCTACAAGACTTAATGAACACAGGCCACTGTCCCAAGACTGAAACATGGGAGTTTCAAGTCCTCTCAAGTTTTTTTTATGTATATTTAACTTGTATTGTGATGAAACATGTGCAACTGAACTTAAAAAGTAAAAGATAGTTACTCTAAAATTACCCCTCTATATTGTTCTCTTCAGTTAAACTTACCTGCACGAACGTTTTCATATTGTATAAATTTCCCAGAATAAACAGTAAAAACGTGGAAAAGTAGAACTTTGTGCCCACATCGATGCAAAACTTTGACCAACCGCCACATATGTGCTTCTGAGGAAGTGTACAATACAAAAATCGCGGTAGCTGCTTGTATTTTCTCTTGAGAAAAGTTCTATACCGAGTAGCTAGCTGCGTTTAGCTAGCTGCGTTTAGCATACTGCGTTTAGCTAGCTGCGTTTAGCTAGCTGCATTAGCTAACTTCTGCCCTCGACAGTTAGCAAGCTGTTGTTTAATGTCGACAGAGACACAAACTCTTATCTCTTAACATATTTTAAAAACGGCTGGCATTATCAAAAAACGACAAATGCAGCTTACCTTACATCTATGGCTCCAGCTCGCTTCGCATTTAGAAAAACTGTCCCGCCGAATTTGAACGCCTTTGGGACGGATCCGGGGGGAAAAAATGGTATTCATCCGCGACTTTGCTTTCGACGTCTTTAATCTGGTCAGGTGGTGTTCCTCTTCTTCATTTAATATGGGATGGAGAACTTTGTAATTCTTACTAAATCTTACATCATATTTAGCCCCTTATCAGATAACGAGTGAAATTTCTGGCACTATTTTTTCATCTCGCATTAATATTGCCAGTGGTGATGAGTTTTTATAAGATCCGGCTACCATTTTAAAACTCAGATTGTCGCGTTCACACATTTAAATTCATGTTTCACTGAACTGACTCACATTCTTGAGTTGAAATGCCAATAAGTCATGAAATTACGTTGAAATTACATAAATCATTATGTTAAATGGAAGTAACTTATAGAAAAACGTTAATTAGAGCATGACTTTTAACAGCGCATGCGCTTGACGCATGCGCCGGACGCGTCTGTGCTTCCGGACCATCACTAGTGTAAATATTAAAAACTGATATTTTTACGCATTTATTTTCTCAAAGCACTTATTGCTCTAATGTTTTCATAATATTTCGGTACAATTTTAAGAACTTTATGTTAATATTTAGATTGTTAATATATGTGTAGGAGCCACATATGAATGAAATGATTGATGTAATAGAGTCATAGTTTCTGTTGATCGTGTTTAATGCCGTTTATTGTTTGCACTATTGGATGGTTTGTTGATTTGTTGTTTTCTTTTTCAGCCAATAGAAAGACGCGTTTACACCCACGTGGTCACGAAGGCTCTGCACCATTTACAAGCCAGCGTGGAAAGCGGCTCGCCGTGTCGGTGGGGTTTGTTCTCCGTTTCAGGTAACGGGTTAACAGGATGATCCACTTGGTCCAGCAGCGAACTTCAACCATGTGTCTGAATCTTGGCTCACAAAATCTCACGATATTAACTCCGCTCCTGCCGCCTGGTTGGTCTTTTAGCCAGGTTCTCCGCCGGCGGAGTGTGAAGGAGTGGACCGCTGACGGCCTGAGGTGAGCGAACCAAAACAAGCAGACCGGACCCGTTAAAGTTCGGGGTTCTACTCAGAATGGATTAACAGAACCATGTTCGGTTCCGGTTCGGTAACCTGACCCAGTCTGGGTCCTGTTCTGGTCCAGTCTGGGTCTTGCTGGCTGCAGCCCGGAGTTAAACATCCATGTTTGTCTTTTCTCTGCTTCACTGAATATGAAGAAAATACCAGAATGTGATTATTTAAATAATAAACCCTTTATTTTAATACAACAGTGATCAGCGGCCATGTTCAGGCTTTATTTCATAACGTAAAGATTATAAACGGATTATAAATGTTGCAGTCAGCCATAGATCTATTATCTGTAGATCTACAGTAACAGTTTATTATGTAACAACTGATTTAACTCCTGATCCAGAATTGATTTTCCGTCCTGAAACTTGAATCCTTCACTTCTCCTCATGTCCAGGTTAATATTCCAGAACCACAGATGGATCCAATAATCGATCGCGACCTGATCGTGGATCAACTCATGAACTACTTCAAAATAAAAGCACCAGCCATCTTGCTGCGCTATTATTATTTTAATAAATTCAGATATAGACTAGAGAACAATGCCTCAAACTCCAGATGATTCTACTGGATCTGGACCCAACAGAACCACCAGATCTTAAAGTGTCTGAGTTTAATCAGGAACTTATTTGCTTCTCCTGGTCCGGTTAGTTAACGTCTGAACCGATCAAAGTCCAACTTTCACCGTCTCAAAGGTTCTGCTCAGCGTCGGGCTAAACCTCTGTTGGACTGAAGCAGCAGGTTCTGTTGGACTGAGCAACAGGTTCTGTTGGACTGAGCAGCAGGTTCTGTTGGATTGAGCAGCAGGTTCTGTTGGACTGAGCAACAGGTTCTGTTGGACTGAAGCAGGTTCTGTTGGACTGAGCAGCAGGTTCTGTTGGACTGAAACAGCAGGTTCTGTTGGACTGAAGCAGGTTCTGTTGGACTGAAGCAGCAGGTTCTGTTGGACTGAAGCAGGTTCTGTTGGACTGAAGCAGCAGGTTCTGTTGGACTGAAGCAGGTTCTGTTGGACTGAAGCAGGTTCTGTTGGACTGAGCAGCAGGTTCTGTTGGACTGAGCAGCAGGTTCTGTTGGACTGAGCAGGTTCTGTTGGACTGAGCAGGTTCTGTTGGACTGAGCAGGTTCTGTTGGACTGAGCAGGTTCTGTTGGACTGAGCAGGTTCTGTTGGACTGAAGCAGCAGGTTCTGTTGGACTGAAGCAGCAGGTTCTGTTGGACTGAAGCAGCAGGTTCTGTTGGACTGAAGCAGGTTCTGTTGGACTGAGCAGGTTCTGTTGGACTGAAGCAGCAGGTTCTGTTGGACTGAAGCAGGTTCTGTTGGACTGAGCAGGTTCTGTTGGACTGAAGCAGCAGGTTCTGTTGGACTGAAGCAGGTTCTGTTGGACTGAGCAGGTTCTGTTGGACTGAAGCAGCAGGTTCTGTTGGACTGAGCAGGTTCTGTTGGACTGAGCAGGTTCTGTTGGACTGAGCAGGTTCTGTTGGACTGAAGCAGCAGGTTCTGTTGGACTGAGCAGGTTCTGTTGGACTGAAGCAGCAGGTTCTGTTGGACTGAGCAGGTTCTGTTGGACTGAAGCAGCAGGTTCTGTTGGACTGAAGCAGCAGGTTCTGTTGGACTGAAGCAGGTTCTGTTGGACTGAAGCAGCAGGTTCTGTTGGACTGAAGCAGCAGGTTCTGTTGGACTGAAGCAGCAGGTTCTGTTGGACTGAGCAGGTTCTGTTGGACTGAAGCAGCAGGTTCTGTTGGACTGAGCAGCAGGTTCTGTTGGACTGAGCAGCAGGTTCTGTTGGACTGAGCAGGTTCTGTTGGACTGAAGCAGCAGGTTCTGTTGGACTGAGCAGCAGGTTCTGTTGGACTGAAGCAGGTTCTGTTGGACTGAAGCAGCAGGTTCTGTTGGACTGAAGCAGGTTCTGTTGGACTGAGCAGGTTCTGTTGGACTGAAGCAGGTTCTGTTGGACTGAAGCAGCAGGTTCTGTTGGACTGAAGCAGGTTCTGTTGGACTGAAGCAGCAGGTTCTGTTGGACTGAGCAGCAGGTTCTGTTGGACTGAGCAGGTTCTGTTGGACTGAAGCAGGTTCTGTTGGACTGAAGCAGCAGGTTCTGTTGGACTGAAGCAGGTTCTGTTGGACTGAGCAGGTTCTGTTGGACTGAAGCAGCAGGTTCTGTTGGACTGAGCAGGTTCTGTTGGACTGAGCAGGTTCTGTTGGACTGAGCAGGTTCTGTTGGACTGAGCAGGTTCTGTTGGACTGAAGCAGCAGGTTCTGTTGGACTGAGCAGGTTCTGTTGGACTGAGCAGGTTCTGTTGGACTGAGCAGGTTCTGTTGGACTGAAGCAGCAGGTTCTGTTGGACTGAGCAGGTTCTGTTGGACTGAAGCAGCAGGTTCTGTTGGACTGAAGCAGCAGGTTCTGTTGGACTGAGCAGCAGGTTCTGTTGGACTGAGCAGCAGGTTCTGTTGGACTGAGCAGGTTCTGTTGGACTGAAGCAGCAGGTTCTGTTGGACTGAGCAGCAGGTTCTGTTGGACTGAAGCAGGTTCTGTTGGACTGAAGCAGCAGGTTCTGTTGGACTGAAGCAGGTTCTGTTGGACTGAGCAGGTTCTGTTGGACTGAAGCAGGTTCTGTTGGACTGAAGCAGGTTCTGTTGGACTGAAGCAGCAGGTTCTGTTGGACTGAAGCAGCAGGTTCTGTTGGACTGAAGCAGCAGGTTCTGTTGGACTGAAGCAGCAGGTTCTGTTGGACTGAAGCAGCAGGTTCTGTTGGACTGAGCAGCAGGTTCTGTTGGTCGGGTTAAATAAACAGGTAGGTCCGGAGCTGCAGCTCGGTTCGTTTTGGACCAGAACCGGTTCTGCCTCCTGTGGTTCTCCTGCTGATCCTGGAAGACGATCAGACAGGAGATGCTGCTGCACATCAACATGTGATTATTGATTATCGGGTTAAACTGCTGCAGACTCATTAATGAGGTTCTGAACCCGGTTCTGCAGGATGCGGTACTGCAGCACCCGCGGCGGGGTCCAGAACCGGGACTTCAGGGAGGTTCTGTTCTCCGGATTCGCTCCGGATGGAGGGATGTTCATGCCGGAGACGCTGCCTGCAGTGAGTCCAGAGACGCTGCGGAGCTGGACGGGCCTGCGGTACCAGAGGCTGGTTCTGGAGGTCGCTGCCCTGTTCATCCCAGAGGAGCTGATCCCCAGAGGAGACCTGGAGGGTGAGCAGCACAGACACAGCAGCACCAAACCAGCAGCACCAAACCAGCAGCACAAACACAGCAGCACCAAACCAGCAGCACCAAACCAGCAGCACAAACACAGCAGCACCAAACCAGCAGCACAGACACAGCAGCACCAAACCAGCAGCACCAACACAGCAGCACCAAACCAGCAGCACCAACACAGCAGCACCAAACCAGCAGCACCAACACAGCAGCACAAACACAGCAGCACCAAACCAGCAGCACCAACACAGCAGCACCAAACCAGCAGCACCAAACCAGCAGCACAAACACAGCAGCACCAAACCAGCAGCACCAACACAGCAGCACAAACACAGCAGCACCAAACCAGCAGCACAAACACAGCAGCACCAACACGGCAGCACCAAACCAGCAGCACCAACACAGCAGCACAAACACAGCAGCACCAAACCAGCAGCACCAACACAGCAGCACCAAACCAGCAGCACCAACACAGCAGCACAAACACAGCAGCACCAACACAGCAGCACCAAACCAGCAGCACCAACACAGCAGCACAAACACAGCAGCACCAAACCAGCAGCACCAACACAGCAGCACCAAACCAGCAGCACCAACACAGCAGCACAAACACAGCAGCACCAAACCAGCAGCACCAACACAGCAGCACCAAACCAGCAGCACCAAACCAGCAGCACAAACACAGCAGCACCAAACCAGCAGCACCAACACAGCAGCACAAACACAGCAGCACCAAACCAGCAGCACAAACACAGCAGCACCAACACGGCAGCACCAAACCAGCAGCACCAACACAGCAGCACAAACACAGCAGCACCAAACCAGCAGCACCAACACAGCAGCACCAAACCAGCAGCACCAAACCAGCAGCACAAACACAGCAGCACCAAACCAGCAGCACAAACACAGCAGCACCAAACCAGCAGCACCAACACAGCAGCACAAACACAGCAGCACCAAACCAGCAGCACAAACACAGCAGCACCAACACGGCAGCACCAAACCAGCAGCACCAACACAGCAGCACCAACACAGCAGCACAAACACAGCAGCACCAAACCAGCAGCACAAACACAGCAGAACCAACACGGCAGCACCAAACCAGCAGCACAAACACAGCAGCACCAAACCAGCAGCACAAACACAGCAGCACCAACACCAAACCAGCAGCACAAACACAGCAGCACCAACACAGCAGCACAGACACAGCAGCACCAACACAGCAGCACAGACACAGCAGCACCAACACAGCAGCACCAACACAGCAGCACAGACACAGCAGCACCTCTCAGGTTATATTTTTTTTTAAATTTTATTATTTTGGGCGAAACTTGTTTAATTTTCTATTTTAACATTTTATTTAAAGTATTTTATAAGTAAATTCTGTTCCAGGTTTTAACCAAATAATTAAAATGATAAAATCACATAAAGTCACTGATGTGACTGAGGAGAGAAAAGCTTCACTAAAAATATAGATTTATTTACCAGAATCAATAACTTTGTCACATGTTTCCGTGTAACGGCGCCCCCTGCTGGATGCTTCTGTGTAACGGCGCCCCCTGCTGGATGCTTCTGTGTAACGGCGCCCCCTGCTGGATGCTTCTGTGTAACGGCGCCCCCTGCTGGATGCTTCCGTGTAACGGCGCCCCCTGCTGGATGCTTCTGTGTAACGGCGCCCCCTGCTGGATGCTTCCGTGTAACGGCGCCCCCTGCTGGATGCTTCCGTGGTTTAAATCTGGTTTTATCCGGAATCTTAAAGATAAACGTGTAAAGTTTCTATTCCTGAAGAGTTTTGTAGATTTTCCATCAGTTTGTTGAGAATAGAAACGAGTTAAAGAGGAAACTGAACTGAACTGAACTGAACTGAACTGGTTCGGTCAGGATGAATGAATCGGCTCCTTCTGCCTGCAGCCCTCGTAGCTGAAGCCCTCTCTGGGTTCTCGGTTCCCGACTCGGTCCGGATCGCCCGGCTGAAGGACGGCTTGTCGGTTCTGGAACTTTTCCATGGAGAAACTTTGGCGTTCAAAGATCTGGCCATGAGCTGCACCGTCCACTTCCTGAACTACTTCCTGCGGAGAGACGGCAGCCGAGCCGTCGTCCTGGTTGGTAAGAGACGTCCCTGACCTCTGACCCGGTTCTGTGATCGTGACCTCTGACCCCGGTTCTGCTCTCAGGAACTTCAGGAGACACCGGCGGTTCTGCCGTCCGCAGCGCCCGCTCTCTGCCGGGTCTGGATGTTCTGGTGGTTTTCCCTCGGGGCCGGATCACGGCGGTCCAGGAGAAACACATGACGTCCTGCCTGGAGGACAACGTCCACGTGTTCGCAGGTAGGGCCGCCCCGACCCGGTTCTGTCCTGGTACCGTCTGACCGCCCGGTTCTGTCCTGGTACCGTCTGACAGCCCGGTTCTGTCCTGGTACCGTCTGACCGCCCGGTTCTGTCCTGGTACCGTCTGACCGCCCGGTTCTGTCCTGGTACCGTCTGACCGCCCGGTTCTGTCCTGGTACCGTCTGACCGTCCGGTTCTGTCCTGGTACCGTCTGACCGCCCGGTTCTGTCCTGGTGCCGTCTGACCGCCCGGTTCTGTCCTGGTACCGTCTGACCCGCCCGGTTCTGTCCTGGTACCGTCTGACCCGCCCGGTTCTGTCCTGGTACCGTCTGACCCGTCCCGTTCTGTCCTGGTACCGTCTGACCGTCCGGTTCTGTCATGGTACCGTCTGACCGTCCGGTTCTGTCCTGGTGCCGTCTGACCGCCCGGTTCTGTCCTGGTGCCGTCTGACCGCCCGGTTCTGTCCTGGTACCGTCTGACCCGGTCTGTCTGGTACCGCCCGGTTCTGTCCTGGTACCGTCTGACCGCCGGTTCTGTCCTGGTACCGTCTGACCGCCCGGTTCTGTCCTGGTACCGTCTGACCGCCCGGTTCTGTCCTGGTACCGTCTGACCGCCCGGTTCTGTCCTGGTACCGTCTGACCGCCCGGTTCTGTCCTGGTACCGTCTGACCGCCCGGTTCTGTCCTGGTACCGTCTGACCGCCCGGTTCTGTCCTGGTACCGTCTGACCGCCCGGTTCTGTCCTGGTACCGTCTGACCCGTCCCGTTCTGTCCTGGTACCGTCTGACCCGTCCGGTTCTGTCCTGGTACCGTCTGACCGCCCGGTTCTGTCCTGGTGCCGTCTGACCCGTCCGGTTCTGTCCTGGTGCCGTCTGACCGTCCGGTTCTGTCCTGGTACCGTCTGACCGTCCGGTTCTGTCCTGGTACCGTCTGACCGCCCGGTTCTGTCCTGGTACCGTCTGACCGCCCGGTTCTGTCCTGGTGCCGTCTGACCCGTCCGGTTCTGTCCTGGTGCTGTCTGACCGTCCGGTTCTGTCCTGGTACCGTCTGACCCGTCCCGTTCTGCCACAGCTGACGGCAGCTCAGACGACATCGACCGGCCCCTGCGCCGCCTGTTTGCCGACCAGAACCTGGTCCGGACCCACGGCCTGATGAGCCTCAACTCCGTCAACTGGTCCAGAGTCATGATCCAGGTGGCGCACTTCTTCTACGCCTACCTGGAGCTGAGCGGCCTGGGGGCGGAGCCAGAGCTGGGGGCGGAGCCTGGGCTGGGGGCGGAGCCAGAGCTGGGGGCGGAGCCAGAGCTGGGGGCGGAGCCTGGGCTGGGGGCGGAGCCAGAGCTGGTGTCTGGACCGGAGCCCGGGCCGCTGCCGGAGCTGGAGGTGGTGGTTCCGACCGGAGGAGCTGGGAACATCGCAGGTGGGTTAAAGGTGTCAGAACCAACAGAATCAGACAAATCAAACTGTTTTATTTATTGATCAGTTTTCTGTAGTTTTGGGCCTGGATTAATATCTTTAGTTTTCAGTTTTTCCTCCTGAAGCTGCAGCCGGTCCTCCATGTTTGTAGTTTTTCCTTCTGAAGCTGCAGCCGGTCCTCCATGTTTGTAGTTTTTCCTCCCAGCTGCAGCCGGTCCTCCATGTTTGTAGTTTTTCCTCCCAGCTGCAGCCGGTCCTCCATGTTTGTAGTTTTTCCTCCCAGCTGCAGCCGGTCCTCCATGTTTGTAGTTTTTCCTCCCAGCTGCAGCCGGTCCTCCATGTTTGTAGTTTTTCCTCCCAGCTGCAGCCGGTCCTCCATGTCTGTAGTTTTTCCTCCCAGCTGCAGCCGGTCCTCCATGTTTGTAGTTTTTCCTTCTGAAGCTGCAGCCGGTCCTCCATGTTTGTAGTTTTTCCTCCCAGCTGCAGCCGGTCCTCCATGTTTGTAGTTTTTCCTCCCAGCTGCAGCCGGTCCTCCATGTTTGTAGTTTTTCCTCCCAGCTGCAGCCGGTCCTCCATGTTTGTAGTTTTTCCTTCTGAAGCTGCAGCCGGTCCTCCATGTTTGTAGTTTTTCCTCCCAGCTGCAGCCGGTCCTCCATGTTTGTAGTTTTTCCTCCCAGCTGCAGCCGGTCCTCCATGTTTGTAGTTTTTCCTCCTGAAGCTGCAGCCGGTCCTCCATGTTTGTAGTTTTTCCTCCCAGCTGCAGCCGGTCCTCCATGTTTGTAGTTTTTCCTCCCAGCTGCAGCCGGTCCTCCATGTCTGTAGTTTTTCCTCCTGAAGCTGCAGCCGGTCCTCCATGTCTGTAGTTTTTCCTCCTGAAGCTGCAGCCGGTCCTCCATGTTTGTAGTTTTTCCTCCCAGCTGCAGCCGGTCCTCCATGTCTGTAGTTTTTCCTCCTGAAGCTGCAGCCGGTCCTCCATGTCTGTAGTTTTTTCTTCCGGAAGCTGCAGCCGGTCCTCCATGTTTGTAGTTTTTCCTCCTGAAGCTGCAGCCGGTCCTCCATGTCTGTAGTTTTTCCTCCTGAAGCTGCAGCCGGTCCTCCATGTTTGTAGTTTTTCCTCCCAGCTGCAGCCGGTCCTCCATGTTTGTAGTTTTTCCTCCCAGCTGCAGCCGGTCCTCCATGTTTGTAGTTTTTCCTCCCAGCTGCAGCCGGTCCTCCATGTCTGTAGTTTTTCCTCCCAGCTGCAGCCGGTCCTCCATGTTTGTAGTTTTTCCTTCTGAAGCTGCAGCCGGTCCTCCATGTTTGTAGTTTTTCCTCCCAGCTGCAGCCGGTCCTCCATGTTTGTAGTTTTTCCTCCCAGCTGCAGCCGGTCCTCCATGTTTGTAGTTTTTCCTCCCAGCTGCAGCCGGTCCTCCATGTTTGTAGTTTTTCCTTCTGAAGCTGCAGCCGGTCCTCCATGTTTGTAGTTTTTCCTCCCAGCTGCAGCCGGTCCTCCATGTTTGTAGTTTTTCCTCCCAGCTGCAGCCGGTCCTCCATGTTTGTAGTTTTTCCTCCTGAAGCTGCAGCCGGTCCTCCATGTTTGTAGTTTTTCCTCCCAGCTGCAGCCGGTCCTCCATGTTTGTAGTTTTTCCTCCCAGCTGCAGCCGGTCCTCCATGTTTGTAGTTTTTCCTCCCAGCTGCAGCCGGTCCTCCATGTTTGTAGTTTTTCCTTCTGAAGCTGCAGCCGGTCCTCCATGTTTGTAGTTTTTCCTCCCAGCTGCAGCCGGTCCTCCATGTTTGTAGTTTTTCCTCCCAGCTGCAGCCGGTCCTCCATGTTTGTAGTTTTTCCTCCTGAAGCTGCAGCCGGTCCTCCATGTTTGTAGTTTTTCCTCCCAGCTGCAGCCGGTCCTCCATGTTTGTAGTTTTTCCTCCCAGCTGCAGCCGGTCCTCCATGTCTGTAGTTTTTCCTCCTGAAGCTGCAGCCGGTCCTCCATGTCTGTAGTTTTTCCTCCTGAAGCTGCAGCCGGTCCTCCATGTTTGTAGTTTTTCCTCCCAGCTGCAGCCGGTCCTCCATGTCTGTAGTTTTTCCTCCTGAAGCTGCAGCCGGTCCTCCATGTCTGTAGTTTTTTTCTCCTGAAGCTGCAGCCGGTCCTCCATGTTTGTAGTTTTTCCTCCTGAAGCTGCAGCCGGTCCTCCATGTCTGTAGTTTTTCCTCCTGAAGCTGCAGCCGGTCCTCCATGTTTGTAGTTTTTCCTCCCAGCTGCAGCCGGTCCTCCATGTTTGTAGTTTTTCCTCCCAGCTGCAGCCGGTCCTCCATGTTTGTAGTTTTTCCTCCCAGCTGCAGCCGGTCCTCCATGTCTGTAGTTTTTCCTCCCAGCTGCAGCCGGTCCTCCATGTTTGTAGTTTTTCCTTCTGAAGCTGCAGCCGGTCCTCCATGTTTGTAGTTTTTCCTCCCAGCTGCAGCCGGTCCTCCATGTTTGTAGTTTTTCCTCCCAGCTGCAGCCGGTCCTCCATGTTTGTAGTTTTTCCTCCCAGCTGCAGCCGGTCCTCCATGTTTGTAGTTTTTCCTTCTGAAGCTGCAGCCGGTCCTCCATGTTTGTAGTTTTTCCTCCCAGCTGCAGCCGGTCCTCCATGTTTGTAGTTTTTCCTCCCAGCTGCAGCCGGTCCTCCATGTTTGTAGTTTTTCCTCCTGAAGCTGCAGCCGGTCCTCCATGTTTGTAGTTTTTCCTCCCAGCTGCAGCCGGTCCTCCATGTTTGTAGTTTTTCCTCCCAGCTGCAGCCGGTCCTCCATGTCTGTAGTTTTTCCTCCTGAAGCTGCAGCCGGTCCTCCATGTCTGTAGTTTTTCCTCCTGAAGCTGCAGCCGGTCCTCCATGTTTGTAGTTTTTCCTCCCAGCTGCAGCCGGTCCTCCATGTCTGTAGTTTTTCCTCCTGAAGCTGCAGCCGGTCCTCCATGTCTGTAGTTTTTTTCTCCTGAAGCTGCAGCCGGTCCTCCATGTTTGTAGTTTTTCCTCCTGAAGCTGCAGCCGGTCCTCCATGTCTGTAGTTTTTCCTCCTGAAGCTGCAGCCGGTCCTCCATGTTTGTAGTTTTTCCTCCCAGCTGCAGCCGGTCCTCCATGTTTGTAGTTTTTCCTCCCAGCTGCAGCCGGTCCTCCATGTTTGTAGTTTTTCCTCCCAGCTGCAGCCGGTCCTCCATGTTTGTAGTTTTTCCTCCCAGCTGCAGCCGGTCCTCCATGTTTGTAGTTTTTCCTCCTGAAGCTGCAGCCGGTCCTCCATGTTTGTAGTTTTTCCTCCCAGCTGCAGCCGGTCCTCCATGTTTGTAGTTTTTCCTCCCAGCTGCAGCCGGTCCTCCATGTTTGTAGTTTTTCCTCCCAGCTGCAGCCGGTCCTCCATGTTTGTAGTTTTTCCTCCCAGCTGCCTTCATCGCCGTGCGGATGGGCCTGCCGCTGAAGCTGGTTGCCATGGTGAACGCTAACGACATCGTGCATCGGACTGTAACCAGCGGCGATTTCTCCATGGCGCCCAGCGTCACCCAGACTCTGGCCCCGGCCATTGATATACAGGTAGGCGGCTCAGAACCAGAACCAGAACCAACTGGGTTCTTTATGGTCGGGTTCAGATAATCAGGCTGAGCAGAAACTTTTCTTTTAACCTGAAACAAATAAATTATATTCTTATCATTAACTGTAATAACTTCATTTCTCTAATTTATTTTGGCTAAAATCAGAAAAGATTCTTGATAAAAACAGAACAGCAGTAAACATGGAAGCCATCTTGGTTCTGGTTCTGATCCTCAGGACCCGTACAACATGGAGCGGGTCTTCTGGCTGCTGCTGGACCGGGACGGCGCCGCCGTGAAAACCATGATGGAGGAGTTCCAGCGTTCGCATCGCCTGCGGCTGCCAGAGAACCAGCGCAGACTGGTACCGGTCCTGCAGAACCCCGAGGCCGGCCGGACCGGACCGGACCGGACAGGCAGTAACCGTCTCCTCTGTGGTTCTCCCAGCTGGCCGAGGTTCTGGTGACCGGCGCTGTGAGCGACCCGGGGATCCTGGAGACCATGAGGCGGTGCTGGGAGCAGAACCGGTACCTGCTGTGTCCGCACACGGCCGTGGCCGTCTGGCACCACTACAACAGAACCCACAGCCCGGCCAGAAACAGGTGGGGGAGGGGCTCCTGACTCTGAGCAGTCGGTTTTATTTATTGTGTTATTTATTAAACATTTTGTCTGAATTTATCTTTTATTTTACGTCACTTAGAGAAATTTTTATTTACTTTAAGCTGCTTTAAATATTTTATTTCAGATTTTTTAATTATAAGAACTTTTCACACTTTTATACACTTTTAATTCTAAAGTCACTAAAATATTTATAAAATGTATTTAATTTATTTTTTGTATATTTTGTTGCAATAAAGTAAAATATGAAAAATAAGAAAATAAAACATTAAAACTGTTTTATTTAAATAAGTTTAAGTGCTTTGAATTGAAAACCTTCATTAGATCAGAGTTCTGCCCGGTTTGGTCCAGTTCTGTCCGGTTCTTCCTGGTTCTCCCCGGTTCTGTCCTGGTTCTGTCCGGTTCTGTCCTGTTCTAACCAGTTATGTCCGGTTCTGTCTGGTTCTGTCCGGTTTTGTCCGGTTCTGTCCTGTTCTGTCCTGTTCTAACCGGTTCTGTCCTGTTCTGTCCGGTTCTTCCCGGTTCTGTCTAGTTCTGCCCGGTTCTATCCTGTTCTAACTGGTTCTGTCCGGTTCTGTCCGGTTTTGTCCGGTTCTGTCTGGTTCTGCCCGGTTCTGTCCTGGTTCTTCCCGGTTCTGTCTAGTTCTGCCCGGTTCTATCCTGTTCTAACTGGTTCTGTCCGGTTCTGTCTGGTTCTGCCCGGTTCTGTCCTGGTTCTTCCCGGTTCTGTCTGGTTCTGCCCGGTTCTATCCTGTTCTAACCGGTTCTGTCTGGTTCTGCCCGGTTCTGTCTGGTTCTGTCCGGTTTTGTCCGGTTCTGTCTGGTTCTGTCCGGTTCTTCCCGGTTCTAACCGGTTCTGCCCGGTTCTGTCCAGCCTGCTGCAGGTAGATAAACGTTTCTTCTCTCTCCGGCTGCAGATGCTACGTCGCTACGGCGTCTCCAGCGAAGTTTCAGGCGGCGGTGGAGAAGGCCGGTCTGACCTTTGACCCCCCTGAGGCCGTGCTGGCTTTGGACCAGTTACCCACCCGGTACCAGAACCTGGAGAGGAGCGCGGACTGGTGCGAGGACTGGGAGGAGCGACTCAGGGACTGGATCCAGTTTGTGAGCAGAACCAGGAAGAACGGAGGAGTTTGTTACCCTGAGAACCCATAGAGGACGACTTCCTGTCCCTCAGTGGACTTTGTCCTCACGTCGGACCTGTGATGTCATAAAACACCTGATCAGAAAATCCAGCCTCTGATTAAACTGATCCGGAGGTGAAGGACGAACGCTGCAGAGCTAAAACTAATTTACATGTTTGGATGAGAAACGGAAACAAAAAATAAAATCATTTTAATTCTTTTCTGATTCCTGTTACTTTGTAGCCGCAGGCTGTTGGTTTGAAACCGGTCGCTATGTATGGTGTTCATGCTGTGCCTGTAATAAATCTCACACTACCGAGTGACCCGGCGCTTCCATGTGCTGCACCTGGTGCCCCTTTCCTCCACTGGAGCCCCCGGGCCCCCAAAATGTCTCCGCGCGCCCCTGTCAGCTGCTGTCTGTCTGTCTGTCGGAGCTGTGAGAAAATATTTCCACAGGATTTCTGTTTTGGGTTTTTTTCACTTTACAATGTTCTCACAACAAATTTTAATGTCGGAGAAAAATTTAGGAGGAAGTGAAATAAATATTGTCCTATTTTTAATATCATTGTGGCAGAAAAGCAGAAAAGCTAACCGACCCGACTCTTTCTGAAAAATAGAGCATTTAAATAATTTATTCAAAACGAAAGTCAAATATTTTCGTTGTTGAGTAAACATTTATTCATTTGATTCGACCGAAATAATTGTTTCGGGTCCGTCACTGCGGCGTCCGAGGACACCTGAACGCACCGCGGGCTCTGACAGCGCAGAGCCAACATGGCGGCCGGTCGCTGAAGCAGCCGGTCTCCTCCTCCGCCTGTTGTCGTCTCCGGGAGCCGTCAGCCGAAGCACCGGGGAGCGGCCGGGATCCTCAGGGACGCTCGGGGAGCGGATGCCCGCCCTCTCTGCCTCCTGTCGCGGTTCTTTTCCAGCTGGTTGCTCGGTATGTCCGGAGCGGACTGACACGACGGCCAGCAGCGGTGCTGGAGGTGGAGCGTCGCCCCGGGTTTCCTCACCTGTCTCCCGGTGTGACTCAGAGCAGGTAAGGCGGGGTGGGGGAGGGCTGGGCAGGTTAGCCGCTTATTCTTTGGGTTATTCTGGTTATTTCTGGTTCTTCCTGGTTACCTGGAGCTGGTGGGACCGTCAGCTGACTCCGCTGCTTCTGGCTGAACATTAACCGTTTATGGCTGAAAGCCTCTGAACGCTGCTGCGTTCAAAGACCGCAGGGACATTTTAAACTTCTCGGTCACCTGGAGCTGACGGTGACGTGGCTCCGCCCTTTGGTCGCTCAGACCAGGTGACCTTTGACCTCCTGAAGCATCCCACGTCACACTGATCCACTAGACCAGGCAAAACATTATAACCAGGCTGTCTCTGGATGTCTGCTTTTCAACTTTCAGACGGTAATGACGCGTAACCGTGGCAACAAGGTATCGCTATAGCAGCTGATTAGCATCGCAAAACCTCAAATAATTGAACTATGACCCCAAACCGTCTCACTCAGGCAGCAGAAGCAAAGGAGGAGGATCAGCAGAGATGCTAGCAGCTGATGAATCCCAGACATACCGGCCTGGTTCTGGTTCTGGTTCTGGTTCTGAACTGGACCGACCGGAAGCCCTCAGATGGAGTCCTGCTCCACGGCGCCCCCTGCAGGATAGCGGCGGGATCCGCTTCCTGCCGTCAGTGTTGATCATCGATCAATGGAGTAAAAATTAAAACGTACAAATCTAAAAAAAACAAAAGTAAAATCATTTAATTTAAAAACACGTCTTATAAAAGACGTTATAAAAACAGGTTTTTCTGTTTCATTTGTTTCTAAATGAATTTATTCATCTGAACTGAAGGTAAAATGACCCTCAGGGCTGCAAAAGGTCATGACCTCTGACCCGGGCCTGGAACCAGCAGCTCTGACCGGACTGACCAAGAACTTCCTGGTTTCTGACCAATCAGAGCCCAGAGTGCAGAGAGACACGCCCACTCTGACTAGCTCTCCCCTGACCGGTTCTGGATGAGCTTCTTGTCTGATGAAAGCCTTGATGAACACGTTGGTCCATGTTGCCATGACGACGGTTCGTCCTCCTCTGCAGGTAGGCTCCTCCCCCCCCCCCCTGTGAACCGATGACGTCATCGCCTCAGCCCCGTGGCTCCGCCCCCTCGGCTCTGGACTCGCTGTCCGTCTCGTCCCTGCTGTCCGGGGATCTGGACGACGACGACGACGGTGAGGAGGAAGGCCTGGGCGACCTGGAGGTCAACCCGTACGACGGCCTGCCCTTCTCCTCGCGCTACTACGCCCTGCTGGAGGAGCGGCGGCGGCTGCCGGTGTGGCGGCTGCGCCAGAGCCTCCTGGAGCACCTGGAGAGCCACAGCATGGTGCTGCTGAGCGCGCCCAGTGGAGCCGGGAAGAGCACACAGGTAACCCGCCGGTCAGCGGGGAAGGCTAGCCACGTTAGCTCTGCACGTCGTCGTGGCAACGGCGTTTTTGTTCTCTGATGAAAGCAGCCCGAGTTGAGGTGAAGACACGGGGGGGGGGGAACCGATCAGGGACGATAAATAGCTAGTTAGCATTTAGCATTAGCATGTGTAATGTTTAGTGCTGTTGGAGCTAGCCGTTAGCTAGCGTTCCCACTGCTGGTTCCTGGTTGGACCTTTTCATGGACCAGAACCATGAAGAGTAATCAGTTCTAGTTTCCAGACAGTTTACAGTTTTAGAGAATCAGTTTATCTAAACACGTTGTAGTTTTCAGACCAGCAGAGGTTTCACCCGTCTGGCTGGTTGCCATGGTAACGCCTCTCCCTGTCTGTTGCCATGGCGACCGCGACCGCTGCTTGCTCTCTGATCAAATATTGACTCTGTTCTCCAGGATGTTTGTTTGGTTTCTGGTTGTGGGTGAAAGCGTTCCTGGATGTTTGTCCTGATCAGGAGCAGGAAGCTGTGATCAGCAGCAGGAAGCTGTGACGAGCAGCAGGAAGCCGTGAAGAGCAGCAGGAAGCTGTGAAGAGCAGCAGGAAGATGTGATGAGTAGCAGGAAGCTGTGAAGAGCAGCAGGAAGCTGTGACGAGCAGCAGGAAGATGTGAAGAGCAGCAGGAAGATGTGATGAGTAGCAGGAAGCTGTGATCAGCAGCAGGAAGCTGTGAAGAGCAGCAGGAAGCTGTGACGAGCAGCAGGAAGCTGTGACGAGCAGCAGGAAGCTGTGATGAGCAGCAGGAAGCTGTGAAGAGCAGCAGAAAGATGTGATGAGTAGCAGGAAGCTGTGATCAGCAGCAGGAAGCTGTGATCAGCAGCAGGAAGCTGTGATCAGCAGCAGGAAGCTGTGATCAGCAGCAGGAAGCTGTGATCAGCAGCAGGAAGCTGTGATCAGCAGCAGGAAGCTGTGACCAGCAGCAGGAAGCTGTGATCAGCAGCAGGAAGCTGTGATCAGCAGCAGGAAGCTGTGACCAGCAGCAGGAAGCTGTGATGAGCAGCAGGAAGCTGTGACGAGCAGCAGGAAGCTGTGATGAGCAGCAGGAAGCTGTGAAGAGCAGCAGAAAGATGTGATGAGTAGCAGGAAGCTGTGATCAGCAGCAGGAAGCTGTGATCAGCAGCAGGAAGCTGTGATCAGCAGCAGGAAGCTGTGATCAGCAGCAGGAAGCTGTGATCAGCAGCAGGAAGCTGTGATGAGCAGCAGGAAGCTGTGACCAGCAGCAGGAAGCTGTGACGAGCAGCAGGAAGCTGTGATGAGCAGCAGGAAGCTGTGAAGAGCAGCAGAAAGATGTGATGAGTAGCAGGAAGCTGTGATCAGCAGCAGGAAGCTGTGACGAGCAGCAGGAAGATGTGAAGAGCAGCAGGAAGCTGTGAAGAGCAGCAGGAAGCTGTGAAGAGCAGCAGGAAGCTGTGATGAGCAGCAGGAAGCTGTGACGAGCAGCAGGAAGCTGTGACGAGCAGCAGGAAGCTGTGACGAGCAGCAGGAAGCTGTGACGAGCAGCAGGAAGCTGTGACGAGCAGCAGGAAGCTGTGAAGAGCAGCAGGAAGCTGTGACGAGCAGCAGGAAGCTGTGACGAGCAGCAGGAAGCTGTGACGAGCAGCAGGAAGCTGTGAAGAGCAGCAGGAAGCTGTGACGAGCAGCAGGAAGCTGTGACGAGCAGCAGGAAGCTGTGACGAGCAGCAGGAAGCTGTGACGAGCAGCAGGAAGCTGTGAAGAGCAGCAGGAAGCTGTGAAGAGCAGCAGGAAGCTGTGACGAGCAGCAGGAAGCTGTGAAGAGCAGCAGGAAGCTGTGACCAGCAGCAGGAAGCTGTGACGCTCCTGCTCCTGTGCTCAACAGTGCCCCCTCTCTGCAGGTGGCCCAGTGGTGCGTGGAGTTCGCCCTGTCCTTTGAGTTTTCCCACGGCCTGGTCTGCTGCTCCCAGCCGCACCCCGAGGCGGCGCTGAGCCTGGCGCTGCGCGTGGCCGACGAGATGGACCTGAGTCTGGGGCTGGAGGTCGGATACCGGGTGTCACATGACGACAGCTGCACACCTGACAGCCTGCTCAGGTGAGGAGGCCGGGAGGGACGATACGAGTTCAGGTGGTTCTGCCACATCGGGTTGTTTTACACTGCAGATCACAGAGTAAGGTCCAGCTTAACAACGATCCGCACCAACCAGAGGAAATGTCTCTAATGTGACTGAGTTCATAGCAAGGAATCGGTTTAGTCTCTCTCTCGCCCCCTGCAGGTTCGTCAGCGACGCGCTGCTGCTGGAGGAGATGATGTCGGACCCGTTGCTGCGGCAGTACCACCTGGTGGTTCTGGACGAGCTGCAGGAGCGAACCGTTCCCACCGACGTGCTGCTGGGCCTGCTGTGCGACGTCTGCCGCCAGCGACCCGACGGCTTCAGGGTCGTCCTGCTCGCCCACCCGACGCTGGCGCCGCGCCTCGCCGCCTTCCTGGGCCCCGCCGTCCCACACCTGGCCCCGGACGGCCCCGAGCGGCCCCCGCACCAACAGGTGGAGGTGATGTACCGGGAGCTCTCCTCCGGGAAGGAGCCGGCGGCGGCCGCCTGCCACATGGTGCTGGACCTGCACCGCAGAGGAGAGGAGGGAGACGTGATGGTGTTCCTGTCCGACGGCCAGGTAGGCGGCGGCGAGACGGAGATAGAAACCATAACGAGATGTTAAACCAGCTGCTGTGACCCAGTGGAACCTGAGAGCTGTCAGCGAGCCGCCGGTTCCGTTGGTTTTGTGCTTTAAACAAAGGGGAACCGGTCCGACGGACCCGGTTCTGCTGCAGGCTGAACACAAAGAGCAGCGACCCGAAGGGACCTGAAGGGTTAACCCGTTAGTTTCCTCTCCAGGAAGCAGGAAGTGGCATTAGCCAGCTGCTGTTACCTCTGCTGGCCACCGGGGGGCAGTAATGAGGCTGCAGGAGATCTGAAGGAGGTTCTGAAACGTTTGGGTTGACCCGGTTTCCTGTCTCGGTACAGGAGGTGGAGGAGTGTCTGGTTCTGCTGCAGAAGGAGTCTCTGGCTCTGAGTCCTCAGCTCGGGTCGCTCCGGTTCCTCCCGCTCCACTCCGGACTGGCCGGCCTGGCCCAGCGGGTCTACGAGTCCGGACCCGGCGCCGAGCCGAAGGACGGCGACCCGTCTGAGGGCGCTGCGGCCGGCGGCGTCCGGAGGAAGGTGATCCTCAGCGACGCGCTGGGAGAGGCGTCGTTCTCCCTGCAGGGGGTCCGATACGTGGTGGACACGGGTCTGCAGCTGAAGACGGTGAGTTCTGGAGGAGAACCCTGGGTCGGGTCGGGTCGGTTCTGAACCGGGCGCTTCTCTCTGTGCTGCTTCCAGGTTTACAACCCTCAGATCCGGGCCAACTCCCAGGTCCTGAGGAGCATCAGCCGGCACCAGGCGGACATGAGGACCCAGCGGGTCAACAGCCGGCTGCCCGGTAAGGCCTCTGGTTCTGGTTCTGGTTCTGGTGGACCGGGCAGGTCTCCTGACGGTGTGTCCCCCTGTGTAGGGCTGTGTCTGCGGCTGTACTCCCAGGCCCGGTACGAGTCCGGCATGGCGGAGGCCCGCGGGCCCAGAGTCACAGAGGAGAACCTGAGCCACCTGGTTCTGCTGCTGAAGAGGCTCGACATCGCAGACATGGGCCAGTGCAAGTTCCTGGACCGGCCAGGTACCGCCTGCTGATCCCGGTCCCGGTCCCGGTCCCGGTTCTGATGCCTCTGTCCCTACAGCTCCTGAGTCGCTCATGCAGGCCCTGGAGGACCTGGACTACCTGGCTGCTCTGGACGACGACGGGAATCTGTCGGAGGTCGGGATCATCATGTCGGAGCTGCCGCTGGAGCCGCCGCTAGCTAAGGCGCTAATCGCCGCCTGCGAGTACGACTGCGTGGAGGAGCTGCTCACCATCGCCGCCATGCTGACAGGTGAGGAAGGACAGGAAGGAGGTCTGCAAGGATCCAGAGAGTCGGACTGGATTTGACTGTCTGTTGTTTTGGGATGGGGAGGGAAGAAGGAACAAGACGGCTAGCACTGCTAACTAAAGAGCTAGCACCGCTAACTAAAGACTAGCACCGCTAACTAAAGAGCTAGCACCGCTAACTAAAGAGCTAGCACCGCTAACTAAAGAGCTAGCACCGCTAACTAAAGAGCTAGCACTGCTAACTAAAGAGCTAGCACCGCTAACTAAAGAGCTAGCACCGCTAACTAAAGAGCTAGCACTGCTAACTAAAGAGCTAGCACAGCTAACTAAAGAGCTAGCACCGCTAAATAAACGCTAGCATCACTAACTAAAGAGCTAGCACCGCTAACTAAAGAGCTACCACCGCTAACTAATGAGCTAGGACCACCAACTAAAGAGGTAGCACCGCTAACTAAAGAGCTACCACCGCTAACTAAAGAGCTACCACCGCTAACTAATGAGCTAGGCCCACCAACTAAAGAGCTAGCACCGCTAACTAAAGAGCTAGCACCGCTAACTAAAGAGCTAGCACCGCTAACTAAAGAGCTAGCACTGCTAACTAAAGAGCTAGCACCGCTAACTTAACAGATAGCACCGCTAACTAAAGAGCCAGCACCGCTAAATAAAGCGCTAGCATCACTAACTAAAGAGCTAGCATCTTTAACTAAAGAGCTACCACCGCTAACTAAAGAACTAGGACCGCCAACTAAAGAGCTAGCACCGCTAAACTAAAGAGCTAGGACTGCTAAACTGAAGAGCTAGCACCGCTAAACTAAAGAGCTAGCACCACTAAACTAAAGAGCTAGCACCGCTAAACTAAAGAGCTAGCACAACTAACCAAAGAGCTAGCACCGCTAACTAAAGACCTAGCACCGCTAAACTAAAGAGCTAGCACCGTTAAACTAAAGAGCTAGCACCGCTAACTAAAGAGCTAGCACCGCTAAACTAAAGAGCTAGCACCGCTAAACTAAAGAGCTAGCACCGCTAACTAAAGAGCTAGCACCGCTAAACTAAAGAGCTAGCACCGCTAACTAAAGAGCTAGCAACGCTAAACTAAAGAGCTAGCACCTCTAACCTGAACTACTAAGCCTGAACCGTCCGTCTCTGACTGAACTGTTTCTGTTCCAGCTCCTTCCTGCTTCCTGTCTCCTGACCCCAGCAGACAGGAAGCTGCGGTCTCCGCCTGGCGCCCCCTGCTGCACCCGGAGGGCGATCACCTGACCCTCATCAACGTCTACAATGCCTTCCTGCAGCGTGCGTCCCGCCGCCGGCCCCCAGGTCCTCTGTCCCGGTGCCTCGGTCTCCTGACGTCCCTCTGTTGTCCCCACAGATAACGAGGACGAGGCGTGGTGCGGCGCCACCTTCCTGAGCCACGCGGCGCTGCGGCTGGCCGGGGTCATCAGGGCGGAGCTTCTGGAGGTCATGCAGAGGATAGAGCTTCCTGTTTCCCCGCCCGCCTTCGGTTGCCAGGACAACTGCACCAACATCAAACGCGCCCTCATCTCAGGCTTCTTCCTCAAAGTGAGTCCAGCCTTCAGAAGCCCCGCCCCCTTCATCACCTCCCTGACCTCCTCCTCTTCCTCAGGTGGCTCACGATGTGGACGGATCCGGTAACTACCTCCTGCTGACCCACCGCCACGTCGCTCACCTCCACCCGTTCTCCTCCTACCGCTGCCGGCAGCCGCCTCCCAGTTCACCTCCCAGTTCGCCTCCCAGTCCTCCCAGCTGGGTCCTCTACCACGAGTTCACCGTCTCCCGGGACAACTGCATCCGCATCGCCTCCGAGGTTCACCCCCAGATGTGAGTCTGAGTCTCTGGCAACTTTATTCCTCACAGGAACACGACAGAGACGGAGCTACAGATTAATGAGGAGATTATTCTGTCAGATAATCTGAGGATTAATCTGATAATCTGATGATTAATTACAGCTCTGACTGTGTTGATGTTTCAGTAAATGGCCTTTTTAGAGTCTGTATTCTGCAGTTTTTACAATATTAACATAATTATCTACAGATGTCAGCATTACCCTGCTAGGTTTATCAGTAGCATGCTAGTTTGATCGTTAGCATGCTAGTTTGATCGTTAGCGTGTTGTTTGATCATTAGCGTGCTAGTTTGGTCATTACCATGCTAGTTTGAGCATTAGTATGCTAGTTTGAGCATTAGCATGCTAGTTTGATCGTTAGCGTGTTGTTTGATCATTAGCGTGCTAGTTTTATCATTAGCGTACTAGTTTGATCATTAGCATGCTAGTTTGACCATTAGCGTACTAGTTTGATCATTAGTGTGCTAGTTTGAGCATTAGCGTGCTAGTTTGACCATTAGCGTACTAGTTTGATCATTAGCATGCTAGTTTGAGCATTAGCATGCTAGTTTGAGCATTAGCATGCTAGTTTGACCATTAGCATGCTAGTTTGACCATTAGCGTACTAGTTTGATCATTAGTGTGCTAGTTTGAGCATTAGCATGCTAGTTTGACCATTAGCGTACTAGTTTGATCATTAGCATGCTAGTTTGACCATTAGCGTACTAGTTTGATCATTAGCATGCTAGTTTGACCATTAGCGTACTAGTTTGATCATTAGTGTGCTAGTTTGAGCATTAGCGTGCTAGTTTGACCATTAGCGTACTAGTTTGATCATTAGCATGCTAGTTTGAGCATTAGCATGCTAGTTTGATCATTAGCGTACTAGTTTGAGCATTAGCATGCTAGTTTGACCATTAGCGTACTAGTTTGATCATTAGCGTACTAGTTTGATCATTAGCATGCTAGTTTGACCATTAGCATACTAGTTTGACCATTAGCTTACTAGTTTGATCATTAGCGTACTAGTTTGATCATTAGCGTGCTAGTTTGATCATTAGCATGCTAGTTTGACCATTAGCGTACTAGTTTGAGCATTAGCGTGCTAGTTTGAGCATTAGCGTGCTAGTTTGAGCATTAGCGTGCTAGTTTGAGCATTAGCGTGCTAGTTTGAGCATTAGCGTGCTAGTTTGAGCATTAGCGTGCTAGTTTGAGCATTATCGTGCTAGTTTGAGCATTAGTGTGCTAGTTTGATCATTAGCGTGCTAGTTTGAGCATTAGCATGCTAGTTTGATCATTAGCGTGCTAGTTTGAGCATTAGCGTGCTAGTTTGAGCATTAGCGTGCTAGTTTGATCATTAGCATGCTAGTTTGATCATTAGCGTACTAGTTTGATAATTAGCGTGCTAGTTTGAGCATTAGCATGCTAGTTTGATCAGTAACATGCTAGTTTGAGCATTAGCATGCTAGTTTGACCATTAGCGTGCTAGTTTGATCATTAGCATACTAGTTTGACCATTAGCTTACTAGTTTGATCATTAGCGTACTAGTTTGATCATTAGCGTGCTAGTTTGATCATTAGCATGCTAGTTTGACCATTAGCGTACTAGTTTGAGCATTAGCATGCTAGTTTGACCATTAGCGTTCTAGTTTGACCATTAGCGTACTAGTTTGGTCATTAGTGTTCTAGTTTGATCATTAGCGTGCTAGTTTGACCATTAGCGTACTAGTTTGGTCATTAGCTTGCTAGTTTGATCATTAGCGTGCTAGTTTGATCATTAGCGTGCTAGTTTGATCATTAGCGTGCTAGTTTGAGCATTAGCGTACTAGTTTGATCATTAGCGTACTAGTTTGATCATTAGCTTGCTAGTTTGATCATTAGCGTGCTAGTTTGATCATTAGCTTGCTAGTTTGACCATTAGCGTACTAGTTTGATCATTAGCGTGCTAGTTTGATCATTAGCATGCTAGTTTGACCATTAGCTTGCTAGTTTGACCATTAGCTTGCTAGTTTGACCATTAGCATGCTAGTTTGACCATTAGCATGCTAACGCCAGAGCAGCAATGGTCAGTTTTTACTGTCTAATCTCTAAATGTTTCCTCATCAATCCATTTTCTAGCAGAAAGGAAACAGATTAGTTTAAATTTGTGTTGATACGTTTTAAAGCAAAACTCGATAGTTTGCCATGAAAACATGATAAATCTGAGACAGTTTCTCTGTTCTGCCTCTGCAGGCTGGTGGAGCTGGCGCCTCAGTACTTCCTGGAAAACCTGCCGGCGAGCGACGGGAAGGAGCTGCTGATGGAGCTGCGGCACAGCGCAGCGCCCCCCGCGGGCCAGGCGGACTCAGGAGACGGGAACGACGACGCGGCGGCCGACGCTCACCACCAGTCCAGCACGGAGCTGTGCGTCGTCCAATGAGACGCAGGGGGCGGGGCTTAACCTGAACTTTAATCTGGACTGGAATGAAACCTAATCCAGGAGTTTGACTCCGTGTGCAGCTGCTGAAGGACGTTCACTAATCGTTTCCTGTTTCCTGTTTTAAACTTATTTAACGAGGTGTTTCTGCTGTTTCCATATGAAACAGGAAGTGAAGGTTCTGCTTCCTGTCAGACTTCCTCTCTATGCAGACGACCCCCAGGTTTCCTGAGGTCGTCTGGCTCTGCGCCGTCTGTTGTTTTTACCAGCAGTGTAAATAAAAACCATCATGTTGGACGAGCTCGTCATGAACGGCTGCAGCTTTATTGCAGAGGTTTTCATATTTCCGCCTGCGGCGGTTCTGGTGGACCCGGTCAGGTCCGGTTCTGGGCGCTCACTGCTGGCGGAGGAAGTCCTTGGTGGAGCTGCTGCTGCTGCTGCTGCTGGTCACCGGCAGGTTCTTCAGGTCCAGGACGACGTCCTGCTCCTCCAGCGCCTTCAGCTCCAGCTCCGTCTGGGACCGGATGGACTGGAGGGGGGGGGAACGGAGTCGGGTCAGAACCGGTCGGCCCTGCAGAACTGACCTGAGCGCGGCGGGAAGCACCTCCAGGTCCCTGGTGATGGAGTGGTTCGGCCCGTGAGTCGCCATCATGATGCGGTACGCCTCACAGATCATCTTGTGGCCGACCTCCACCTGCCCGGCGTGCCAGTGGGTGACCCCTGACCTCATCAGGCCCAGGCCCAGCTGGGCGTCGTTCGGGTGGTACAGCTTCCTGTTTGGGAGGAAGAAGGGTGGGTGTCTAGTCAAAGTCCAGCTCTGGTGTGAATGCTAAGCTAACTCCAATCCTCCTAAAGCGAAATCGTCTCCTTCAGTGGTTCTTGGTGCAGCGCCCCCACAGGCCAGGAGGGGAACAGGCTGGTGGAGCAGATGTTCCGGGAAAACAGGAACATTCAGACTTTACGTTTGTTCTGGTAGACCCGATGTACTCACGTGTATCCCTCCACCATCTTGCGAGCGTATCCTGCGGCCTCGGGGAACTTCCTGTGGAAGGTCAGCACCTCGGCCAGGACGGACAGAACCTGGAGTTTATACAGGTGAGTGTCGGCCAGGACGTCCTGCTGCTTGTCCAGACACTCCTGGCACAACTTCAGCACCTGAGGCGGCAGAGAGACACTCAGACTGAGGCGGCAGCGGCGAGCAGGAGGACCAGGCCTACCTGGCTGTGATCCCCGTCTCCACGAGCTTCCTCCACCTTCTTCAGAGTCTCCTCGCTGAAGGCGCTGACCTCTTTCACCGCCTCCGCAGAGGG
The DNA here is from genome assembly GCF_904066995.2 of Poecilia reticulata. NCBI lineage: Eukaryota > Metazoa > Chordata > Actinopteri > Cyprinodontiformes > Poeciliidae > Poecilia > Poecilia reticulata. The sequence continues at coordinate 27,183,394 of NC_088841.1, forward strand.
CTGTGAGGGAAACCCGGTGAGGAGAGCGAGGTGACACCATGAGGACGAACCCAGGACGTTTCACTGACCTCGGCCTCGGCAGCCGCCGCCATCAGGTCGTCGCCAACATGGCGGCTGCAGCGATCGCAGCTGCAGTCGAAGTGGAAACGCTGCTTCAGCTGTTTCTGGCGATCCGCCGACAGGTTCAGGGCGTCCACGTAGCTGATGGTCAGCTCCTCGCCCTGGCGGATCCTCCCCAGCGCGCGCAGCTCCATCCTGCACAGACCAACGCAGGGAGACCTGAGTTCTGGTCGGGTGGACCTGATCACTGCGGCCGGGTCCGATCTGCGGTACGCACCTCAGCGGAGAGTGGAGGATGGAGCTCACAGCTGATTGGCTGCAAAAGACAAATATAGAAATGTTTTATTTCTGTCAGAGACGATTTGTCTGCGTCCTCTAATGGACACCAGCCAACGGTGGACAGAATCCGTCTTTGGATGATCAAACCGACGATCAAACCGAATTCGTCTTCGGACGATCAAACCGACGATCAAACCGAATTCGTCTTCGGACGATCAAACCGAATTCGTCTTCGGACGATCAAACCGAATTCGTCTTCGGACGATCAAACCGACGATCAAACCGAATTCGTCTTCGGACGATCAAACCGACGATCAAACCGAATTCGTCTTCGGACGATCAAACCGAATTCGTCTTCGGACGATCAAACCGAATTCGTCTTCGGACGATCAAACCGAATTCGTCTTCGGACGATCAAACCGACGATCAAACCGAATTCGTCTTCGGACGATCAAACCGACGATCAAACCGAATTCGTCTTCGGACGATCAAACCGAATTCGTCTTCGGACGATCAAACCGAATTCGTCTTCGGACGATCAAACCGACGATCAAACCGAATTCATCTTCGGACGATCAAACCGACGATCAAACCGAATTCGTCTTCGGACGATCAAACCGAATTCGTCTTCGGACGATCAAACCAAATTCGTCTTCGGACGATCAAACCGACGATCAAACCGAATTCGTCTTCGGACGATCAAACCGAATTCGTCTTCGGACGATCAAACCGAATCCGTCTTCGGAAGATCAAACCGAATTCGTCTTCGGACGATCAAACCGAATCCGTCTTCGGACGATCAAACCGAATTCGTCTTCGGACGATCAAACCGAATTCGTCTTCGGACGATCAAACCGAATCCGTCTTCGGACGATCAAACCGAATCCGTCTTCGGACGATCAAACCGAATTCGTCTTCGGACGATCAAACCGAATCCGTCTTCGGACGATCAAACCGAATCCGTCTTCGGACGATCAAACCGAATTCGTCTTCGGACGATCAAACCGACGATCAAACCGAATTCGTCTTCGGACGATCAAACCAAATCCGTCTTCGGACGATCAAACTGCAGTTGGATCATCTTTGTCCATTCTGAGCAGATCTACATCCAACATGTCTACTGTCCGTCCTCTGAGGATGTCCAACCACGTCCAACAGACCAGTCCGGTCTCTGTTGGTCTCTCCAGTTTGTCCCTTAGTCTGTCGTGTTTCGGACTGTGATCCTGCCCGGTTTGGACCCTGCCGTTCATCCAAAGGTTTTCTGGAGTTGGACACCACGTCCCCCTGCGTCCCTGTCCCTGGACGAGACTGACCAGAGAAGAACAGGACTGTCCCAGTCTGGATCAAGTTTGTTAGGATTCAGAGAAACACCTGAATCTGGATCAGAACCAGAGACCCGGTCCACAAAAACACCCAAAACCAAGAGCAGAGTGTCTCAGTGTCTCATCGGTTTGTCTTTGGCTGTTTCTTTGGACATCAGGACATTTCAACGTCAGTCTGGTGAATTCATTTCTGTTCAATGTTTCCCCAAAGTGAAGCGAATCCAAACCTTCAGGTTTCCTACTGGAAGCAGATCAGTGAGTTTCTGTCCCTCACACCTCACCACTGTCTCACCTCCTGCATGTCCAGACCAGTTCAGAAGGTCTCTGTCGAGCCTGACAGAGACCTTCTGAACTGCTTCCATGACCTCCGACCCTTTCTACGCCCAGCCTAGAGGATCACCTACTTTCCGTGGTTGAGGGTGGCGGTGCAGTTGGGCCAGCAGTCGTGGTTGACGAGGCTCAGATTGGGGAAAAGTCCCAGACCCACCGTCTGCAGACCTCTCTGGTCGGGAAGCGTCAGTCCGTTGGATTTAATCTGCAGAGACACGGAGAGGTCAGCGGAGAGGTCGGCGGACCGGCGCAGATGGGCGGAGCCGACTGACCAGGCCGAAGACGTGGCCGATGAAGTCGGCCGGGTGCTGCTTCGACCCACAGGACCAGAACCTCAGGAAGGTCTGGACGTCGGCCTGCAGCGCCCCCAGCTGGTCTTCGGGCAGGTCCCGAAGGTGATCCTGCAGCTGGTCCACGGCCAGCAGCTGGCTGTCCGACGCCAAACCCTGGTCTCTGTTCCGGCGCCACAGCAGGCGGCCGGCCAGGCTGCAGGGAGACACGGATTAACCGCGGCGCTCAGACGTGTAGCGCCGTGGAGAGACCGAACAACCAGAACCTCACCGGACGTCCTCGTTGGGCGCCGCGCCGAGCTTCCTGATGGCGGCGCACTCCTGCCTGTGGTCGTCCCATCCGGCCGTCTGGCAGGTCCGGTTGCAGTAGTGGGCGAAGCGGCACTGGGCGCAGCGGTGCAGGTTGGCCTGGCGCCGGAAACAGCTGTGGCACACCTGGGAGGCCAGACTGGGACAAAGCACAGAGACGCTAGCAGCTAGCATGCTAGCACGCTAAGCTACGGAGCTACTGCAGGTTCTGTCCTTATGCTAGCAGCTAGCACGCTAAGCTACGGAGCTAATCCAGGATCTGTCCTTATGCTAGCAGCTAGCACGCTAAGCTACGGAGCTACTGCAGGTTCTGTCCTTATGCTAGCAGCTAGCACGCTAAGCTACAGAGCTAATGCAGGTTCTGTCCTTATGCTACCAGCTAGCACGCTAAGCTACGGAGCTAATGCAGGTTCTGTCCTTATGCTAGCAGCTAGCACGCTAAGCTACGGAGGTACTGCAGGTTCTGTCCTTATGCTAGCAGCTAACACGCTAAGCTACGGAGATACTGCAGGTTCTGTCCTTATGCTAGCAGCTAGCACGCTAAGCTACGGAGGTAATGCAGGTTCTGTCCTTATGCTAGCAGCTAGCACGCTAAGCTACGGAGCTACTGCAGGTTCTGTCCTTATGCTAGCAGCTAGCACGCTAAGCTACGGAGCTACCGCAGGTTCTGTCCTTATGCTAGCAGCTAGCACGCTAAGCTACGGAGCTAATGCAGGATCTGTCCTTATGCTAGCAGCTACCATGCTAAGCTACGGAGCTAATGCAGGTTCTGTCCTTATGCTAGCAGCTAGCACGCTAAGCTACGGAGCTACTGCAGGATGTGTCCTTATGCTAGCAGCTAGCACGCTAAGCTACGGAGCTACTGCAGGTTCTGTCCTTATGCTAGCAGCTACCACGCTAAGCTACGGAGCTACCGCAGGTTCTGTCCTTATGCTAGCAGCTAGCACGCTAAGCTACGGAGCTACCGCAGGTTCTGTCCTTATGCTAGCAGCTAGCACGCTAAGCTACGGAGCTACCGCAGGTTCTGTCCTTATGCTAGCAGCTAGCACGCTAAGCTACGGAGCTAATGCAGGATCTGTCCTTATGCTAGCAGCTAGCACGCTAAGCTACGGAGCTAATGCAGGTTTTGTCCTTATGCTAGCAGCTGGCACGCTAAGCTACGGAGCTACCGCAGGTTCTGTCCTTATGCTAGCAGCTAGCACGCTAAGCTACGGAGCTAATGCAGGATCTGTCCTTATGCTAGCAGCTAGCACGCTAAGCTACAGAGCTAATGCAGGTTCTGTCCTTATGCTAGCAGCTAGCACGCTAAGCTACAGAGCTAATGCAGGTTCTGTCCTTATGCTAGCAGCTAGCACGCTAAGCTACGGAGCTACTGCAGGTTCTGTCCTTATGCTAGCAGCTACCACGCTAAGCTACGGAGCTACCGCAGGTTCTGTCCTTATGCTAGCAGCTAGCACGCTAAGCTACGGAGCTACCGCAGGTTCTGTCCTTATGCTAGCAGCTAGCACGCTAAGCTACGGAGCTAATGCAGGATCTGTCCTTATGCTAGCAGCTAGCACGCTAAGCTACGGAGCTAATGCAGGTTTTGTCCTTATGCTAGCAGCTGGCACGCTAAGCTACGGAGCTACCGCAGGTTCTGTCCTTATGCTAGCAGCTAGCACGCTAAGCTACGGAGCTACCGCAGGTTCTGTCCTTATGCTAGCAGCTAGCACGCTAAGCTACGGAGCTAATGCAGGATCTGTCCTTATGCTAGCAGCTAGCACGCTAAGCTACGGAGCTAATGCAGGATCTGTCCTTATGCTAGCAGCTAGCACGCTAAACTACAGAGCTAATGCAGGTTCTGTCCTTATGCTAGCAGCTAGCACGCTAAGCTACAGAGCTAATGCAGGTTCTGTCCTTATGCTAGCAGCTGGCACGCTAAGCTACGGAGCTAATGCAGGTTCTGTCCTTATGCTAGCAGCTAAATTAGACGGTTAAACCGGTGGTGATGCAACTCATGACTGACTCTCTGGTTGCCATGGTGATTCCCACCATTATGGGATAGCAACCCGCAACCTCACTGGTTCCATCCGGTGTCAGCAGAACCTTCAGGTCCAGTTTTTACTTTGTTTTAGTGTTGAGATGAAATAACTTTAAAGTCGTGACGACGGAGAATCTGACCGATTCCATCACCTGATTATTGGTGATAAAATCTGATCAGATCGATTTTTAGCACCAAAGCAGAAGAACCTCAAGTCCTGATTAAATAAAACCTTTAATCTTCTAATATCGCATCTGTGTTTGATTCTGATCAGGTGAAATCGATCAGAACCGAGACAAACTTCGATCGGTTCAATATTTCTTTCTGTAGTTCAGTGAACCGGATCTTTGACCGGATCTTTAGTTCACCAAACTGAAGGATTAATTATTGATTTTTAGATTATTTTTATTGAACCTGAATCTTTTTCGGACCCAGCTGGGTTCCTGCCGAGTCCGGTCCGGTCCGGTTCGTGTTACGGTCGTCATGGTAACCAGATCAGGTCCCAGAAACGCCTTTAAATCCTCCGAACCCCGCAGCAGAACCCGTCCGGTACCGGCTCACCTGCTGTAGACCACGGCGGCGTAGCCCGGTTCGGCCAGCAGAACCTCCCCGGTGCTGAACTCCCTGCTGGCCCGCAGGCCGCGACCTTTCACCCCGGCGTCAAACAGCTCCATGACCGGACCGGTACCGCAGGACGGGCTGAGGGAGACTCAGCCGTCTCTCCCCGGTGCGACCCAGAGGGGAACCGGGTGACCCCGCCCCTCCGGACCGGAACGGGTCGGAACCTTGTTTGGGTCGGTTCCCCTGCTGGTATTTTGGTCCCAGGCAGCTGCTGCTGTCCATCAGCTGGAGCTGCCGCTGCTGCTGCCAGCAGAGCAGGCGGACCGGAACCGGACCGGAACCGAACCGGGACCAGAACCAGAACATGGAGGACGTTCCTCTGACCCGTCACTGCGGGTTTAATGTTTATAAACATTTAATTTGCTCATCTGATGCTGCAACAACAAAAACTGAAGGAAACAGGAAGTGAGGTCATCACGCCTCCGGTTACCGAACATCGTCACCGCTCCGATACTCGATACCGTGGCAACGTCTCTTAAAGGGACAGGCCTCATTCTGGCACAGTGTGATTTATTACACGGCAACAATTAGAAAAATAAACTCGGAAATGTTGATAAGTTTCACTTTTATTCTGACAGCTTCAGCTCATTAGTTCATATTTAAACAGCCTGGAAGGTTCCCTGACCTCTGACCTTTCCAAGGCACCGTAACACATGGAAACGTCGTTTCATGGAAAGTCTCATCCTCCTGTTGTCCATGTGACCTTTGACCCCAAACGTCACGTTTCTGAAGCTGAACAGCAGGGAACCAGAGAACCAACATGGCGGAGCGTCTGAAGTCCGAGCTGCCGCTCGGTTTGGACTCGGTTCCGTTTGATCTGGACGCCGTCCAACGTGGAGTCCGTCATTCTGACTTCACTGCAGCTTCTGGTCCAGAATCAGAACAGAACCTGATCTCGGGTCCGTTTCCTCCAACGTTTGTTCTTCAGCTTCCAGGTTCTGGTTCTGGATCTACCTGTAAGGCGTGACATTGGTGCCAAATTTAACACTATTGCGACCCGGCAGCGGCTACTTTTACTCTGGACCCAGTTTCTGATCCGATTGATCGGCTCTGACAAACGATAAGTTAGCGTTAGCTTTGGAGAGGCTAACAACTAGCATGTCTAGGATGGACACCCATCGTAGCCTCCTGCTGTAAATTAGCACGGATTAGCTAGGCTAGTGTTAGCATTGGACAGGCCGTCCTATCCAATCCAAGGCTAACGTGCAGCAGAGAGAGAAGGTAAGCTAGTGGGTGATCAGCCTTAGTATGCTAGTCACTAGCCTCTCCGATGCTAACGCTAGTCAGTTCTCTCCTCATTTGCCAAAGCCGATTGCTACGTCACCGATTCTGAACTTGAAAATGAAGAACTGGAGAACCGTTTCCCTCTGGTCAGAAGTGACCAACGTCTGGCAGCAGCTAATCTGCAGGTTGGAACGTTTCCACGGTGATGGGATTAAGACACAACAATTACAAAGTTTCATCACAACATCGATGCTACAATAAAAACGACTTGGCAGCAGCTACACGTCGAAGATGTCGATATGCTCTCCAGAGGGGAACTCGTCCTCCAGCAGCAGCTTCATCAGTTTGGCTGAAGACGCCTCACAGGTCACCAGCTGACCCTGAGCGAACATGTTGGAGAACTTCTTCTTGATGCTCGGGTCGGCCGTCTTGGTCCGGGCCTCCATCTGCATCTCGGTGTCCAGCGGTCCTGGTTCAGGAGGGACAAAGGAGACGCATCAAGAACTGCAGGAAAAACTCAGAGGCTAGTATAAAGCTAGGCAGGGATAGCTTAAAGCCGGGTAGAGCTAGCTTAGAGTCAGGTAGGGCTAACTTAAAGCCAGGTAGGGTTAGCATAATTCAGCCAGGTAGGGCTAGCTTAAAGCCAGGTAGGGTTAGCATAATTCAGCCAGGTAGGGCTAGCTTAAAGCCAGGTAGGGCTAGCTTAATTCAGCCAGGTAGCACTAGCTTAAAGCCAGGTAGGGCTAGCTTAATTCAGCCAGGTAAGGCTAGCTTAAAGCCAGGTAGCGCTAGCTTAAAGCCAGGTAGGGCTAGCTTAAAGCCAGGTAGGGTTAGCATAATTCAGCCAGGTAGGGCTAGCTTAAAGCCAGGTAGGGCTAGCTTAATTCAGCCAGGTAGCACTAGCTTAAAGCCAGGTAGGGCTAGCTTAATTCAGCCAGGTAAGGCTAGCTTAAAGCCAGGTAGCGCTAGCTTAAAGCCAGGTAGCGCTAGCTTAAAGCCAGGTAGCGCTAGCTTAAAGCCAGGTAGCGCTAGCTTAAAGCCAGGTAGCGCTAGCTTAAAGCCAGGTAGGGCTATTTTAAAGCCAGGTAGGGCTAGCTTAAAGCCAGGTAGGGCTAGCTTAAAGCCAGGTAGCGCTAGCTTAAAGCCAGGTAGGGCTAGCTTAATTCAGCCAGGTAGGGCTATCTTAAAGCCAGGTAGCGCTATCTTAAAGCCAGGTAGCGCTAGCTTAAAGCCAGGTAGCGCTATCTTAAAGCCAGGTAGCGCTATCTTAAAGCCAGGTAGCGCTAGCTTAAAGCCAGGTAGGGCTATCTTAAAGCCAGGTAGCGCTAGCTTAAAGCCAGGTAGCGCTAGCTTAAAGCCAGGTAGGGCTATCTTAAAGCCAGGTAGCGCTAGCTTAAAGCCAGGTAGGGCTAGCTTAAAGCCAGGTAGCGCTAGCTTAAAGCCAGGTAGGGCTAGCTTAATTCAGCCAGGTAGGGCTATCTTAAAGCCAGGTAGCGCTAGCTTAAAGCCAGGTAGCGCTAGCTTAAAGCCAGGTAGCGCTATCTTAAAGCCAGGTAGCGCTATCTTAAAGCCAGGTAGCGCTATCTTAAAGCCAGGTAGCGCTAGCTTAAAGCCAGGTAGGGCTATCTTAAAGCCAGGTAGCGCTAGCTTAAAGCCAGGTAGCGCTAGCTTAAAGCCAGGTAGGGCTATCTTAAAGCCAGGTAGCGCTATCTTAAAGCCAGGTAGCGCTAGCTTAAAGCCAGGTAGCGCTAGCTTAAAGCCAGGTAGCGCTAGCTTAAAGCCAGGTAGCGCTAGCTTAAAGCCAGGTAGGGCTATCTTAAAGCCAGGTAGCGCTAGCTTAAAGCCAGGTAGCGCTATCTTAAAGCCACGTAGCGCTATCTTAAAGCCAGGTAGCGCTATCTTAAAGCCAGGTAGCGCTAGCTTAAAGCCAGGTAGCGCTAGCTTAAAGCCAGGTAGCGCTAGCTTAAAGCCTACCTGGAGAGTAGCTGAGCACGCGCAGCTCCGGCTCCTCCTCGGCCAGAACCTTGAACATCATGTCTCTGGCCGCCTTGCCGGTGCAGTAAAGGCCCCAGGAGCGGAACGGCTGCAGGGCGCAGATCGACGTCACGTTGATGACGCAGCGCCGCAGCCCGGCCCGCGCCGGGAAGGCCTGCAGCAGCCGCGCCGTCAGGCACACGGCGGAGCTGACGTTCAGCGACAGGTAGGCGTCCACCTGGGCCATGTCCGTGAACCCCTTCACGTACTTGGAGACGTCGCCCAGAGACGCTGCGGGACGGAGGGCGGAGGGTTAGAGGGGCTCTGACCTTTGACCCCCCAGAGCCTGAACGGCGGATGAATCATCACCGCTTTTACGTTCAATAAATCATTTTCCACCTGAAACGTTTTGCTTTTTTTTTTTGTTCATATCTACAGTTTTAAACTTTTTCTGTCGTCTTAGTTCGTCACCAGGATAATAATAGTAATAACGTCGTAATAACGTCGTAATAACGTCGTGTTACCTGCGTTGTTAATCACTATAATTGTCTCCATCTCCTCGTTGAAAGCGTCTCTGCTGATTCTCACGACGTCCTCCAGACTCTCCACCTTCCCGACATCCGCCGCCACCGCCTCCACCTTCAGGCCGCCTCGGCCCGCCTGGGACTCGGTCAGCTCGGCCTGCACGGCCCGCAGGTCGGCCCCGGAGCGGGCCACCAGAACCAGCGCCGAACCGGGCTGGACCAGCCGGCACAGGTCCAGGGCCACGGCCCGGCCGAAGCCTCTGGAGGCCCCGGTGACGACGCACAGAGCCCGGCCCAGGTCCGCGGCGGGAGGCATGGTGAGGAGGAAGAGGAGGAAGAGGAGGAAGAGGAGTCGGTCCTTCACCCGGATCAGCGGTTCTTCTTCTGCGGATCCTCCGGCTGCTGCTGCTGCCGCCCTGTCGCCATCTCCTGGTTTTATAGCGGCGCTGCTCTGTCAGCAGAGACGATCTCTGACGCCGCAGCGGCTCCAATGATTAACTGTGGATCCGGACCAGGAGGCGGTTCCGCCCATCAGAACCTCGGTTCCGCCCATCAGAACCTCGGTTCCGCCCATCAGAACCTCGGTCAGGGTTTCTGTTGTTGTTATGAAGCGGGTCAGAACCGGAACTGTTTCCTGTTTGGCACAGTTTCCTGTTTGGCACTGAACTGTTTCCTGTTTGACACTGAACTGTTTCCTGTTTGGCACTGAACTGTTTCCTGTTTGGCACTGAACTGTTTCCTGTTTGACACTGAACTGTTTCCTGTTTGGCACTGAACTGTTTCCTGTTTGACACTGAACTGTTTGGCACTGAACTATTTCCTGTTTGTCACTGAACTGTTTCCTGTTTGTCACTGAACTGTTTCCTGTTTGTCACTGAACTGTTTCCTGTTTGACACTGAACTGTTTCCTGTTTGTCACTGAACTGTTTCCTGTTTGGCACTGAACTGTTTCCTGTTTGTCACTGAACTGTTTCCTGTTTGACACTGAACTGTTTCCTTTTTGACACTGAACTGTTTCCTGTTTGGCACTGAACTGTTTAATGTTTGACACTGAACTGTTTCCTGTTTGGCACTGAACTGTTTCCTGTTTGACACTGAACTGTTTCCTGTTTGGCACTGAACTGTTTCCTGTTTGACACTGAACTGTTTGGCACTGAACTATTTCCTGTTTGTCACTGAACTGTTTCCTGTTTGTCACTGAACTGTTTCCTGTTTGTCACTGAACTGTTTCCTGTTTGACACTGAACTGTTTCCTGTTTGTCACTGAACTGTTTCCTGTTTGGCACTGAACTGTTTCCTGTTTGTCACTGAACTGTTTCCTGTTTGACACTGAACTGTTTCCTTTTTGACACTGAACTGTTTCCTGTTTGGCACTGAACTGTTTCCTGTTTGTCACTGAACTGTTTCCTTTTTGACACTGAACTGTTTCCTGTTTGTCACTGAACTGTTTCCTGTTTGGCACTGAACTGTTTCCTGTTTGACACTGAACTGTTTCCTGTTTGGCACTGAACTGTTTCCTGTTTGACACTGAACTGTTTGGCACTGAACTATTTCCTGTTTGTCACTGAACTGTTTCCTGTTTGTCACTGAACTGTTTCCTGTTTGTCACTGAACTGTTTCCTGTTTGACACTGAACTGTTTCCTGTTTGTCACTGAACTGTTTCCTGTTTGGCACTGAACTGTTTCCTGTTTGTCACTGAACTGTTTCCTGTTTGACACTGAACTGTTTCCTTTTTGACACTGAACTGTTTCCTGTTTGGCACTGAACTGTTTCCTGTTTGTCACTGAACTGTTTCCTGTTTGGCACTGAACTGTTTCCTGTTTGTCACTGAACTGTTTCCTGTTTGGCACTGAACTGTTTCCTGTTTGACACTGAACTGTTTCCTGTTTGGCACTGAACTGTTTCCTGTTTGACACTGAACTGTTTGGCACTGAACTGTTTCCTTTTTGACACTGAACTGTTTCCTGTTTGGCACTGAACTGTTTCCTGTTTGTCACTGAACTGTTTCCTGTTTGACACTGAACTGTTTCCTGTTTGTCACTGAACTGTTTCCTGTTTGTCACTGAACTGTTTCCTGTTTGGCACTGAACTGTTTCCTGTTTGGCACTGAACTGTTTCCTGTTTGACACTGAACTGTTTCCTTTTTGACACTGAACTGTTTCCTGTTTGGCACTGAACTGTTTCCTGTTTGGCACTGAACTGTTTCCTGTTTGACACTGAACTGTTTCCTTTTTGACACTGAACTGTTTCCTGTTTGGCACTGAACTGTTTCCTGTTTGTCACTGAACTGTTTCCTGTTTGTCACTGAACTGTTTAATGTTTGACACTGAACTGTTTCCTGTTTGACACTGAACTGTTTCCTGTTTGTCACTGAACTGTTTCCTGTTTGGCACTGAACTGTTTCCTGTTTGACACTGAACTGTTTCCTGTTTGGCACTGAACTGTTTCCTGTTTGTCACTGAACTGTTTCCTGTTTGGCACTGAACTGTTTCCTGTTTGACACTGAACTGTTTCCTGTTTGTCACTGAACTGTTTCCTGTTTGGCACTGAACTGTTTCCTGTTTGACACTGAACTGTTTCCTGTTTGGCACTGAACTATTTCCTGTTTGACACTGAACTATTTCCTGTTTGACACTGAACTGTTTCCTGTTTGGCACTGAACTGTTTCCTGTTTGTCACTGAACTGTTTCCTGTTTGGCACTGAACTGTTTCCTGTTTGACACTGAACTGTTTCCTGTTTGGCACTGAACTGTTTCCTGTTTGACACTGAACTGTTTGGCACTGAACTATTTCCTGTTTGTCACTGAACTGTTTCCTGTTTGTCACTGAACTGTTTCCTGTTTGTCACTGAACTGTTTCCTGTTTGACACTGAACTGTTTCCTGTTTGTCACTGAACTGTTTCCTGTTTGGCACTGAACTGTTTCCTGTTTGTCACTGAACTGTTTCCTGTTTGACACTGAACTGTTTCCTTTTTGACACTGAACTGTTTCCTGTTTGGCACTGAACTGTTTCCTGTTTGTCACTGAACTGTTTCCTGTTTGGCACTGAACTGTTTCCTGTTTGTCACTGAACTGTTTCCTGTTTGGCACTGAACTGTTTCCTGTTTGACACTGAACTGTTTCCTGTTTGGCACTGAACTGTTTCCTGTTTGACACTGAACTGTTTGGCACTGAACTGTTTCCTTTTTGACACTGAACTGTTTCCTGTTTGGCACTGAACTGTTTCCTGTTTGTCACTGAACTGTTTCCTGTTTGACACTGAACTGTTTCCTGTTTGTCACTGAACTGTTTCCTGTTTGTCACTGAACTGTTTCCTGTTTGGCACTGAACTGTTTCCTGTTTGGCACTGAACTGTTTCCTGTTTGACACTGAACTGTTTCCTTTTTGACACTGAACTGTTTCCTGTTTGTCACTGAACTGTTTCCTGTTTGGCACTGAACTGTTTCCTGTTTGACACTGAACTGTTTCCTTTTTGACACTGAACTGTTTCCTGTTTGGCACTGAACTGTTTCCTGTTTGTCACTGAACTGTTTCCTGTTTGTCACTGAACTGTTTAATGTTTGACACTGAACTGTTTCCTGTTTGACACTGAACTGTTTCCTGTTTGTCACTGAACTGTTTCCTGTTTGGCACTGAACTGTTTCCTGTTTGACACTGAACTGTTTCCTGTTTGGCACTGAACTGTTTCCTGTTTGTCACTGAACTGTTTCCTGTTTGGCACTGAACTGTTTCCTGTTTGACACTGAACTGTTTCCTGTTTGTCACTGAACTGTTTCCTGTTTGGCACTGAACTGTTTCCTGTTTGACACTGAACTGTTTCCTGTTTGGCACTGAACTATTTCCTGTTTGACACTGAACTATTTCCTGTTTGACACTGAACTATTTCCTGTTTGACACTGAACTGTTTCCTGTTTGGCACTGAACTGTTTCCTGTTTGTCACTGAACTGTTTCCTGTTTGGCACTGAACTGTTTCCTGTTTGGCACTGAACTGTTTCCTGTTTGTCCAGGCTGTTGCTCCATCGCTTGTTGTGACACGTAACCATGGCAACGAGGTGACGAGCAGCTGATTAGTGTCTCTAAACCCTGAAAAGCCTGAACTTTGACCCCAAATCAGCATCGTGGATCCAGAAGGAGGAAGATGAAACCTCATCATCATCATCATCATCCCGACTCCAACATGGAGGAGCTGAGGTAACAGGGGTCAGAGGTCAGCCAGTATTTCTGTCTGCCGCTGCCTGGCTGTGGAGCTGTTAGCATCAGGCTTCAGTCAGAGGCTCCTGCAGAGTCACTGGATCACTGACTGCTGCTGGAGACGCTTTAATAATGCGAGTTATGACAACATTTAATGTCTCTGTGGTTCTGGTTCTGGTTCTGAACCGTCTGACCCGGGATGACGGAAGTTCCGGCCGCGGTCGGTACCAGCGGTGCCACGAGCTCCCGCTGGTCACGTGGGGACCCATAGAGGGGAAACCCCCGCGGGCGGCTGGTTCTGAAAGCGGCCTGTGTGCCGACAGCATCCATCGGTTCTGGTTCCGATCCGTGGAGAATCGGGTTTGTGAGGTTCTGGTTTTGGGCGGGGAGTTTTTCTTAGTGTCTGCAGCTTTTACGCAGAACCTGGTAAAAATGCTTCAACGCGTTTTATTCATTTAGCTTCTGGTTTTTGTTGCGTGACAAACATCTTTCCTGGAGAGACGATCTCTGATCTCTGAACCGGCAGCTCGTCAGGACGTCACGGTCTGAAACCGTCCAATCAGAGGCCAGAACACTGACGCTAACGTTGGTTCTGCTAAAACTTTATACCAGTGGGGTTTAGCTAATGCTAATGCTAATGCTAAACTCAGCCACCAACCCACGGCTCTGAAATAATTCATGAGTTTCTGTGTATTTCTTTCGTTAGCATCCAGATGCTAACGAGCGCTAAGCGTTAACACAACATTCATTCATTCATTCATCATTTCATTCGTTCATTTAGCGCTTCAGGATTTAAGCTAATGCGCTAACCAACATGTTAGCTCTGCTGTTAGCATCCAGCTATTCGTCTCCAGCGTTTTAAAACCGGATCGCTGTCTGACGGAGCCGGTTCTGGTTCTGGTTCTGGTTCTGGTCGACCAGAGAACTGGGATTCGTTTCTGTTTGGACCCGCAGCAGCAGAACCTCACCTGCTCTGCCTTCCAGAACCAGAACCAGAACCGGGTTCTGACTTCACTCGGTCCTGAAGTCTCGTTTCTCAGAAAGTCCAGATTTGGAGAAAAGAACATTTTGGTTTCTAAGAAATCTGGTCCAGATCCAGAACCGGCTTCATCATCCCGTCAGAACCGGGTCGAACCGGGTCATGGAGCGGATCTGAAGGAACTGGGTTCAGATCAGAACATCAGAACCGTTTCCTGTTCTTTATATGAAATCAGTGAATTGTTTCTCACAGATCTGGATCTGGATCTGGATTTTGGTTCTGGATCTGGATTTTGGTTCTGGATCTGGATCTGGATTTTGGTTCTGGTTCTGGTTCTGGATCTGGATTTTGGTTCTGGTTCTGGTTCTGGATCTGGATTTTGGTTCTGGATCTGGATTTTGGTTCTGGATCTGGATTTTGGTTCTGGTTCTGGGTCTGGTTCTGGTTCTGGATCTGGATCTGGATCTGGTTCTGGGTCTGGTTCTGGTTCTGGGTCTGGATCTGGATTTTGGTTCTGGATTTTGGTTCTGGATCTGGATTTTGGTTCTGGGTCTGGATCTGGATTTTGGTTCTGGATCTGGATCTGGACCTGGATCTGGATCTGGTTCTGGGTCTGGTTCTGGTTCTGGGTCTGGATCTGGATTTTGGTTCTGGATTTTGGTTCTGGGTCTGGATTTTGGTTCTGGATCTGGATCTGGACCTGGATCTGGATCTGGTTCTGGGTCTGGATCTGGATTTTGGTTCTGGTTCTGGGTCTGGATTTTGGTTCTGGATCTGGATCTGGTTCTGGATCTGGATCTGGTTCTGGATCTGGATCTGGATTTGAAGGGAGGATGATGACGTCGTCTCCTGGTTTCCCGGTGGAGGTTCTGACCCAGAAGAACCCGACCCGGCGGCCCAGAAGAACCCGACCCGGCGGCCCAGAAGAACCCGACCCGGCGGCCCAGAAGAACCCGACCCGGCGGCCCAGAAGAACCCGACCCGGCGGCCCAGAAGAACCCGACCCGGCGGCCCAGAAGAACCCGACCCGGCGGCCCAGAAGAACCCGGCCCGGCGGCCACGTGTCGGGTCACACGTCTCCGGCTGAAAGGCGTCTCTGTCCGATGGGAGTATCTGAGGTCGGAGCCTGAAGGCCTCGTTCATCCGGCAGAGATGCATCAGCCACAGAAAATCAATCAGAACCGGATCAGAACCAGAACCAGAACTCAGACCCACTTCAGAACCTGCAGCTCGTCAGGCAGAAACCGTCCAATCAGAGTCCAGAAGACCTTCAACCAGGAAGCTGCAGAGAGCCGCGGCTCGGGTTGGACCCGGGTCACAAAGGTCGCCCAGAGGTCACATGAGGTCACATGACCTTGTGACCTCATGTGACCTCATGTGACCTCATGTGACCTCATGTGAATAAAAGATTTTCCACATTTCAAACTTTCGGGTCAGAAAACAAACAGAGTTTCTTGATTTTACTGGATTTATTTTACTAATTAAAATGTTTCACAAAGTGATCGATGTGATCAGAACCCGATGAAACCGAACCGGTACCGAGGTCCGGGAGACCGGTACCGAGGTCCGGGAGACCGAAACCGGTACCGAGGTCCGGGAGACCGGTACCGAGGTCCGGGAGACCGAAACCGGTACCGAGGTCCGGGAGACCGAAACCGGTACCGAGGTCCGGGAAACCGGTACCGAGGTCCGGGAGACCGGTACCGAGGTCCGGGAGACCGAAACCGGTACCGAGGTCCGAGACCGAAACCGGTACCGAGGTCCGGGAGACCGGTACCGAGGTCCGGGAAACCGGTACCGAGGTCCGGGAGACCGAAACCGGTACCGAGGTCCGGGAAACCGGTACCGAGGTCCGGGAGACCGAAACCGGTACCGAGGTCCGGGAAACCGGTACCGAGGTCCGGGAAACCGGTACCGAGGTCCGGGAGACCAAAACCGGTACCAAGGTCCGGGAGACCGAAACCGGTACGAGGTCGGAAACCGGTACCGAGGTCCGGGAGACCGGTACCGAGGTCCGGGAAACCGAAACCGGTACCGAGGTCCGGGAAACCGAAACCGGTACCGAGGTCCGGGAAACCGAAACCGGTACCGAGGTCCGGGAGACCGAAACCGGTACCAAGGTCCGGGAAACCGGTACCAAGGTCCGGGAAACTGAAACCGGTACCGAGGTCCGGGAAACCGAAACCGGTACCGAGGTCCGGGAAACCGGTACCGAGGTCCGGGAAACCGGTACCGAGGTCCGGGAAACCGGTACCGAGGTCCGGGTAACCAAAACCGGTACCAAGGTCCGGGAGACCGAAACCGGTACCGAGGTCCGGGAGACCGAAACCGGTACCGAGGTCCGGGAAACTGAAACCGGTACCGAGGTCCGGGAAACCGAAACAGGGCTTTAAAAAAACCTCCCAGAATCTAAAGTTTGTTTCCCTGTTTCTACTTTTACATCAACGTTTTTCGTTAAATCAGCGTCAGAGGAAACTGGATCTACATGATGAACGGATGAACGGATGAACGGACGATGAGCTGCGGGTCCAGAACCAGCTGCGGTTCTGGTTCTACATGTTGGACTCGCTGTGCGGGCGCCGCTCGCTGTCCTGGGAGATCAGCTTGTAGGGCTTCTTCTCCTCCACCACAGAGTTTCCCATCTCCACGTCTCGGCTGCGCAGCTCGTGGCGGGACAGGAACTCCACGATGCCGGCGCCGATCGAGTCTCCCAGGACGTTGGTGGTGGTCCGGAGGCGGTCCCTGACCGGAGAGACGGGTTCTGGTTACTCCTGTCCAACAGCGGAAACTTCCTGAACTGGGCTCTGACGACCCCCAGCTGAAGGTCGGCGCCGTTTCTCCCGTTAGCCGAGCCGTTTCTCCAGTCGCCCCAGTTAGCATAGCCGTTTCTCCAGTCGCCCCAGTTAGCATAGCCGTTTCTCCATTAGCCCCAGTTAGCATAGCCGTTTCTCCAGTCGCCCCAGTTAGCATAGCCGTTTCTCCAGTCGCCCCAGTTAGCATAGCCGTTTCTCCATTAGCCCCAGTTAGCCGAGCCGTTTCCCCAGTCGCCCCAGTTAGCTGAGCCGTTTCTCCATTAGCCCCAGTTAGCCGAGCCGTTTCTCCAGTCGCCCCAGTTAGCCGAGCCGTTTCTCCAGTCGCCCCAGTTAGCATAGCCGTTTCTCCAGTCGCCCCAGTTAGCATAGCCGTTTCTCCAGTCGCCCCAGTTAGCATAGCCGTTTCTCCAGTCGCCCCAGTTAGCTGAGCCGTTTCTCCATTAGCCCCAGTTAGCCGAGCCGTTTCTCCAGTCGCCCCAGTTAGCCGAGCCGTTTCTCCAGTCGCCCCAGTTAGCCGAGCCGTTTCTCCAGTCGCCCCAGTTAGCCGTTTCTCCAGTCGCCCCAGTTAGCCGAGCCGTTTCTCCAGTCGCCCCAGTTAGCCGTTTCTCCAGTCGCCCCAGTTAGCCGAGCCGTTTCTCCAGTCGCCCCAGTTAGCCGAGCCGTTTCTCCAGTCGCCCCAGTTAGCCGTTTCTCCAGTCGCCCCAGTTAGCCGAGCCGTTTCTCCAGTCGCCCCAGTTAGCCGTTTCTCCAGTCGCCCCAGTTAGCCGAGCTGTTTCTCCAGTCGCCCCAGTTAGCCGAGCCGTTTCTCCAGTCGCCCCAGTTAGCCGAGCCGTTTCTCCAGTCGCCCCAGTTAGCCGAGCCGTTTCTCCAGTCGCCCCAGTTAGCCGAGCCGTTTCTCCAGTCGCCCCAGTTAGCCGAGCCGTTTCCCCAGTCGCCCCAGTTAGCCGAGCCGTTTCTCCAGTCGCCCCAGTTAGCCGAGCCGTTTCTCCAGTCGCCCCAGTTAGCCGTTTCTCCAGTCGCCCCAGTTAGCCGAGCCGTTTCTCCAGTCGCCCCAGTTAGCCGAGCCGTTTCTCCAGTCGCCCCAGTTAGCCGTTTCTCCAGTCGCCCCAGTTAGCCGTTTCTCCAGTCGCCCCAGTTAGCCGAGCCGTTTCTCCAGTCGCCCCAGTTAGCCGTTTCTCCAGTCGCCCCAGTTAGCCGAGCCGTTTCTCCAGTCGCCCCAGTTAGCCGAGCCGTTTCTCCAGTCGCCCCAGTTAGCCGAGCCGTTTCTCCAGTCGCCCCAGTTAGCCGAGCCGTTTCTCCAGTCGCCCCAGTTAGCCGAGCCGTTTCTCCAGTCGCCCCAGTTAGCATAGCCGTTTCTCCAGTCGCCCCAGTTAGCCGAGCCGTTTCTCCAGTCGCCCCAGTTAGCCGAGCCGTTTGTCCAGTCGCCCCAGTTAGCCGAGCCGTTTGTCCAGTCGCCCCAGTTAGCCGTTTCTCCAGTCGCCCCAGTTAGCCGAGCCGTTTGTCCAGTCGCCCCAGTTAGCCGAGCCGTTTGTCCAGTCGCCCCAGTTAGCCGTTTCCCCAGTCGCCCCAGTTAGCATAGCCGTTTCCCCAGTCGCCCCAGTTAGCCGAGCCGTTTCTCCAGTCGCCCCAGTTAGCCGAGCCGTTTCTCCAGTCGCCCCAGTTAGCCGAGCCGTTTCTCCAGTCGCCCCAGTTAGCCGAGCCGTTTCTCCAGTCGCCCCAGTTAGCCGTTTCCCCAGTCGCCCCAGTTAGCCGAGCCGTTTCTCCAGTCGCCCCAGTTAGCCGAGCCGTTTCTCCAGTCGCCCCAGTTAGCCGTTTCTCCAGTCGCCCCAGTTAGCCGAGCCGTTTCTCCAGTCGCCCCAGTTAGCCGAGCCGTTTCTCCAGTCGCCCCAGTTAGCCGTTTCTCCAGTCGCCCCAGTTAGCCGAGCCGTTTCTCCAGTCGCCCCAGTTAGCCGAGCCGTTTCTCCAGTCGCCCCAGTTAGCCGTTTCCCCAGTCGCCCCAGTTAGCCGAGCCGTTTCTGGTCCTGGTTTTCTAATTGAAACGATTAATTTGAGAAGCTAATTATGTTTCTATGTTAAAACTCAAAAATATTCAGTACAAGGGAAGATGTGGCACGAGGCTCTGGGGAGAAGGAGAAGTGTGTCAGTGGGTGCTGGAGGATGTGGAGCTGCCGTTGACCTTTAGAACGACCTTTGCAGTGACCCCAGTGGAGTTGCCGTCAGCGATAACCTTTGACCCCGCCTGCTGCCCCCAGTTGGTCGTGTTTACTGGGGTTATACTCACAGGAACCAATCGACTGCTATGATGAGAGTGATGTCATCAGTAGGGAGTCCGACGGAGGTCAGCACGATCACCATGGTAACCAGGCCGGCCTGCGGGATGCCGGCGGCGCCGATGCTGGCCGCCGTCGCTGTGATGCTTCCCAGTCAGGAGACAGAAACCAGTGAGTCTTACTGGTTGTTCCCTACGGAACCGTCGTCATGGTTACCCTTGTTTACCTGATGGTGATGATCTGGCCGAAGTTCATCTCCATGTTGTTGACCTGGGCGATGAAGATGGCCGCCAGCGCCTCGTACAGAGCCGTGCCGTCCATGTTGATGGTGGCGCCGACCGGCAGCACGAAGCGCGTGATGCGCTTGTCGATGCGGTTGTTCTCCTCCAGACACTTGAAGGTGACGGGCAGCGTGGCGGAGCTGGACGGCGACACGGACAGGAGAGACGCTTCAGAGGACCTACGGTAGCAGGCGGACGCTAACAGGAGGCTAACGGGTGAGGCTAAAGGATGAGGCTATCGGCTGAGGCTAACGGATGAGGCTAATGGGTGAGGCTAACAGATTAGGCTAACGGATGAGGCCAATGGATGATGCTAATCGATGAGGCTAACAGATGAGGCTAACAGATGAGGCTAATGGATGACGCCAATGGATGAGGCTAACA
Organism: Poecilia reticulata; assembly: GCF_904066995.2. Taxonomy (NCBI): domain Eukaryota; kingdom Metazoa; phylum Chordata; class Actinopteri; order Cyprinodontiformes; family Poeciliidae; genus Poecilia; species Poecilia reticulata. The sequence continues at coordinate 27,203,267 of NC_088841.1, forward strand.
GATTAGGCTAACGGATGACGCCAATGGATGAGGCTAACAGATTAGGCTAACGGATGACGCCAATGGATGATGCTAATCGATGAGGCTAACAGATGAGGCTAATGGATGACGCCAATGGATGATGCTAATGGATGAGGCTAACAGATGACGCTAATGGATGAGGCTAACGGATGATGCTAACGGGTGAGGCTAACAGATGAGGCTAATGCTTTAGCTGAGGCTGGAGACAGAAGCTTCATTTGGACAACGGTGGTAGCAGGTTGTCCCTCAGTCGGCGGGTTGCAGGATCGACTCCTGATCTGTCGTTGTGTCTTTGGGCAGAACATTTCACCAGACCCCCTGCTGGGCCCTCTGACCCCCTGCTGGGCCCTCTGACCCCCTGCTGGACCCTCTGACCCCCTGCTGGGCCCTCTGACCCCCTGCTGGACCCTCTGACCCCCTGCTGGGCCTTCTGACCCCCTGCTGGGCCCTCTGACCCCCTGCTGGGCCCTCTGACCCCCTGCTGGACCATCTGACCCTCTGCTGGACCCCCTGACCCCCTGCTGGACCCTGTGACCCCCTGCTGGACCATCTGACCCTCTGCTGGGCCCTCTGACCCCCTGCTGGGCCCTGTGACCCCCTGCTGGGCCCTCTGACCTCCTGCTGGGCCCTCTGACCCCCTGCTGGACCCTCTGACCACCTGCTGGGCCCTCTGACCCCCTGCTGGACCCTCTGACCCCCTGCTGGACCCTCTGACCCCCTGCTGGGCCTTCTGACCCCCTGCTGGGCCCTCTGACCCCCTGCTGGGCCCTCTGACCCCCTGCTGGACCATCTGACCCTCTGCTGGACCCCCTGACCCCCTGCTGGACCCTGTGACCCCCTGCTGGACCATCTGACCCTCTGCTGGGCCCTCTGACCCCCTGCTGGGCCCTGTGACCCCCTGCTGGGCCCTCTGACCTCCTGCTGGACCCTCTGACCCCCTGCTGGACCCTCTGACCACCTGCTGGGCCCTCTGACCCCCTGCTGGACCCTCTGACCCCCTGCTGGACCCTCTGACCCCCTGCTGGCAGAGCGAAGGAAGCCTTCCCCACCTGGACGACGTTCCCAGAGCCGTGACCAGAGCCTGCAGGAGCCCGGCGATGAAGACGAAGGGATTCTGCCGCGTGATGACGAAGTACAGCGTGGGCAGGATGAGCACGCCGTGGATCAGCAGCCCGATGATGACGGTGACGGTGTACATGCCCAGCTGGCCGCCCATCTGCGTCAGGTCGTCCATCTCCACGATCTTCCCCGCGATCAGAAACAGGATGCCGACGGGAGCGTACCTGCAGGCGGACGGAGAGCGGAGTGACCGCGGGTCGGCTGTCGGCTTCCGGAGGACGGAGACGTACCACATGATGATGGCCACCAGGCTCATGATGGCTTCATTCAGGCTGTCGAAGAAGTCCCTGAGGACCTGGCCCTGCTCCTTCATGCTGCCGATGATCAGGCCGAAGCACATGGAGAAGACCACCAGGCCCAGGGCGTTGACCCCGTTCACCTGGCCAGGTATGGGGATCACCTCCTCCCTGCTGACCTCCATGACCTCCTGCGTGGCGTTGGTGGAGTTGAAGAGCGACTCGTTCACCGTGATCGTCACATGGACCTTCCTCTTTCCATACCTGGTCTTGAACTGCGGAGAGAGAAAGAGGAGAGTCTGGGTTCCTCAGAGGTCAGACGGAGGTCAGGGTCTCCTGAGCCTCTCCAGGAAGTGAGGAACAGGAAGTTCTCATCATGGCCGGCCAATCAGAACCTCAGAGGGTCGGCTGGCTGGATCTACATCACAGGGTTTAGCAGGAGCTAATGCTAAAGCTCTTTCTTGCTAGCTCTGCTAATTTAGCCTAACTGATCGTAGAGGCTAACGGATGAGCAGAAGCTAATGCTAGAGCTCTTTCTTGCTAGCTCTGCTAATTTAGCCTAACTGATCGTAGAGGCTAACGGACGAGCAGAAGCTAATGCTAAAGCTCTTTCTTGCTAGCTCTGCTAATTTAGCCTAACTGATCGTAGAGGCTAACGGATGAGCAGAAGCTAATGCTAGAGCTCTTTCTTGCTAGCTCTGCTAATTTAGCCTAACTGATCGTAGAGGCTAACGGACGAGCAGAAGCTAATGCTAAAGCTCTTTCTTGCTAGCTCTGCTAATTTAGCCCAACTGATCGTAGAGGCTAACGGATGAGCAGAAGCTAATGCTAAAGCTCTTTCTTGCTAGCTCTGCTAATTTAGCCTAACTGATCGTAGAGGCTAACGGATGAGCAGAAGCTAATGCTAAAGCTCTTTCTTGCTAGCTCTGCTAATTTAGCCTAACTGATCGTAGAGGCTAACGGATGAGCAGAAGCTAATGCTAAAGCTCTTTCTTGCTAGCTCTGCTAATTTAGCCCAACTGATCGTAGAGGCTAACGGATGAGCAGAAGCTAATGCTAAAGCTCTTTCTTGCTAGCTCTGCCAATTTAGCCTAACTGATCGTAGAGGCTAACGGATGAGCAGAAGCTAATGCTAAAGCTCTTTCTTGCTAGCTCTGCTAATTTAGCCCAACTGATCGTAGAGGCTAACGGATGAGCAGAAGCTAATGCTAAAGCTCTTTCTTGCTAGCTCTGCCAATTTAGCCTAACTGATCATAGAGGCTAACGGATGAGCAGAAGCTAATGCTAAAGCTCTTTCTTGCTAGCTCTGCTAATTTAGCCTAACTGATCGTAGAGGCTCACGGATGAGCAGAAGCTAATGCTAAACTCTTTCTTGCTAGCTCTGCTAATTTAGCCCAACTGATCGTAGAGGCTAACGGATGAGCAGAAGCTAATGCTAAAGCTCTTTCTTGCTAGCTCTGCTAATTTAGCCCAACTGATCGTAGAGGCTAACGGATGAGCAGAAGCTAATGCTAAAGCTCTTTCTTGCTAGCTCTGCTAATTTAGCCCAACTGATCGTAGAGGCTAACGGATGAGCAGAAGCTAATGCTAAAGCTCTTTCTTGCTAGCTCTGCTAATTTAGCCTAACTGATCGTAGACATCAGGTCACCAGCAGCTTAAACTGCAAACCGTCAGCAGTGATGCATTCTGGGTACAGAACAAACGTCATTTGCTGCATCACAAAAACGAATTTAGCGGCTAAACGTTTAGCTAGCGCGCTACACGGACGGCTAGCTGTGGTTTTAGCGGATCAGCAGACGTTTGCCTGTATAAACGTGTTGCTCTGCGGGGGAGGAGCTGCTGATGAAGACGAGGTGACGCCTCCTCCTCCTCCTCCTCCTCATCCGAACCACTGACCTGCTGCGTGCAGGCCTGCACCAGGTTTGGAGGGAACATGTTTCTGAAACGAGACGATGCGAAGCGTTTAGCTGCGACTCGCCCGCCGGCTGGTCCAACGTCGGGACGTTTTGAGTCTGACATCACCTGATGAGGTCCAGGAAGGCGTCGGCGGGGCTGACCTGCTCGATGGTCTGCTGCTTCCCAAACTCGGCCTTGGAGCCTTTTCCCGGGTGGATGATGAGGACGATGATGATCCCGACGAAGACGGCGATGATGGTGGTGGTCATGTAGTAGATCACGGCGCGCATCCCCATCTTCCCCGACGCCCTGCTGTCCAGCGCCGCCATGCCTGAAACCACCACCGGTTATTACGGCTGGGAGGGGCGGACATCCATTTAAATGAACGGACAGGAAGTGCTTTTATTTTGACGTTCACAGCAGGAAGTGGCCTTTCACTGTAGCAGTTAGCTTAGCAGGAGTCAGACGATGCTGCAGGTCAGTGACGTTTAGTTTCCTCTGAAATGATCGTGTGGTTGTTAATATGAAGCTAAAGCTAACGCTAGCAGGTTGCTATTAGCTGTTAGCATCCCATGATAATCCATCAGGCTCATTGTTTCACTTCCTGTCTGTCTCCATTACACCAGATTAAACCTGGAGTCAAACCTGCTCAAAAGAGTTTCTGCCCTGACTGACCCTGATTGACCCTAACTGACCCTGACTGACCCTGACTGACCCTGATTGACCCTGACTGACCCTGACTGACCCTGACTGACCCTGACTGACCCTGATTGACCCTGACTGACCCTGATTGACCCTGATTGACCCTGATTGACCCTAACTGACCCTGATTGACCCTAACTGACCCTGATTGACCCTAACTGACCCTGATTGACCCTGATTGACCCTAACTGACCCTGATTGACCCTAACTGACCCTGATTGACCCTGACTGACCCTGATTGACCCTGACTGACCCTGATTGACCCTGACTGACCCTGATTGACCCTGATTGACCCTGACTGACCCTAACTGACCCTGATTGACCCTAACTGACCCTGACTGACCCTGATTGACCCTGATTGACCCTAACTGACCCTGATTGACCTTCTGTCTGTCTGGTTCTCGCTGCTAACGGAGGATCTTAATGTTTCTTTTGGAAGATTCTCTGATTTTACATTAAATTACAGAAAATGTTGTCTAGAAATAAAGATCTCTGCGGATCCAAACTCCCTGCCTGAAGGCGTTTCCTGACCTTCCTGACCTTTCCTGACCTTCCTGACCTTTCCTGACCTTTCCTGCCCGATGCTGGGTTTTCTACTTCCAGACATTTATTCCCTCTGAGCCGCCTGAACATGTCAGACTCAGCAGAGACACTCCAGCAGCTGTGGGTGCGGACGGACACGCGGCGCAGGAATCTGACCGGTGATCAGGCTGGAGACGAGCAGCGGCAGCACCAGCATCTGCAGCATCCTCATCAGAACCTCTCCGGGGAAGGAGAAGTACTTCACCTGGCGGTAGCTCATCCTGTAGGGACGCAGGGCGAAGCCCAGGACGATCCCTGCACACAGAGAGAGGAGAGAGAGGAGCCGGTGACCGTCCGTCCATCCGCCCGCCGGACGGCAGGACGCCTGCTGAGGGCCACACACCTACGGCCACGGCGCCCACCGTGAAGAGGACGAAGGCGTTCTTCCTCAGGAAGGCCTGGACGTCCTCCCTGGAGACCTCCTCCACTTTCCTCCTGGCCTTCATGGTCCGGATGTGGATCCCCTCCCTGATCCGCTGCATCACTGGGCCCCGGGATTCAAACCCACAACCTCTTCACTGCGCGGCCGGTTCTGAGGACAGACAGACAGAGCGAATAAAAAAAATCCACTTCCTGTGACACCAACTAGTGTAAAAACACAAACCCTCATTTAAATCAGTGACGTTTGCTGAAACTTCTATGGAAGCCCATTACCGCCATGAAAAAAAAAAAAAAGCTAAACAGGAAGTCATAATTATGAGATTTAAAGTCATAATTTCGACTTTCAAAGTCATAATTATGAGATTTAAAGTCATAATTATGAGATTTAAAGTCATAATTATGAGATTTAAAGTCATAATTTCGACTTTCAAAGTCATAATTATGAGATTTAAAGTCATAATTTCGACTTTCAAAGTCATAATTATGAGATTTAAAGTCATAATTTCGACTTTCAAAGTCATAATTATGAGATTTAAAGTCATAATTATGAGATTTAAAGTCATAATTTCGACTTTCAAAGTCATAATTATGAGATTTAAAGTCATAATTATGAGATTTAAAGTCATAATTATGAGATTTAAAGTCATAATTTCGACTTTCAAAGTCATAATTATGAGATTTAAAGTCATAATTATGAGATTTAAAGTCATAATTATAACTTTCAAAGTCATAAATCTCATAATTTCGACTTTCAAAGTCATAATTATGAGATTTAAAGTCATAATTATGAGATTTAAAGTCATAATTATGAGATTTAAAGTCATAATTTCGACTTTCAAAGTCATAATTATGAGATTTAAAGTCATAATTATGAGATTTAAAGTCATAATTTCGACTTTCAAAGTCATAATTATGAGATTTATGACTTTGAAAGTTATAATTATGACTTTAAATCTCATAATTATGACTTCCTGTTTAGCTTTTTTTTTTCATGGCGGAAATGGGCTTCCATAAACTTCGGTTATTTAGCCTGTAAAACATTTTATTACAGGTTTTATCCGCCTACTCATCAACGTCACAGCTCAAAACTCAAACGTCCAATTAGCTTCAAGCTAGTTCTGCTTTAGCACTAAACATGTAGCCTGCTAACTAACTAGCTTACGAATTAAACCTTCAGTTGGTGGTTAAATATTTAGCTCGGTAACATAAACAACTTGTTAACTGAATGTTAAGCTAAATCTTTAGATATTTAACTCCGAGCTAAACGTTTAGCTAATATGCTAATTTACTTGCTGATAACCGGAAGTGGGCGATGAATTCGACTTCTTCTCCTTCACATCATTTCAGAATAAAACAAAAGCGCGGGCAACAGTTACTGCGCTGGCTGGAACGCTTTTATTTTGACAGTCCACATCCGGTTATCGGGAAGTCGATTTGAACACTAGCCAAACAAAGCAACACATTTAGCTAGCATTTAGCTGTGACAAACTAAAATAAGAAACGTGTGAATACTGTTTTTTTTTTTCTTTTTCACAGCATATTTACGTCACAGTTTCCGGCCTGACGTGTTTCCTGTCCGCCAGGATCCGACGTTCGCAGGGAACGACGGAGGAGAAACGTTCCCGGATGTTTTCTCCTGCTGGATGGATGTTAGCGTCCAAAATCTTTTCCATAAATGTTTAAATCCAAGCAGATGAACCGCGTTAAGGTTCGGTTCGGTTCGGTTCTCTGAAGCTCGAACTGGGACTCAGTTTCACCCAAAGCGACTCATTTGGGGTGAAAATGAACAGCAAGGCAGCAGCTAGCAGTTATTTTTAGCAATCGATTAACCGCTTGGCACATTCGTTTAGCCGTTTTATACAATATTAGAAAAGCATTAAAAGATCAAAAAAAACAAAAAAACAATTAAACACCTTTTTAAAAATAAGAAAACAAACATTTTATTCACCTGAAGACCAGGTGAAGCTAAAACCGCAACAGGCTAACACAGGTTTACACAGTCGCAGACTAAATTAGTGAGGGTTACGTCCGTTATCGATTAGCCTCGATTAACCGATCTGCTGCGGAATTAGCCAAAATGCAATTAGTTTAATTTTTAAAGGTTAAAGTCTGAGGAGATGATGATGATGGTGATGATGGTGATGAAGATGCTGCCCTCCATCTTGAACCCGGCTCCTCGCGTCGATGAGATGAATCTGAGCTCACCTGTCTGCCTCTCCGGTCTCAGTGATGCGGCTGCAGAGTCGGAGGGAAACTTCCTGCTCTGATCTGAGCGCTGAGCTTCTTCTTCACCTCCCGCTCCGGCGGAGGGAGGAGGAAGAGGAGGAGGAGGAGGAGGAGGAGGGACAGGAGGGACAGGAGGACAGACGATTCGGAATTAACCGAATCGTTTGAGGCGGGAAAACAGGAATGAGGTTTGGAGGATGCGCTCCGTCCCGCTCGGGACTTGGTATAGTTCATGATGGTCCTCAGAGGGAACCGCAGCGCAATTAGCTGGAAAAGTGGAGCTGGAGCGGGAATAGGTGACCTGACAGCGAGGAGAGGCGTTCCCATGACGACGGAGGACAATTAGAGGAGAAGATTCCCCCCCCCCCACCCCGAACCAGGACCGGGACCAGGTCAGGCAGCCTCGGTTCCGACTCCTCAGACTGCAGGATGAGACCCAAACACCGGGACGTGGTGCCGGTTCTGGCTCTGGTACCTTCATCCTCCCAACATTAAAATAAAGAAACACACCCGAAGCAAAATTCAGACTAAAATCCAAACTTTTAATGCTTTAAAAAGACCAAAATCTTTTATTTCAAACGTTTTTTATGGTTGATTCCAATCAGAAGCAGCAAAATGTAGATTTAAGCATGAATTAAAATACAGTGGTGATGGCCTAATAAACTTATTTAGCATAAAAATGCAAAACTTTTAACATAATTGGCAGCTTTTGGTCACTGAATGTGTTCATTTATAACTGCAGTATATTATTTAATGCCTTATTTCACTAATTTGTAACAAACTATACTTCTGTTAATGAGTATTTAAAACCTAACAATATGCAAAAACCTGAGGGTCACGACCCCTATAGTGAAATCCTCTGATTTAAGCTGCTGTGGGAGAAGAAATTAAAGAGCCGGTTAGCGGCTAGAAGATCCGGCTCTTTCAGGAGCCAAATGAAGCGGATCTCGCGGAGAAGCTGGAATTCCCAGCCGCTGCTGCGTCACGTACGTAGCCAATCCAGAGGAACCTACGCAGGTTACGTAGATCCGCAGTACGTGCCGAGGCGCCTGGTGTGTTTAGCAGCTTTGCTCCTCTGTAGTTTCGCGTTTTTCCTCTTTATTTGATGTTTTCCGGTTCTGGTTCTGGTTCGGAACCGAGTCGCCGCTTCGCTGCGCTCCGAGCTGCCGAGTTAAACCCGGGGAGCGGCTTCAGTAGGCGGCTCTCGGGCTGCGGAGAGCCCCGCTGCTAGCAGCCTTAGCTGGGTCAACCAGGCTAGCAGCCTTAGCTGGGTCAACCAGGCTAGCGGCTAACTGGTTAACCAGGCTAGCAGGCTAACTGGTCAACCAGGCTAGCAGCCTTAGCTGGGTCAACCAGGCTAGCGGCTAACTGGTCAACCAGGCTAGCGGCTAACTGGTCAACCAGGCTAGCGGCTAACTGGTTCACCAGCCGGTCACCAGCTGCCCTCCTCACCCCGGGCTGGACTCCTGGACCGGCCATGTCCGCTCACTAACCGCAGCAGCAGCAGCTCCAGAACCCTCGGCTCGGCTCGGCTCGGTTCGCCATAATCCGGCTTCAGGTCCCGGAATGGCTCGCTGCCCGGCGGTGAACCTGCTGCGGTTCGGGACCAGGAGCGGCTTCCTGCGGCCTCTGCACGCCGCGGCGGGCGGCCGCTCCGCGGAACCGAGAGCCGGGTTCAAACCGGACCGGGTTGCCGTGGTTACCAAAACCACCCGGTATGAGTTCGAGCAGCAGCGGTACCGGTACGCCGGGCTGTCTGAGGAGGACCTGAAGCAGCTGGTAAGGAACGGTTCTGGACGGGTCCACACTGGGACTGGGTCACACTGGTGGGTCAGACTGGGTCAGGGTTCTGGTCGTTCTGGGTCAGGGTTCTGGTATTTGTGGTTCTGTTGGGTCTAAACGGATCAGGACAACCCAGCTGGCATGTTTACACATTAAAATCTGAAAAGTGCGGCGTGCCTGTGTGCAGCCCCTCCAGACTGACTAGCAGAGATTTGACCTCTGTGGTGGTTAAACATGGTTTCCTTTGTGCCCCTGAGCCAGAACCATCAACCCGGTCGGGTTTCTGGTTCTGGTTCTGGCTCTGCTGGAGGTTCTCCTATGAAAACGGGGTCCTTCCTCTCCACCGTCGCCCCCTGCTGGTCGGGAGGAGAGATGCTGCCAGCCAGAACCTGCTCTGTGCTTCTGTTGCCCTCTGGGCTCCATCAGCCTTACGACCTTTGACCTCTGCTGTCTTTCAGCTAGCCATGAAGGGCTCCAGCTACAGCGGCCTGCTGCAGCGCCACAACATCCACACCAGCAACGTGGAGCACGTCGTCCAGAGCCTGCAGTGAGTCCAGCTGCTAGCTGCTAGCAGCTAGCTTCTGCTGCTAGCAGCTAGCTTCTGCTGCTAGCAGCTAGCTTCTTCTGCTAGCTGCTAGCTTCTGCTAGCTCCGTCTCTCTGTCCGCAGGAGCGCCGGCGTCGAGGTGCGGGTTGTGCGGAGAGGGGAGTACGACGAGGAGGTGGTCCGGTGGGCCGACGCCATCGTCTCGGCTGGAGGTAAGCCCCGCCCACCGGGTCCCCGGCGACCAATCGGGGCCCAGGCGTCGCTGGATTTAACTCCTCGGTTCTCGTTGGGCTGCGACTCGTCGAGTTCTGGGCGCGCTTCTGGCTCACCTTGATGCGTAACCGTGGCAACGGGGTCCCGTTTGTCCGGCCGGTTGGCGTCTGAAAGGCTGCAGTAACCCCTGACCTTTGACCCCCACGCCGTGGAGACTCGGCCGCCTGCGAGCAGCCGCTGCTGCGCTGACTGCTACAGGAGGTCCTGCAGCGGATCAAACCCTGCAGAACTTCTTGGTTGACGTTGGGTTCATGGTTCTGGTTCTGGTTCCGGTTCTGGTTCTGGTTCTGGTTCCGGTTCTGGTTCTGGTTCTGATAACTGCAGTGTGTTCCAGGTGACGGGACGATGCTGCTGGTGGCCAGTAAGGTTCTGAACAAGGACAAGCCGGTTGTTGGGGTGAACACCGACCCAGACAGGTAAGCCCCGCCCACGTTGTCTAAGCCCCGCCCACGTGGTCTAAGCCCCGCCAACGTTGACTAAGCCCCGCCTCCTGCTTCACCTGGCCGTCTCTCCAACAGGTCAGAAGGTCACCTGTGTCTGCCGGTGCGCTACACCCACGCCTTCCCAGAGGCCCTGGAGCGGCTCTGCCGTGGTGAGTTCAGGTGCGTACTTACCTGTCAGTCATGGTGAGTTCAGGTGTGTTTACCTGTCAGTCATGGTGAGTTCAGGTGTGTTTACCTGTCAGTCGTGGTGAGTTCAGGTGTGTTTACCTGTCAGTCATGGTGAGTTCAGGTGTGTTTACCTGTCAGTCGTGGTGAGTTCAGGTGTGTTTACCTGTCAGTCATGGTGAGTTCAGGTGTGTTTACCTGTCAGTCATGGTGAGTTCAGGTGCGTATTTACCTGTCAGTCATGGTGAGTTCAGGTGCGTTTACCTGTCAGTCATGGTGAGTTCAGGTGCGTTTACCTGTCAGTCATGGTGAGTTCAGGTGTGTTTACCTGTCAGTCATGGTGAGTTCAGGTGTGTTTACCTGTTAGTCGTGGTGAGTTCAGGTGTGTTTACCTGTCAGTCATGGTGAGTTCAGGTGCGTATTTACCTGTCAGTCATGGTGAGTTCAGGTGTGTTTACCTGTCAGTCGTGGTGAGTTCAGGTGTGTTTACCTGTCAGTCATGGTGAGTTCAGGTGTGTTTACCTGTCAGTCGTGGTGAGTTCAGGTGTGTTTACCCGTCAGTCATGGTGAGTTCAGGTGCGTATTTACCTGTCAGTCATGGTGAGTTCAGGTGTGTTTACCTGTTAGCCGTGGTGAGTTCAGGTGTGTTTACCTGTTAGTCGTGGTGAGTTCAGGTGTGTTTACCTGTTAGCCGTGGTGAGTTCAGGTGTGTTTACCTGTCAGTCATGGTGAGTTCAGGTGTGTTTACCTGTCAGTCATGGTGAGTTCAGGTGCGTATTTACCTGTCAGTCATGGTGAGTTCAGGTGCGTTTACCTGTCAGTCATGGTGAGTTCAGGTGTGTTTACCTGTCAGTCATGGTGAGTTCAGGTGTGTTTACCTGTTAGCCGTGGTGAGTTCAGGTGTGTTTACCTGTCAGTCATGGTGAGTTCAGGTGCGTTTACCTGTCAGTCATGGTGAGTTCAGGTGTGTTTACCTGTCAGTCATGGTGAGTTCAGGTGTGTTTACCTGTTAGCCGTGGTGAGTTCAGGTGTGTTTACCTGTTAGTCGTGGTGAGTTCAGGTGTGTTTACCTGTCAGTCGTGGTGAGTTCAGGTGTGTTTACCCGTCAGTCATGGTGAGTTCAGGTGCGTATTTACCTGTCAGTCATGGTGAGTTCAGGTGTGTTTACCTGTTAGCCGTGGTGAGTTCAGGTGTGTTTACCTGTCAGTCATGGTGAGTTCAGGTGCGTTTACCTGTCAGTCATGGTGAGTTCAGGTGTGTTTACCTGTCAGTCGTGGTGAGTTCAGGTGTGTTTACCTGTTAGCCGTGGTGAGTTCAGGTGTGTTTACCTGTTAGTCGTGGTGAGTTCAGGTGTGTTTACCTGTTAGCCGTGGTGAGTTCAGGTGTGTTTACCTGTCAGTCATGGTGAGTTCAGGTGTGTTTACCTGTCAGTCATGGTGAGTTCAGGTGCGTATTTACCTGTCAGTCATGGTGAGTTCAGGTGCGTTTACCTGTCAGTCATGGTGAGTTCAGGTGTGTTTACCTGTCAGTCATGGTGAGTTCAGGTGTGTTTACCTGTTAGCCGTGGTGAGTTCAGGTGTGTTTACCTGTCAGTCATGGTGAGTTCAGGTGCGTTTACCTGTCAGTCATGGTGAGTTCAGGTGTGTTTACCTGTCAGTCATGGTGAGTTCAGGTGTGTTTACCCGTCAGTCATGGTGAGTTCAGGTGCGTATTTACCTGTCAGTCATGGTGAGTTCAGGTGTGTTTACCTGTTAGCCGTGGTGAGTTCAGGTGTGTTTACCTGTTAGCCGTGGTGAGTTCAGGTGTGTTTACCTGTTAGCCGTGGTGAGTTCAGGTGTGTTTACCTGTCAGTCATGGTGAGTTCAGGTGTGTTTACCTGTTAGCCGTGGTGAGTTCAGGTGTGTTTACCTGTCAGTCATGGTGAGTTCAGGTGCGTTTACCTGTCAGTCATGGTGAGTTCAGGTGTGTTTACCTGTCAGTCATGGTGAGTTCAGGTGTGTTTACCTGTTAGCCGTGGTGAGTTCAGGTGTGTTTACCTGTTAGTCGTGGTGAGTTCAGGTGTGTTTACCTGTCAGTCGTGGTGAGTTCAGGTGTGTTTACCCGTCAGTCATGGTGAGTTCAGGTGCGTATTTACCTGTCAGTCATGGTGAGTTCAGGTGTGTTTACCTGTTAGCCGTGGTGAGTTCAGGTGTGTTTACCTGTTAGTCGTGGTGAGTTCAGGTGTGTTTACCTGTCAGTCGTGGTGAGTTCAGGTGTGTTTACCTGTCAGTCATGGTGAGTTCAGGTGTGTTTACCTGTCAGTCATGGTGAGTTCAGGTGTGTTTACCTGTCAGTCATGGTGAGTTCAGGTGCGTATTTACCTGTCAGTCATGGTGAGTTCAGGTGTGTTTACCTGTTAGTCGTGGTGAGTTCAGGTGTGTTTACCTGTCAGTCGTGGTGAGTTCAGGTGTTTTTACCTGTCAGTCGTGGTGAGTTCAGGTGTGTTTACCTGTTAGCCGTGGTGAGTTCAGGTGTGTTTACCCGTCAGTCATGGTGAGTTCAGGTGTGTTTACCTGTTAGCCGTGGTGAGTTCAGGTGTGTTTACCTGTTAGTCGTGGTGAGTTCAGGTGTGTTTACCTGTCAGTCGTGGTGAGTTCAGGTGTGTTTACCTGTCAGTCATGGTGAGTTCAGGTGTGTTTACCTGTCAGTCATGGTGAGTTCAGGTGCGTTTACCTGTCAGTCATGGTGAGTTCAGGTGCGTTTACCTGTCAGTCATGGTGAGTTCAGGTGCGTATTTACCTGTCAGTCATGGTGAGTTCAGGTGTGTTTACCTGTCAGTCATGGTGAGTTCAGGTGCGTATTTACCTGTCAGTCATGGTGAGTTCAGGTGCGTTTACCTGTCAGTCATGGTGAGTTCAGGTGTGTTTACCCGTCAGTCATGGTGAGTTCAGGTGCGTTTACCTGTCAGTCATGGTGAGTTCAGGTGCGTTTACCTGTCAGTCATGGTGAGTTCAGGTGTGTTTACCTGTTAGCCGTGGTGAGTTCAGGTGTGTTTACCTGTCAGTCGTGGTGAGTTCAGGTGTGTTTACCTGTCAGTCATGGTGAGTTCAGGTGCGTATTTACCTGTCAGTCATGGTGAGTTCAGGTGTGTTTACCTGTCAGTCGTGGTGAGTTCAGGTGCGTATTTACCTGTCAGTCGTGGTGAGTTCAGGTGTGTTTACCTGTCAGTCGTGGTGAGTTCAGGTGTGTTTACCTGTCAGTCATGGTGAGTTCAGGTGTGTTTACCTGTCAGTCATGGTGAGTTCAGGTGCGTATTTACCTGTCAGTCATGGTGAGTTCAGGTGCGTTTACCTGTCAGTCATGGTGAGTTCAGGTGTGTTTACCTGTCAGTCATGGTGAGTTCAGGTGTGTTTACCTGTTAGCCGTGGTGAGTTCAGGTGCGCTTACCTGTCAGTCATGGTGAGTTCAGGTGTGTTTACCTGTCAGTCATGGTGAGTTCAGGTGCGTATTTACCTGTCAGTCATGGTGAGTTCAGGTGCGTTTACCTGTCAGTCATGGTGAGTTCAGGTGTGTTTACCTGTCAGTCATGGTGAGTTCAGGTGTGTTTACCTGTTAGCCGTGGTGAGTTCAGGTGTGTTTACCTGTCAGTCATGGTGAGTTCAGGTGTGTTTACCTGTCAGTCATGGTGAGTTCAGGTGTGTTTACCTGTCAGTCATGGTGAGTTCAGGTGTGTTTACCTGTCAGTCATGGTGAGTTCAGGTGTGTTTACCTGTTAGCCGTGGTGAGTTCAGGTGTGTTTACCTGTCAGTCATGGTGAGTTCAGGTGTGTTTACCTGTCAGTCATGGTGAGTTCAGGTGTGTTTACCTGTCAGTCGTGGTGAGTTCAGGTGCGTATTTACCTGTCAGTCATGGTGAGTTCAGGTGTGTTTACCTGTCAGTCGTGGTGAGTTCAGGTGCGTATTTACCTGTCAGTCGTGGTGAGTTCAGGTGTGTTTACCTGTCAGTCGTGGTGAGTTCAGGTGTGTTTACCTGTCAGTCATGGTGAGTTCAGGTGTGTTTACCTGTCAGTCATGGTGAGTTCAGGTGTGTTTACCTGTCAGTCATGGTGAGTTCAGGTGCGTTTACCTGTTAGCCGTGGTGAGTTCAGGTGTGTTTACCTGTTAGCCGTGGTGAGTTCAGGTGCGTTTACCTGTTAGCCGTGGTGAGTTCAGGTGTGTTTACCTGTCAGTCATGGTGAGTTCAGGTGTGTTTACCTGTCAGTCATGGTGAGTTCAGGTGCGTTTACCTGTCAGTCATGGTGAGTTCAGGTGTGTTTACCTGTCAGTCATGGTGAGTTCAGGTGTGTTTACCTGTCAGTCATGGTGAGTTCAGGTGCGTTTACCTGTCAGTCATGGTGAGTTCAGGTGCGTTTACCTGTCAGTCATGGTGAGTTCAGGTGCGTATTTACCTGTCAGTCATGGTGAGTTCAGGTGCGTTTACCTGTCAGTCATGGTGAGTTCAGGTGTGTTTACCTGTCAGTCATGGTGAGTTCAGGTGTGTTTACCTGTCAGTCATGGTGAGTTCAGGTGTGTTTACCTGTCAGTCATGGTGAGTTCAGGTGTGTTTACCTGTTAGCCGTGGTGAGTTCAGGTGTGTTTACCTGTCAGTCATGGTGAGTTCAGGTGTGTTTACCTGTCAGTCATGGTGAGTTCAGGTGTGTTTACCTGTTAGCCGTGGTGAGTTCAGGTGTGTTTACCTGTTAGCCGTGGTGAGTTCAGGTGTGTTTACCTGTCAGTCATGGTGAGTTCAGGTGTGTTTACCTGTCAGTCATGGTGAGTTCAGGTGTGTTTACCTGTCAGCCGTGGTGAGTTCAGGTGTGTTTACCTGTTAGTCGTGGTGAGTTCAGGTGTGTTTACCTGTCAGTCATGGTGAGTTCAGGTGTTTTTACCTGTCAGTCGTGGTGAGTTCAGGTGTGTTTACCTGCATCCCAGCCGGTTAACGCGCCGCCGATCCGTCGTTAGCAGGTTAGCGAGTCACATGGTGTTCAGCTGCCGGGACCCGTTGATCCTTAGCGCTTAGCGCTGCCATGCTGCTGCCGCCGCCGACACGCCGGGTCGGCTGCTCTGATTGGCTTAGAGCTTCAGCGGCTCTAAGCCAATCAGAGATCAGAAGCTCTGAGCTTAGCGAACGCAGCTCATCGCTTCAGCTGGAACAGGAAGTGGAGCCAAGATTCAACCATGGTTTCCCGGAAAAACGTCTGAAAAGTGTGGCGCGCTTTTGTCCCGGAGGTCTCTGCAGACATTTGACCCGACCAGTCAGAGGGGCTGGGGATAAAAGCGCGCCACACTTTTCAGATTTCCTCTGCAAGCCAGGAGTCGTTTTGTTTTATGTCTGAACTTCAGTCGGTGTGTAAATCTGGAGACGGTTGGATTAGAAAGCAACTGGTGGGATTACGTTTAATCCCAGGATGAGCAGAAACGGGACCAACAAAGGTTCTGGTCAGTCCAGATCCTCTTAGCCTGGAGGAAGAAGAGGAGGATGAAGAGTTCAGTCTGCTGCTAACCGCTAGCTGCTATTCCTGATCAGCAGAGGCCACATCTATTCAGAAACCACTGATCTGTTTAGTGACAGGCTGCAACGGTAACTAGGCAACCAGTGTTGGCTAATGAGAAGGAGAATACTAGCTAACATTAGCATTTGATAAGCTAACAGCTAGCATATCTAGGCTGGTCAGGCATGACTTGTATTTTCTTCTATAAGGAAACTTTATCAATGTCAACTGAACGAGTCGGTGCTGCTAATGTGATGCTACAGCTATCGTTTATCATCCAGTTTTCTTTTTGTTTTTAAAGAAAAAACGTGAGCAGTTACCAAATGCCGACGCTAGCTTATCAAATGCTAACAACCTGCAGAGGAAGTGGGTAGTGTAGTGAGTGACCAACCTGGGCATGCTAGCCTCCCTATAGCTAACACTGGCTCCTAGCTTCCATATAGCGAACGGTAGCTGCTGGCCTCCCTGTAGCTAATGCTGTCTGCTAGCCTCCCCATAGCTAGCGCTAGCTTCCAGCCTCCCCATAGCTAGTGCTAGCTTCCAGCCTCCCCATAGCTAGCGCTATCTGCTAGCCTCCCTATAGCTAGCGCTAGCGGCCAGCCTCCCTGTAGCTAGCGCTAGCTTCCACCCTCCCCATAGCTAACGCTATCTGCTAGCCTCCCTGTAGCTAGCGCTAGCTTCCACCCTCCCCATAGCTAACGCTATCTGCTAGCCTCCCTGTAGCTAGCGCTAGCGGCCACCCTCCCCATAGCTAACGCTATCTGCTAGCCTCCCTGTAGCTAGCGCTAGCGGCCAGCCGCCCTGTAGCTAGCGCTAGCTTCCACCCTCCCCATAGCTAACGCTATCTGCTAGCCTCCTTGTAGCTAGCGCTAGCGGCCAGCCTCCCTGTAGCTAGCGCTAGCTTCCACCCTCCCCATAGCTAACGCTATCTGCTAGCCTCCCTGTAGCTAGCGCTAGCGGCCAGCCTCCCTGTAGCTAGCGCTAGCTTCCACCCTCCCCGTAGCTAGCGCTAGCTGCTAGCCTCCCTGTAGCTAGCGCTAGCGGCCAGCCTCCCTGTAGTTAGCGCTAGCTTCCACCCTCCCCATAGCTAGCGCTAGCTTCCACCCTCCCCATAGCTAGCGCTAGCTTCCACCCTCCCCATAGCTAACGCTATCTGCTAGCCTCCCTATAGCTAGCGCTAGCTCCAGCCTCCCCTTCAGAACCGGGCCCAGCTGTTCTGTGTGTCCAGGTGGTTGTGGCGCCAGCGGCTCCGGCTGCACCTGGAGGGAACCGGGATCAACCCGTCTCCAGTGGACCTGCATGAGCAGCAGCTGAGCCTGGAGCAGCACAACCGGGCCCACCGGATCAGCACCGTGGACCGGCAGCAGAGTACGGCTCACAGAACCAGGAGGAACCGCCCCTCAGAGAAACCGGTTCCGGAGGCCCGGTTCTGGCAGTGACTGTCCGTCTCTCTGCCATGTTTCAGGAGCCGGAGCGCTGCACCCGGCCTATTCCAAGCCCAGCCTGCTGCCGGTGCGCAGCCTGAACGAGATCTTCATCGGGGAATCTCTGTCCTCCAGGTACCGGCCCGGCCCGACCCGACCCGACCCGCCGGCCGGCCGCATGTCCGTCCAGAACTCACGGCTGACTCTCTTCCACCGCAGGGCCCAGCTAAAAGTCTTCACTCCCCGTCTCTTCCTCCATAGGGCGTCGTACTACGAGATCTCGGTGGACGGCGGGCCCTGGGAGAAGCAGAAGAGCTCCGGGCTCAGCGTGTGCACCGGAACCGGGTCCAAGGCCTGGTGAGTCCGGACCGGACCAGAACCTCGTCCTGAAACTTTGACTGAGCCGTTTCTGTCAGCTGTGTTGATGTTTTTTTCCTCCCGCAGGTCGTATAACATCAACAAACTGGCTGGACAGTCTGTGGAGGAGGTTCTGAGAATCGGTACGTGAAGCGGGCCGGTTCCGAGCGGCCCGGTTCTGATCAACGCGGCCCGGTTCTGATGTTCTGATGTTCTGATGTTCTGCAGGAGCGTCTCGGGCCAGAGTTGAACTCCCACTCAGCAGGGAGTTCCTGGAGAGAGGTGAGTTTCTGACCCAGCAGAGCGAGTTCTGGTTCTGGTTCTGGTTCTGATGTGTTCTGGTTCTGGCCCAGTAACCGACGACTACAACGCGTCCCTGGTGTTCGCCCCGGACGAGCCCCGCCTCTTCTACAGCGTCAGGGAGCCAATCAGCAACCGCGTGTTCTCCAGCAGCCGGCAGAGAGGCTTCGCCACCAAGTCAGTGCTTTGACTAGGCCGTCCGGCGCCGGACAGGAAGCCGTGAACGCTGCAGCTTCTTCTTCTTCTTCTTCTGCTCCTCCTGCAGGGTGTGCGTCCGCTCGCGGTGCTGGGACGCCTGCATGGTGGTGGACGGCGGCACGTCCTTCGAGTTCAACGACGGCGCCATCGCCACGGTAACCGTGAGCGAGGAGGACCGGCTCCGGACCGTCCTGCTGGACCAGTGAGGCGGGTCGGCGGGCCTGTTGCCATGGAGACGGGATCAGGTTCCGACTCGCCAAGCCCATAATCAAGTTCTGATCCAGAGCCGAGCGGAGCTGCTGCACCATGTGACCGACCAGCTCTGCTCTGATTGGCTCAAACCAAACGTCCAATCAGAGGACAGAGATCTAAAACCCATAAACAACCTGGACCAGGTGACCCAGTAACCGAGGCAGACATCCCATAATAAACCGCTGCCTCACAGAGCCTGCCTCTGGTTATTTAACCCGACCCGTCAGAGCCGGACCAAAACCAGAACCAGAACCGGGCCGGAACCAGAACCGGAAACAAAAGTTCCTCCTGGAACCTTTTTGTTCATGTTTCTGGTAGAGCCGTAAATCTGACGCGCAGCTACAGCCGCTAGCAGCCGCTACAGCCGCTAGCAGCCGCTACAGCCGCTAGCAGCAGCTACAGCCGCTAGCAGCGGCTACAGCCGCTAGCAGCAGCTACAGCCGCTAGCAGCAGCTACAGCCGCTAGCAGCAGCTACAGCCGCTAGCAGCGGCTACAGCCGCTAGCAGCAGCTACAGCAGCAGCTGCTAGCAGCGGCTACAGCCGCTAGCAGCGGCTACAGCCGCTAGCAGCAGCTAGCAGCTGTGACGTTCCCGATCGATCTGATTGGACGCTGGGTTGTTGGGCTAAAAGCAGTTAGCCTAGCAGAGAAGCTATGCTAGCCTAAGCTAGCATCTCAATGCTAGCATGTAGCATTTCAGGCGACATGTTGCTCATTTTGTTAATAGATTTTATTTAGTATTAATGTTTTATTGTGACGGGCAAAAAGCAGAGCGACAGGAAGTGGAACGAAATGATTGATTATTGATCATCTGGATAAATCAAACCCGTTTCCTTTGACTAGGCCATTTTTACCCATGGGCTCAGTGACCGTTGGAGACCAAAGAGCCGATTTTGTTCTTATAATTAAACCTGCATGACCCTTCACAATAAAAGCCTGTCAAGTTTTACGATAATTATGTTTATTTTGATGCAAAATGAAGAAAATAATGTAGAAGCAAAACAAAAGAACTAAAAAAAGTTTCTGCTGTTTTTAATTGGTGCAAATTTAACATGAAAAACTGTAAAAAAAAATATCGTTAAATTAAAACATTTCTCTATTTTTAAAGAGGCAGCAGACCCGACCTGATTAGAGTTTATATAGAGGGAAGCTGGTTCTGGTTCTGGGCGCCGAGCATTCTGGGAAATGATTGTTGCTAAATGTGACGTCAGCATTAAACAGCTCATGAACTGGTTTGTAACCAGCAGGGAACCAGAGCTGAAGGGAACCGGCTCTTCCTGGGAACGCCGCCGTCCCGCTTCCTGTTTTAATAAAAATGTTTTCCAGCCGCTCTGGGTTTGGATTTGTTTCGGTTCTGCTGGATGAAATGAGACCTGGAGGAACGACGAGCTGCTAACAACTTTAAGATGGAAACAAATAAAGTGGCAGAAACGGAATTAAAACAGTTTTAGATTCAACTCCGAATGTTTCTGGCTTTTATTGTGTAAATTAACCCGCTTCAGCACAACGGAGGCCCTGACCAATATGGCGGCGGCAGAAACAGGTTTGTTGGATCATGAAATAGTTTTTCAGAAGCTCAACCTGTAGGTTTTATTTTATATTTACATTATTACAGTTAATCAATTCAGTTTGGAGCATTTTCTCGTAGTTTATAATTTTAGGCCGAGTTTTTTTTTATTTTGAAAAGTTAATATTTTATTAATGTTTTACTTTTTTGTAGATTTTTTAAAAAAATTGTGCTAATTTTTAATTCATTTATTTAGTAGTTTCTAAAAATAATTTCGTAGCATCTTCATTAGTTCTAAAAATAATTTCGTAGCATCTTCAGTTATTTTCAGCGTCAGATTGGAGAGTTTTGCTTCCGGAAGCGGAAATGACGCGGCGTCTTCAACTCGCTTCGTTCGGTTCAAACGTCTAAGCTAGAAGCTGAAGAAGCTCCTCCGTTTGCTCGTGTTTGGGGTTTAAACTGGTTTATTTCAGAAAATCTGAGCTAAATCATCTTATTTCCTGTTTTATTTCAGGTTTTTTTTACTGATCCGGGTCTTTGTTTCGATCACGTGATCTGGTAAAGGCCGTCACCATGGTGACGCCGGCTGCGCTGAAAATGGCGGCGACAGGCAGAGTTTAGGCTGTTTTTCGGTTCGGTTCCGGTTGGATCCGGTGAAACTTCGACACCAGAACCGTGAAGATGTTCGCTGATGAAGATCTGGACCCTGTGAGGGTGGAGTCGGTGTGGAGGAAACCCCAGCAGGGGGCGCAAGAGTCGGTGAGAGTCGAGAGGTCAGCCGCAGCAGATCTGGTTCTGTTCTGAGTGACCCGGTTCTGGTTCCGTTTGTTCCAGAGAGCCTGTCAGACCCCCGCTGTGACCACCGAGCATGCTGGAGTCCAGACCGGGTCCAAAGCCTCCAGGTTCACCCAGACGGAACCACAGGAGCAGATGGACCCGAAGCGAGCCGTCAGTGGTTCTGGTTCTGATCCACCCGGGCTGGTGGACTTCCTGAGGCGCGTGGAGGAGCTGCTCATCCGGGAGCTGGAGAAGAACTCCAGGAGTCACGCTTTTGACGGGTTCCGGGCAAACTGGGAGGAGAGAAGCCAACAGGTGAGCGGAAAAAACCTTTAGAGCAACTAAAATACATCAACAATGGCTGTTCTATGGAAGCCCTGAAAGGCAAAAAATAACAACAACAAAAAAACATGGAAGCTCTGAAAGGCCAAAAAATAAACTATGGAAGCCCTGAAAGGCAAAAAATAACTATGGAAGCTCTGAAAGGCCAAAAAATAACTGTGGAAGCTCTGAAAGGCAAAAAATAACTATGGAAGCCCTGAAAGGCAAAAAAAAAACAAAAAAAAATAAACAAACATGGAAGCTCTGAAAGGCAAAAAATAACAACTATGGAAGCTCTGAAAGGCCAAAAAAGAAAAATTTATGGAAGCCCTGAAAGGCAAAAAATAACAAACTGTGGAAGCCATGAAAGGCAAAAAAAACAACAAAAAAAACAAATATGGAAGCTCGGAAAGGCAAAAAATAACAACTATGGAAGCTCTGAAAGGCCAAAAAAGAAACTATGGAAGCCCTGAAAGGCAAAAAATAACTATGGAAGCTCTGAAAGGCCAAAAAATAACTGTGGAAGCTCTGAAAGGCAAAAAATAACTATTTAAGCTCTGAAAGGCGATAAAAATAACTATGGAAGCCCTGAAAGGCAAAAAAAAAAAAAAAGGGGACAAGAAGGACTTGATTGAGAAGTTGTTCATATTTTGTACATCACTCTTTTTTTTGCTGGCCTTTCAGGAAAAGAAAAGTTCTCAAAATCAAAATATTCCTAAGACGTTTTTAGTCTTCAAACTTTATTTTTACATGCAGATGAAAGACTAATGACATTTGAATCTTCAAAAAGTAATTAGTTTATGAGTCTATGTGTTTTTATAGTCAGAAAGGCCTTGAAAACTTTGCTTTTGGGTGTTTTCCTTGCTGACATTTTGGGGGGAAAGTATTCCATAGAGTGAAAAAAAAAACAGTTTCAGGAACTTTTTAAATCTTTCTTTTAACTTGCAGATAACAAAATAATACAATTTAAAGTCTTTCCAAAACAGTATTTTTTATGTGTTCTTTAGGGCTTCCATATTAAAGTTGGTATATTTACGGAAGCCCTGATTGGCCAAAAAACCCCAAAAAACTTGAGAAATCAAATCCACACAACAAAAGAGGAACTGGTGAGATTGGAATTGCTTCACTGTTTACCTGAATGCCAGGAAGCGTCTCCTCAGAGTTTCATGCTTTCATCTGGATTGTACGGAGGAACATTAGTGGATAACGATGACGGGATGTGATGTTTGCAGGTCTCCCATGTCCACAGGCTTGAACACCCCGGCGCTCAGGAACAAGGCCTGCATGTGACGGCCGTGTCCTGGAGCTGCACCGGGTCGGTCATCGCCTGCGCCTACGGTCGGTACGTTCACACAGGCCAAGCTAGCACGTTAGCGTTAGCATCCGATAAATGCTGCCTCCCTCCCAGGTTCCGACCAGGAATTAAATTTCTCTGTGACCGACCCGTTTGGACTCGTTTCCCCGAACAGAACCGACGACGGAGACTGGACCAACCAGAAGTCGTGTGTCTGCCTGTGGAACCTGGACCGCCGCAGCCTGAGGCCCAAACAGCCGGACCTGGTTCTGGACGTTCCTGCGGCCGTCACCGCCGTGTGCTGCCACCCGGAGCGGCCCGCGCTGATCGCAGGTCCACAGAACCGGAACCGGACGCCTCGGCGCCGCCGGCCCAGAACTGACCGGTCTGTGCGTTGTTCCTGCAGGAGGCCTGTTCAGCGGGGAGGTGGTGGTGTGGGACACCAGCCGGACTCAGGACCCGGTTCTGGCCCAGACCGGGATGTCAGCGGACAGCCACAGGGAGCCGGTGTATCAGGTAGAGCCCGGCAGAGCCAGAACCCAGCAGAACCATCGTGTTGTGTTGATGTGGCGCCGGCCCGGTTCTGCTCGCAGGTGTTCTGGGTTCCGCTGGAGAAGAAAGGAGAGTTTGGAGTTCTGAGCTCCAGTTCTGGAGGCGGGGTTCTGCTGTGGACGGTGGACCCGGACCAAGGCAGGATGGTTCTGGTCGCTGCGTACGCCTTCGTACAGCAGCAGGTTCCCCACAGCGCCAGTCTGAAGGTGAGTCCAGAACCAAACCGGACTCTGGTTCTGGTACCAAAGTCCTGATCCGGACTTTCCTTCCTGGTTCTGATGACCAGCTAAATTTGGAAGCTAATGCTAATGCTAACGTTTTGTTTGGATCTTAGTCTCAGTTTCACTTTGTTCCCGTTATTCGTCTCGTTTTAAATAAAGTTACAGCAAGAGAAAACAGGAAATGCTGTGAACAGACTTCAGAATAAGAGCATGTATATAAACGTCTAACTAGAGTAAATTATGGCTTTATTACTTAGAAACATTAATTTAATGGAAGCTAAGTGCGCTAAACGGTTTCCAAGTTAGCAAAAAGCGCTAGGTTAACACTTATTTAGCTTAGCTGTTAGCGCTTAGCAGCGCTGCTAACCCGGTTTGGTTCTGCCTGCAGGTCCGCGGCGGCAGCAGCACGGTGGGCGTCACGGCGACGGCTCTGTCTCCGTGGGACCCGGACACGTTCCTGGTCGGGTCCGAAGGCGGCCTGCTGCTCCGCTGCTCCTTCTCCTCCCAGACGCCGGCCGCCGTGACCTCCGAGGGTCGCAGCGTGACCCCCAGGGCGCCGGCCGTGTTCTCCTTCAGGCCGTCCGGGGGCCCGGTCCACTCCGTCCACTGCTCGCCGTTCCACCGGTACCGACCCGACCCGGACCCACCGGGCTCTGGTGACTCTGTCTGACCCGACTCGTCTCTGCAGGAACCTGTTCGCCAGCGCAGGGACCGACGGCCTGGTCCAGGTCCGCTCGCTGCTGCAGGCCGACCCGCTGCTGTCCGTCCGGGTCTCGGACTCCTACGTCTTCCAGGTGCAGTGGTCCCCCAGCCGGCCGCTGGTGTTCGCCGCCGCCACCGGGCCAGGTGAGCCCGACCGGAACCGGCCGAACTGGAGACCAACCCGGCCGGTTCCTGACTGAACTCTGCTCTCCAGGTGAGGTCCAGATCTTCGACCTGGCCCGGAAGTCCCTGCGACCCGCAGCAACCATCCAGGACGGCGCTCCGGGTCGGGCCGCCACCTGCCTGGCCTTCAACGGCCAGAACCCCCGGCTGCTGGCGGCGGGGCGGTCCGACGGGTCGGTCGGCGTCTGGAGGCTCAGCTCGGACCTGACGGAGCAGCGGCCCGCAGAGAGCCTGCAGCTGGAGCAGATAGCCAATCAGGTGGCGGATTGACGGGCCTCTCGGCCAATCGGGTGAAGCCTCCGGGCTAACTGGGAAATAAAGAGTCGGTTTCCATGGCAACCAGTAGCGTTTATTGAAGCACACAGTTTAAGAGTTTCACTACAAGCAGTTAAATAGGACAGACGGCGAGCGGCTCTGGACATGCATCGTGAGCGGGGAGCGCCTCCGATTGGCCGGCGGGGGCCAGGGGGGCGGGATCAGTTGACGAACAGCGAGCGCGTGAACTCCACGAAGTCGAAGGCCGACGGCAGCTCGCGGCCCTTGCTGTCCAGGTACGGCTTCATGTGCGACAGGCAGTAGTCGGCCTGCTCCTTGGTCAGGTTCTGGAAGGGGAGAGCAGAACCGTGAGCCGGGCCCGCGGGCCGGAACCGGGCCGCGGCGGAGCCGCGCTCACCTGGTACAGCTCCTCCTTGGTGACGTAGGGTTTGTTCTCGGCGCTCAGCGCCCGGAAGGCGCTCTCGATCTCCTCGCTCGACTTGACGTTCTCCGTCTCCCGGCTGATCATGAAGGCCATGTACTCCTGCAGCGACACGTTCCCGTCCCTGAAACGGAGCCGGACCGGTCAGGAAGCAGAGCCGTCGGAGCCGCTCCAGGGCCAGAACCAGAACCAGAACCCACCTGTTGGGGTCCACCGTGTCCAGGATGGCCTCAAACTCCGGGTCGGGTTCTCCTTCCTCCACCATGGGAAGGTCGTAGCCCAGCGAGCGCAGACACGACTTGAACTCCTGGTGGTTCAGGCGGCCCGACTTCTCCTTGTCGAAGTGCCTGGAGCAAAACCAGGAACGGTCAGAACCGACCCGGGAACAAGCAGCCCGGTTCTGGTTCCGCTAGCTTACTTGAACATCATGCTGAACTCCTTCAGCGCCTCCTCCGTCACGCCGGTCGTGTTTCTGCAACAACAGCAACAGATCAGTGGTTCTTCTGGTCATTGATTAGCCCCGCCCCCAAACAGAGTGGGCGGAGCCAGAGAGACTGAGGGGTGGAGCCAATGGGTCAGAGGGGCGGAGCCAAGGGGTTTCAGTAACGTGACAAACAACAAGTGGCCCATTTCACAGCGACTTTATGACAAAAAGATGCTGCTTGGGTGTTTTTTAGACGTGTGCAGAGACAAGCCAAGGGAAATTCAACTGCAGTGGCTCATAGGGGGCAGCACTGAGACGGTTTTAGGTCAAATTTACATTCGCACCCCAGCCCGACCGACCCAGCCCTTAGAGCCAATCTTTATCCCGAAGTTACAAAGCCAAATTTACATTAAAATGTCTAAATTTGCACAGAAACAAAGATACAGGGTGTTAGCTGCCGTTAGCAGTCATTATCTGGACTTAGCTGCCGTTATCTGTTATTAGCTGCCGTTAGCTGATATCTGTTATTAGCTGCCGTTAGCTGATGTTATCTGTTATTAGCTGCCGTTAGCAGCATTAGCTGTTATTAGCTGCCGCTAGCTGTTATTAGCTGCTGTTAGCAGCCGTTAGCTGATGTTATGTTATTAGCTGCCGTTAGCAGCATTAGCTGTTATTAGCTGCCGCTAGCTGTTATTAGCTGCCGTTAGCAGCCGTTAGCTAATGTTATGTTAGCAGCCATTAGCTGTTATTAGCTGCCGCTAGCTGTTATTAGCTGCCGTTGGCTAATGTTATCTGTTAGCAGCCGTTAGCTAATGTTAGCAGTCGTTATCTGGAGTTAGCTGTTATTAGCTGCCGTTAGCTAATGTTATCTGTTAGCAGCCGTTAGCTAATGTTAGTCGTTATCTGTTATTAGCTGCCGTTGGCTAATGTTATCTGTTAGCAGCCGTTAGCTAATGTTAGCAGTCGTTATCTGGAGTTAGCTGTTATTAGCTGCCGTTAGTTAATGTTATCTGTTAGCAGCCGTTAGCTAATGTTAGTCGTTATCTGTTATTAGCTGCCGTTAGCTAATGTTATCTGTTAGCAGCCGTTAGCTAATGTTAGCAGTCGTTATCTGTTATTAGCTGCCGTTATCGGCGCCACCAGCGGTTCTGCCGTACCGGGCCTGGATCTGCTGCTCCAGGTTGTGCTGCATCCTCATGCCCAGCTGGTCCAGTTGGTCCCACTGCTGGGCCAGCCCCACGGTGCTGTGCTCCGTGTACTTGTTGTCCAGGATCAGAGCCTCCTCCATGGCCGCCCCCAGATCCTCGATCTTCTTCAGCTGGCTGCGCATCGCCCGGATCTCCTGGTGCTTCCGCTGCATCGGGTCAAAGGTCACGCTACCGGGTCAGAACCGCCGGCAGTCGGTGGTGTGAATACGTGTGAGCTGCTCACCTTGGTGGCCTCCAGCTGAGACTCCAGGGTTCCGGACTCTTCCACCATGCAGGACCTGAGACCCGGCGAGAGATCGGATCAGAACCAGAACGTTCACATTCCACCACACGTCCACACCAAACACCAGAACCATGCAGCAGCTGTTAGTGGGTCGGAACCAGAACTCCGGATCCAAACCTCAGCTCCAGGACGGTCTGGATCAGAACCTCTGGAGAAGTTCTGGTCCAGACCGGGTCGACGAGCCGAGGTCCGGGTCGGGTTCTGACAGGGGGTGGGGCTAGTTAGCAGGGAGGTGCCGAGCAGATCAGAACCAGAACCAGAACCAGCTGAACCTTCCAGAAAGATCATCAGCTACTTGGTACTGATAGAGACAGAAAACCCGACGCTACGCTAAGCTAAGCTAAGCTAACAGAGAGGAAGAGGAGGAGGAGGAAGAGGACACGTCAAGCTGACCACCATCATCATCATCACACATTCATAGAGGAGGAGGAGATACTGACCCGTCCAGAAGATACGTCCTGATTGGATGAGCCGCCGCGGCAGAGAGAGAGAGAGAGAGAGAGAGGCGGTTAGCAACACGGCAACAGAACCGGATCAGAACCACAGCAGCAGGTGGATCGGATCCGACACATTGATCAGGAAAAACATCTAAATAAATCAATAAAGGAATTTAAATCACTGTAGAAGCAGAGAGTTTTTCCTTCCACCTAACTTTCCAGCTTCTTCATCCGAGTTGAACCCTGAATGCTGATTGGATGTGAAACTGACGCATTTTTAAATAAACTTATTTATTTAATGACATAAAAACTTTTTCAGTTTCTTCATTCATCAACCCAGCAGCCTGGTTGCCATGGCGACCACACGCTGCCGAGCCAGGCGGTGGCAGCATCATGCCCGACGCGTTTCAGAACCAGAGGGGGGGGGGGGAAATGATGCTGAACTGAAAAGTGCGGTGTGTGTCTGCGTTGGATTGGTTTCCTGCGATGCGACCAAAAGGTGTGAATACTTTTCCAGAGCAGCTGCAGCGTTTCAGACTCATGATCGCTGTAGCCTGTGATGCTAGCAGCAGCTAGCATGGAGCTGCTAGCTGCTGCTAGCATGGAGCTGCTAGCTGCTGCTAGCGTAGCGGAACCGGACCTACCTGGTCTCCTGCAGCCACTGGTGGAAGGCGTTGGCGTGCTGAGCGAACTCCTGCCGCAGCTTGTCGTTCTCCTCCTGCCTCCTCTGCTCCTTCTGCAGCTCCAGCTCTCTCTCCTGCAGACAGACAGAACCAGAACCGTGATGCCGGGCCGACCCGGTCCCGCCGGAGCCGGAGGTTCCATCCGGACCTTGATGATCTTCTGCAGGTTCCTCCAGGTCTCCTCCAGGGCCTCCATGGTGAACCAGGTGTAGGGGTTGGACACCACCTGGTAGCTCTTGATCTGCTGGTCCAGCTCGGCCAGCTGGCTGAAGTCGGTCTGGGCCGAGCTCAGCGACGAGCGGAACGCCTCGTGGGCCTCGCGCAGCGCCCGGATCTCCTCCAGGGAGTTGCAGCGGACCGGGTCGGTCAGGTCCTCCTCGGCGTTCTCGAACCAGCTGTTGAAGGCCGAGGCCTTCTTGGCGAAGGTCAGGAACAGGTCCTCCACCTTGCGGAAATGCTCCTGCGCCTCCAGCAGCTTCTTCTTCCGCGCCGCCGAGTTGGACAGCAGCTGGTTCCAGCGCTTGATGAGGGCGGCGTGCCGCGCCTCGATGGCCTTGGACTGGACGTGCTTGGCGGCCAGCAGCTGGTCCTTCAGCGCCGTGATGTTGGTGATTCCTTCCTGCTGGAAGGCCTGCAGGCCGGCGTCGAACGTCTCCTGCAGAGGGTGCAGTCAGAGGTCAGGGGTCACGCAGAGAGGAGGAGCGGAGGCTCCGAGGAGAACCCACCTGTTTGGTGAGCAGCGTCTGGACCGAGGACAGGTCTCTGCCGTAGTCGTCCGTCTTCAGGCTGTTCTCCTTCTCACCTGAGCAGACGGACAACGTTCAGAACCCGGTTCTGGTTCTGGCCACGCCCCCTTCCTAGCCAGCCCCGCCCAGCACCAGAGGAGGTTCTGGAGGTCCGTACCGATCCAGCTCTCCACCACGTCGGCCTTCCAGTTGAACTGCAGGAACGCCGAGTTCTCGTCCAGCTTGGCCTTCCTCTGGGCCGCCGCCCTCTCCAGCTCCGACACCTTCCCTCTCAGGGCGGCCATCTTGGCGCTGATGTTGTCCACGTGGTGGTTGTTCTGAAGGGAGCAGAGCAGAGTTTGGTCTTCGTGCTGCAGGGGAACCGGTTCTGACCGTTGTGGACTCGGGAGCGGACCTTCTTGATGAGCTCCTCTCCGTTGGCGCAGACGTCGCTGACCCGATCCCGGTGGACCGTGAAGTCCGTCTCAAACGCTTCGTGTTTCTTCAGCAGGCCCTGAGGAGGAAGAGGCAGCAGCTCAAGGCCTCTGGGATCAGAGGAAGTGACCCGGACAGGAACAGGAAGTCACCTGCACCGCCGCCAGCGTGTCTCCGTAGTCCTCGCCTCCAACCAGGTTCAACTTCTCATTGATCCAAGCTTCCTCCTCCTCCACGTTCGCCACAAACTGCTGGTATTCCAGCGACTCCTCCAGCCTCTTCCCTCTGGAACCAGAAGCAAACAGCTTCAGAGCCGTTCCAGGAGGTCAGGCTCTCCGAATCATGACCTCTGACCTGGCTCCAGACAAATCCTTCAGCTCCTTCCAGTGGTCCACAAACTGGGCCAGCCTCTGCTGGATCTCCTCCTGACCGATGGTGTTGTCATCAGACAGCTTCTTCCCAGTGTCCAGCACCGACTGAGGAACAACATCCCAAAGTCAGGAAAAACATCTGCTGTCCCTGCCTGACCCAAGAGGTCAGAGGTCAGGAGGACCTACCTGGATAGCCGGCTCATGAGCTGCCAGTTCGGCTTCCAGCCTCTTATGCTTCTTCCTCAGGTTCTGAACTCCCGTCAAATCACGTCCGTAATCCTCCGATCCGACCAACAGCTTCTTCTCCCTAAGGGATTCAGAGCAGAGGTCAGTGAAGGTGACCAGTTCCCCCTGAGGACCAGAGGTCAGTGAAGGTGACCGGTTCCCCCATTGACCAGAGGTCAGTGAAGGTGACCGGTTCCCCCCATTGACCAGAGGTCAGTGAAGGTGACCGGTTCCCCCCATTGACCAGAGGTCAGTGAAGGTGACCGGTTCCCCCTGAGGACCAGAGGTCAGTGAAGGTGACCGGTTCCCCCCATTGACCAGAGGTCAGTGAAGGTGACCGGTTCCCCCCTGAGGACCAGAGGTCAGTGAAGGTGACCGGTTCCCCCTGAGGACCAGAGGTCAGTGAAGGTGACCGGTTCCCCCCATTAACCAGAGGTCAGTGAAGGTGACCGGTTCCCCCCATTGACCCTCTGGTCAGTGAAGGTGACCGGTTCCCCCCATTGACCCTCTGGTCAGTGAAGGTGACCGGTTCCCCCCATTGACCAGAGGTCAGTGAAGGTGACCGGTTCCCCCCAGAGGACCAGAGGCCAGTGAAGGTGACCGCTTCCCCCCAGAGGACCAGAGGTCAGTGAAGGTGACCGCTTCCCCCCATTGACCCTCTGGTCAGTGAAGGTGACCGGTTCCCCCCATTGACCAGAGGTCAGTGAAGGTGACCGGTTCCCCCCATTGACCAGAGGTCAGTGAAGGTGACCGGTTCCCCCCAGAGGACCAGAGGTCAGTGAAGGTGACCGGTTCCCCCCAGAGGACCAGAGGCCAGTGAAGGTGACCGCTTCCCCCCATTGACCAGAGGTCAGTGAAGGTGACCTCTGGAGCTGAGGAGCAGAGGCTCCAGGTCTTACTTGATCCAGGACTCCTCGTCGTCCAGGTCTCTGAAGAACTGGTGCAGGCGGTGCGACTCGTTGAGCTTGGCACGGCGCCCGGCGGCCATGCTCTTGATCTTGGCGAAGCGGCCGTTGACGGCGTCACGCTTGTCCTTCACCTGCGAGGTGTCGAAGGCGTTGCTGGCCATCAGGCTGTCGGCCTGACCGTTCAGGTCCTTCAGACGGTCCTGCAGGAGCCACACGGATCAGGTCAAGGCAGCGTTCAAATTGGCCCCACGTTGGGCCCCAAACAGGTTGGGAGGTTTTCTACATCCTCCCAAGTTCTGAATCGTCTCCTTTGTTCGTCCGTTTCCCATCTGATGAACACAAACGCCCAACAGAACCAACTGGTACCTCGTGAGCAGAGATGTCGGCCTCCAGCAGCTGGTGTTTCTTCAGCAGGTTGTTGACTGAAGCCAGGTCTTTGCCGTAATCCTCGGAGGCCAGCAGAGCTTCGACCTGAGCAGACGTCATCAGGATGGTTAGCGTAGCGCTAACCGCGTTGCCCAGCGTTTCTGCTCCGACCGCAGAGCCTCACCTCAGACAACCAGAAGTCGAAGTCCTTGATGCCGGTGTTGAAGTTCTGCTGCTTGTTGGCCTCCTTCAGCTTCTGACTCTTCTCTGCCGACTTGTTGACGAGGAACTGCCACTGCTCGTCCAGAGCGCTGAGCCGCGCCTGCAGACAGAGCCCACAGACTGGACTTCCTAAACCATCCCACAGAGTAACTGGGGTCCAGTGTTTTGGGTCGGATGTCGGGTCCGGTCACCTTGACGGCGTCCTCGCTGCCGGCGCAGGCTCCTCTCTGGATCAGGGCGTTCCCGGTGTCGATCACGCCTTTGATCCGGTCGGCGTTGGCGTGCAGCTCCGCCTCAAACGCCTGGTGCTTCTGATGTTTGCTCTGGCGGCACAGACACAGAGTCAGACGGCTCTGCTCGGCCCGGTCCGTTCACGGCGGACGCTCTGGGACTTTAACGGACGTCGTTATGGACACAGAGGACATTTATGGACACGGAGGACAAAACAACATCGGCAGCAGAACTGATGATGGAGCCAAAACACACAGAGTCACTTCGAGCTGCTTCTGGGTCAGAACCGACTGGACTCACGTTAGAGCCGCACCACATGAGGCAAACATTCATCGCCATGACGACACGTCAGCCCGGACATCCGGGCTTCACATCTGGACGACGACGATGCAACATGTGGTGCAGCTCTGGTTCCGATCCGTCCGTCCGTCTCACTTCATATCAGACCAGACATGAGTCCAGAATCTGGTTCTCCGGACCGAGCTGAGGCAGAACCATCAGCACGGTTCTGAGAACGTCCGAAGCAGCCGTAAAGCGGACTCTCTCTCCTCTATGGGTCTAAACTGGCAGCAGAACCAACGGACCGAACTAAACGGAGAGCTGATGGAGGACAAACGCTGGGATCTACACAGGAAGCCAAACGGGACGGAACGACTGCTGGTTAGTGAGACACGACTACAACTTACCAGCAGCTTGGACAGCTAGAGAGGGTAGAAGAGAGAGGCGTTCAGACGGGTTACAGGGAGGATGAGGCTCAGAGCGGAACCGGAACCAGAACCAGAACCAACCTGGATGTTGGTGGGGTCCTTGTAGGACTCGTCGGTGGCGGTCTGCAGCTTCTCGCTGATCCAGGCCTCGATCTCGTCCACGTCCCGGCTGAACTGCTGCAGCGTCTGGGACTCCCCCAGCTTGGACCGCTTCTCGATCATCTGGGCCTTCAGCCGGCGCCACCTGGAAAACAGGAGCCGTCCTGATCCAGAACCGTCTGCGGTAAAACTTCTGCTGAGGCCGTTTCCGATCCGCTCAGACCGGCGCCGCCGCTCAGGAGCTCAACCAGGTGGAGGATAACGGAGCTTTATTTTGAAAGTCTGGCAGAATGACCTTGCGTCTGTGGAACCTGACCCAAATTCTGCTGTGGCTCCATTAGCAACACGGCACCAGTTGTTACTGTACATGAGACTTTTATTTTGAAAAACAGCTCACCTGTCCAGAACCTCGTTGCGGCGGTTGTAGATCTCCGGCTTGGCGTAGTGGTCGGCTCCGATCAGCTGGTCAGCGAAGGACTGCAGGGCGGCGATCTTCTCCTCCTGCAGCGAGTTCGGAACAGATTCAGAACCGGTCCAGACCCGGTCCAGAACCGGACCTCCGGCGGCTCACTGACCTGGACGTTGATGGCCTTGTCGAAGTCCTCGTGCTTCTTGATGAGCGCCTCCACGCTGTCCAGCGAGTCGCCCTTGTCGTCGCTGGCCAGGAAGGCTTCCCGCGCCGCCATCCAGTTCTCGGCCTGCTCACAGTCCCGGTTGAAGAGCTGAGGGCGAGGAGGGGGCGGAGTCAGCGCGGTTCCGGCCCAGGCCCGGCGGCACCGAGCGGGGTCCGGCTCACCTGCAGCTCCAGGCACTGGTCCAGCATCATGCGGCGCTGCACCCAGGCCTTCTCCAGGTCGGCGCGCTCCTGGTCCAGAGCCTTCAGCTTCTGCTGGACGTCGGCGCTGGCGTAGTGGCCGCGCGCCAGCAGCTGCTGGCCGAACTGCTCGAAGGCCTGGAAGGTCCCGGCCCGCGCGTCGATCTCCGTCCGGTGCTCCTGCAAGGCCCACAGTCCGTCACCAGAACCGCACCGGCAGCTTACCGCAGGCAGGAGGCGCTCCGCCCACCTGGTGGCGCTCCAGCAGCGCCTCGGCACCCGTCACGTCTTTAGCCAGCTCCTCGGACGACACCAGGCCTCGGATCCCGTTGATCCACGACATCAGATCCCTGCAGGAGGAGAAACCAGCCGCTCATCAGAACCAGGTTCTGACCGTTTCCACACTGAACCTCACCAAGCTGGTTTCTACTATCCAGCTACAGGAAATCGTTACAGTTGTTATAATCCTTCAGCCACCAGGAGACGTTTTCCTTCTGATCAGTGAAACCGTCGTCAGAACGTTTCTGCGATTAGCCGTCAGAATAACGGATCAGCCGGCCGAGTCCCACCTGAAGTCGGACAGGAAGCGCTGCAGGTCGTGGGAGTTGCCCAGCTTCTCCTTGCGCTGGTCGGCGCGGCCCACCAGGCTGCTCCACGCCGTGTTCAGCTCCGTGCATTTCTCCTGGATGTCGTCCACGGCCTCCGGGTGCGACTGGATCAGACGCTCCGCCGTCTCGCCCAGAGACTTCACCTGTCGGACAGGAGCAGCCTGCATGAAGGCCGGGGGGCAGCGGGTCGCCTGGGGGTCACGGCGGGTCCTCACCTTATCGCCCAGCGCCGCCAGGTCTCTCTCGAAGCCTTCGTGTTTGCGCTGCAGCGCCTGGACGCTGGCCAGGTCGTGGCCGTAGTTGTCCGTGTTCAGCGCCTGGTTCTTCTCCTCGATCCACTCCTTGGTTTCGTCGGCGTCCCTGAGAGGAAGTGACACGCCTCAGTGGTGCTGCTGGTCTCCGATTGGCCGCCGGGGCGCCAGGAGGCGGGGTTACCTGTGGAAGCGCTGCACCTCGTGGGCGCTGCCCAGCATGTTGCTGCGGTCCTCGGCCAGCTGCTGCAGCGAGCGCCAGCGGTTGTTCAGCTCCTGCAGGAGAGACTGGTCAGACTGGGATCGTCCCACTGCGTCACTGGGGAAGTATTCACACCCACAACCCCCTGACCAACACCAACGGGTTCAATGTGACAGAACAGAGAGTCTGAGCTTCAGTCTGCGGATGTTCTTCCCCTTTATTCTGTCACATCAAATCCACGTTAATTCACTCAAAATGGAGCCTGTTGAAGGGTGGGGACACTTCCTCAGGTCTCCAACCAATCACAGCAGAGCAGGAAGAACCTGCTGACAGCCAGGAGCAAACAGGAAACAGGAAAGATGGAGTCCAGCAGGACGGGTTGCAGGGTGAGAACAGAACCAACAGGAAGGACCATATAAGGACAGAGGCGTCGGGGGGCGGAGCTACGGGTTAGTGTCTGGTGACGATGCAGGACGGGTTTGGATCAGTCGGGTCTTACCTTGATGGTATTAAAGTTAGCCGTTGTTTGGACGCCCAGTCGTATGGTCTAAGGTCAAAGGTCAACCAAACAAGAAAAACAAACACCACAGCAGTCAGGAGCGATTGGCTGATTGAAACCCTGTCATTTCAGATCAATGTGGTGAGGGCAGTAACCATGGCAACGGGTCTGGGCTCAGTCAGAGCGATCGGACCGATGGCAGAACCAGAACCACGCTTACCTTCCAGGGCGAAGCCGTCTTGGAGTCAGACTCATCCTGTCGAACACAGAAAAACCGATTAGCTGATCAGATTCCCTCAGGAACCAGCAAGACGTGAAGGAGGGGAGAACCGGACCTTTCCGGGAGCCGATCCCAGCTGCTCCTGTTGCTGCAGACACAAAGAGACAAACCCGGTCAGACGGAACCGGCAGCCGGGTTCGTCACCCGGACAGCTCAGCTGCAGCTCACCTGGGCCTGGACCGTGGGAGCCTCCTCCGCCATCAGGCCTTCAGACTCCAGCTCCGACGCCACCTTGTTGATGTCCCTCAGCCGGGACTCGTTGGCCTTCAGGTCCTGGATGGGTGGGCGGAACACAGAACATCAGCGCCTGGACAGAACCTGGACTGGGAGGCTCGGTCCTGAACAAACCTTCTGGAAGTCGTCGAACTTCTTCTGCAGAACCTCGACCTGCTCCAGGTCCGAGCCGACCTCCTCGTTGGTCAGGGCGCTCTCCTTCTCGTGGATCCACTGCTGCAGCTCGTTGGCCTCGCGGAACAACATGAACTTCTTGCAGCTCTTCTCCAGCATGTCCTTCCTCTTCTCTCCCAGCTCCAGCAGCGTGCCGTACCTTGGAGACAGAGGGAGCGTCAGCGCAGAGACCCAGAGGGACGCCAGGACCAGGGGAGACGGACACAAGGACACCCGGCATGGAGCGGCGACCCCGACATCATGCATCTACACCAACTCCTCAGTCTGGAGAAGATCCGTCATGAAACGTGCCGCAGTCCAACTACAATCTTTTCCCATTTAACTCAGGAATAGTTTTCACAGCTGTGACACCAAAGTCCCTCCAGGTTTCTTACTTTCTAAACCCGACATGGGTGGAGCGATGCGAACGTTTAGGAGATGTGAACCATGCAGACGCTCTGCAGGAACGCCAGCGGTTCTGGGAACAGAATTCCCCTTCTCAACAGGTTGGTCTGACCTTTCACCCTCATCCAGAGAGGTGAGACAACTTTAGGTCTAGTTGCCCTGGTAACACCTGGAGAGCACCTCTACCTCATCGTTTTCCAATTACCTCAGCAGAACCGCTCAGCATGGATCAAGAATGGATCCATCTAACCCGTTTTCCTGGATGGAGGAGCAGGACATGCCCGTTGTTAAGACCGACGTCTTCAAGCCGATTATACAAACATGAGCGCGCAGGTTCCCGTCCCTGATTGGCTCCCCAGAAGACGACGGAGCCGTCTAATTGGTGACGGATGTAAAGGACTTCCTGAGCTCCATCCTCCACTCGTCTCCACCGTTTGTTCACATCCTGTCAAAGTTCTGCAGTTGTCGGAATGAGCTGCCTTAGGGAGGTAAGTTTCCGTTCATTTTCAGACAGCTCCCTTTCGTTTGCCGTTTTCGGCTAATGCTCACTCTGAAGCCACTTGCTCCATTTCTAACATCTCCATCACAAATAAATAATATTTTAAACTGTTCAACTTCGTGTGTGTCGAGATCTGAAGAGGATGGATCCTTCACCCCTAGACGGGTCGTAACACCAAAGGCTGCAGCAGAACCTGGGTAAACCGGACCGGTTTGAGATGGTACCGAACATCTACATTCAACAGAGGACCTGAAATGTTTCCCTGTTTCTGCTTCACATGGTAGGAAAAAGCGATGGGATGACACAGATGTCCTTCTATCCTGCTGCTGGATAGAAAATGAGGATGGAGGATCACAGACATGAGGGAATCTGAGGCTAAACTGCTGCGGATCACAGGGAAACGGGTCGGAACGCCGGTTCCTACTCACAGCTCTTCCACCTGCTTCATGCGCACAGACACGCTGCAGGGCTCCTTGGTGACGAGCCTGCCGCAGCGAGGCGAGGTTAGGGGTTAGACGAAGAAGAGGAGACAGAAACAGAACCAGGAGCCGAGTCATTAGTGGGTGGGACCAGTTAGGTCCCACAGGAAGGAGGAATGTGTTAGGAAAGCCCACAAGAACGGAAAGACATTTCTTACTGGTTGTCGATCTGTTCCTGTCGAGCTGCGATGCTGCCGTGCTCGTCCAGCAGGTTCTCCCTGGAAGACGACTGAGTCGGGTCCAACTTTTTCACATAGGCGGCCGGAACAAAGCCCTGCCGGTCGTTCACCTCCACCTTCCACCAGTCCTGGGACGTAAAGCCACATCAGACAGAAGGAACATTCCCAACACAGACAGACATCCTGCTGCAGAACTGGAGGTCCAATTCCCAAATCCTCTTTTTTTTTTTAAAAAAGGTTTTATCGGCTCAAGTGGCCTTTGTTTGATAGTTAATTGACAGGAAAGTGGTTAATGAGAGAGGGGGAAGACATGGGGCAAAGGTCACCAGGCCCGGAATCGAACCTGCAACGGCCGCGTCGAGGACTGCTTAACCCCTATTTAACCCCAGAGCCACCACAGCATCCCACCCCAAGTCCTCTTTTTAAAGCTCATTTTAAAGACTAAACAAACATTCATGGGTCGTATTCCTGTCGGGATCAGGATATAAATGTAGAGCCTGAAAAAACGGTAAGGATGGGAGAGGTGGATAAAGCATAAACCGATGGAAGCATAAACCGACAGATGCATAAACCGATGGAAGCAAAAACCGATGGATGCATAAACCGATGGATGCATAAACCGATGGAAGCATAAACTGATGGATGGAATAGGGAATAAAAGAATGGAAAAACCGATATTTATCTAGCCGTCAATTAATTTTTCCATAGTTTTCCAGACATGTGCATTCCAGTCTTTTCCAGTCTGTTCTGGACCACGGACCCGTCAGAACCAAACCAAGATCTGCAGTCAGATCATCAGAAAAAGAGATCTGACTGGAGCCTGAGAATCAGACGGATCTCATCTCTTGTATAGTCTGGCTGTTGAAAGAAAAACTTCCAAACAGCCAGGACCGGATCGGATCTGGATCCCAGCATTTTATCCTTCAGGAAAAGAGAACACTGGAATCCTATCAGGAAGCCCGGTCCTGTGAGGTTCTGTACCTTGTTGGTGCTGTTGAGCAGGGTCAGGATGTCGCCCTTCTTCATAGTCACTTCGCGTGGACTTTTCTCCTGATAGTCGTACAGAGCCAGAACCAGCTCCTTCCCAGTCTCGTCATCAGTCGGAGCCACTTGTTGCTGTTCGTAACAGAAACCCAACCTGTCATCCAACAGACCCAAACTTCAGACCTGACCTGATCAGAACTGGGAACAATCAGACTCACCCTGCAGGACTGAGCCTGCTCCTTCAGAGCCTGGATGCTGCTGCCGTACGCCGTCAGGTCTGACATCAGGGCCTCGTGCTTCTTCAGCAGTGCCTGTGGACCAGACCCCGGAGTGAGAACACGCCGTCTCTTTGTGGAACAAACGAACCGCTGCTATCCTGCCATACCTCAGCTGAATCCTCGTCTTTCCCATAGTCCGGGCTCCCAACGATGGGCTCCTTCTCCCTCATCCAGGACTCTGCCTCGTTGGCATCAGCAAAGTACTGCTGGGCCTGCAGGGAGTCCTCCAGGTCCTGCCTCCTCTGGCCCGCCTTGCCCTTCAGGGTGTCCCAACGTCCGTGCAACTCCCCCAGCTTGGCCTTCACCTCTTCCCCGGCAAAGTGACCTGAGAACCGGCATCCCGACCATCAGCACCCTGAGAGGAAGCTGGAAGGTTTTCAGCAAGTTGAGGATCTAAATCCACGTACCTTCCTCCACCATGGTCTCTCCTTTCTGGGTCACGGCTTTGATCCGAGGCTCGTGACCTGTGATCTCAGCCTGCAGAGCCTGGTGCTTCTTCAGCAGGTTCTGGACTCCAATCAGGTCTTTACCTGAGAGACAAACAGGAAGTTATTGCTCATTATTCTATCTGAACCCAAAAGGTCACCCCGGGATCTTACAAGTTCAACATTCCTCTAGACTCAGATTATCTCTCTAATATAAAGACCAAGTTTTAACTGCTCCATAAGTCAGGAAACACAGCAGTGAAGTTGGCTTCCATGCACCCGCCTCTAAGGCCAGAGATCTGGGGGTTGATACCTCTGTTGGTGGACGAGGCGATGGGCTCCTTCTCCCTGATCCAGGTCTCCTCGTCCTCCACGTCCCTGAAGAGCTGCTGCAGGCGCAGCGAGTCAGACAGCTTCTGCTTGCGGGCCGCCATCGGCTCCCGCAGAGCTTCATAGCGAACCACCAGAGCCTCCTGCTTCTTCTGGATGTTGTCTGCGTCAAAGTGGCCGGCTTCCTGGAACTGCCGAGCCTGGATGGTGATCCCGTCGATCCGATCCTGGTGAGGGAACATTCATAGGAGAGGTCACAGATCCGACCTGTACAGACGGAAACGCGCCGAGTCCTGGTGGGTTCTGGGATGTCTGGGTCACCTGGTGAGCTGCCACGTCGGCCTCCAGCAGGGCGTGCTTCTTCTGCAGGTTCTGGACGCTCGTCAGGTCTTTCCCGTAGTCGTCAGAGGCCAAGTGACCTTCGACCTCGTAGAGCCAGAGCTCGATGTCCTCCACGTTCCTGTTGAACTGCTGCTGCTGGTTGGCCTCACGCAGCTTGATGCCTGGAACAAAACACAGAGATGCTGAATCAAAGCCGTTCATCCTCACTAAAGGTTTCCACACATTCTACTCTCCAATCCCAGATTAGCCGATTTCAGAGCTTCAGCAGTAAACGCTCCTAGGAATTAAACGTAGATATTTCTATAATTCCCTGGCTGGATGGTGGGAGCAATGATTTAATTCTGGAATTCTCACATTTTTCCAGACTCCAGGTGTTTTTTCTACATTCTTATCCAACCTGATAAACACTCCTTTCCGTCTCCATGGAAACACCCTCACCCCCGTTTAAAGCCCCTCTACCAGCAGTGCCGTCGTTGGCTCCTGCTACCTTTGAGCTCTGTGGCCTCCAGCAGCTTCTTCCACTGCGCGCTGACATCTTCCATGCGGGCGGTGACCTCAGCGGAGGCATAATGCTTCCTGTCCAGCAGCTCCTGTCCGGACTTCTGCAGGGCGTCGATGCGGCTCTGATTGGCCGACAGCTCGGCCTCAAAGGCCTGGTGTTTCTGCACCTTCCCCTGCAGGTTGGACGGGTCCTGTGGAAGAAGAGGACAGAAGCATAAACTGATGGAAGCATAAACTGATGGAAGCATAAACTGATGGAAGCATAAACTGATGGACAGATGGGTGGAATAGGGAACAAATTATGGAAAAACAAGGCTGAAGAAGCAAACAGAGGCATGGAGAGAGGCGATGCAGCAGACCTTGTAGGATTCGTCTGTAGCAGTCTTCATCTTCTCGTTGATCCAACTCTTCAGCTCATCAGAGTCCCTGAAGAACTGCTGCAGATGGAAGGAGTCCTCCAGGGCAGCCCGGCGGGCCTGAGCGCGCTCATGCAGGGCGTTCCTGCGGCTCAGGAGCTGGAAGCAGAGAGAGATGATAAACCACGACTCGGCTCCTCCAGCTGGAGCTCAGAGCTACGGTGGAAGGAGAAGACTCACAGCGTCTCTGCGCGTTGCCACATCCTCCTTAGCATAGTGGCTGTTCTGGATCAGCTTGGTGGCGAATTCATCCAGAGCCTGGAGATGCAGCAGAGGTATGAGTCAACCTGATCCTGCAGAGCGTCAGTGATGTCCAGAGGAAACTGGAGATGACTCACCGTGATCTTCTCCTCCTGAGCGCTGAGAGACTTCTCAAAGTCCTCGTGTTTCTTCAGCAGAGCTTCCACGCTGTCCAGGGAGTCTCCCAGGTCTTCGTTCAGAAGGAAAGCCTGCAGAGATGTTCAGTTCACCAGTTAAACCAGTTAATCCAGCCCGTCTCTGCAGACTGTGGCCCTGCTCACCTCCTGCTTGCTCATCCAGTTGTCCACCTGCTCCGTGTCCCTGTAGAACAGCTGCAGGTCCATGCACTGTTCGTACTGCTGCCGGCGGACCTCCCACAGCTCCAGGAGGGACTCCTTCTCCTGGGCCAGGATCCCCAGCTGCAGACACACAGAACACAGTTAAAGCACAACCAACGGACAAACTGGACATTCTAACCTGATCTGACGCCCCCACCTTCTCCTTGACCTCCTCGGAGGCGTAGTG
The DNA here is from genome assembly GCF_904066995.2 of Poecilia reticulata. Lineage (NCBI taxonomy): Eukaryota > Metazoa > Chordata > Actinopteri > Cyprinodontiformes > Poeciliidae > Poecilia > Poecilia reticulata. Next base: position 27,243,899 of record NC_088841.1, read on the forward strand.
TCCTGCACTGAGCAGGGCCTGACCAGCTTCATCTGTGGTCCTGAAGCTGTCCTCGTGGGCATCGATCTCCCCCTGAAGGAGACGAGACAAGCCGACCCATGCTCAGTAAATGTCCGGTTCTGGTCTCTGACCAGCTGCAGCTTTAAGGAGCATCACCTTGTGCTCCTGGTGCCGGTCCAGCAGCGCCTCGGCTCCGGCCACGTCGTTGGCCAGCTCGTCGGCGTTGATCAGAGCCTTCATCTCCGTCACCCAGCTGGTCAGATCCCTGAAGTCTGCGGTGAAGCGCTGCAGACTGGAGGACAGGAGGACAGAAGGACAGGAGGATATGGTCTGAGTGAGACAATGTCTAACTAACTAACTAACTAGGGGAGGAAGAAATAGAAGAAAGGAAGGTGCAAAGAGAATCTACTTGTGGTCTGAACCCACGAGTAGATGGTTGTGTGTCTGGTTAGTTGTGTGTCTCGCTGATTGGTTAGTTGTGTGTCTGTCTGGTTAGTTGTGTGTCTGGTTGGTTAGTTGTATGTCTGGTTAGTTGGTTAGCTGTGTGTCTGGTTAGCTGTGTGCTGCTTGGCGGTGCGTACTGGTAGGAGTCGTTGAGGCGGGCGTGGCGCTCAGCAGCCAGCGTCTGGATCTGCTCCCAGTTGGTGATGAGTTCGTCCTTCTTCAGGTGGATCTGGGAGGCGTTCTGAGGATGGGTCTGCTGCAGGCGCTCGGCGTCCCCGCCCAGAGTGTTCACCTGGTTGACAGCAGGAAGCGGGTTAGCAGGGGATTGAAAAGCTGGATGTGGGGCAGCAGGAATGTGTCCCACCTTGTCCTTCAGAGCGGCCAGGTCTCGTTCCAGACCCTCCTGCTTCCTCAGCAGAGCCTGAACGCTGGCCAAGTCCCGCCCAAAGTCATCGGAGGCCATCAGCTGCTCCTTCTCCTTGATCCAGCTGATGGTCTCATCCACATCCCTGCAGACAGAAGCAGCAGCTCAGAGAGCGGTCCCACCTGAGAAGACGTTGGTCCTGAGGTTTGCGGCGTCCACCTGTTGAAGCGCTGCACCTCGGCCGAGCCGAACAGCCGGGTCTGCCTCTGCAGGGCCAGGCCCTTCAGGCGCTGCCAGGCCGCGTTCACCTCCTCCTGCTTCCTGACGATCAGCTCGTTCTCCGGGTGCGCCTCCTGGATCAGCTTCCCGGCCAGCTGGTTCACCTCGTTCACGCGCTCCTCGTGAGCCGCCAGGTCCGTCTGGAACTCCTCAAACTTCTTCTGCAGGAGCTCCACGTGCTCCAGGTCCTGACCCAGTTCCTCAGAGGTCACGATGGCCTCCTGCACGGCGAGCACAGCGGCGTCAGCTGCAGCTGATGCAGTTTCTGAAGCTCCATCAGCTGCAGGATGTTTACAACCATCCAGCAGATGGATTTATTGAATAAAGCGATGAGCTCTGCTGACCCAAAGCGGTTCTCCCACCAGAACCGGTTCTGACCTTGTCGCTGATCCAGTCCAGAGCGTCTTCACACTCCCTCAGGTACTGCACCAGTTTCTGGGCCTGCAGCAGCCGCATGCCCTTCTCCTTGGTCTTCTGCAGCAGCAGGTCCCAGAGGCGGTGCAGCTCCTCCAGGCGGCTCTGGAAACACAAAGCCTCTCTGAGTTCTGTAGATCTACGTCAGGCGGCTCGGCCCGTCTAACTGGGTCGTGTTCCTGCAGGTTCTGACAAATCAACTGATTTGTTTTTGTGTTTGATCGACCGGACCGGACCGGAGCGGAGCAGAGAGCTCGTCACACTAAAGAGAGGAAAGGCGCTGCGGGGAAACCGGGTCAGAACACAGAGGAGCCACTCCAGTCCAAACACACACTTGGATGTACTCAGCCATGTTGACGCTGGTGACGATGGGCCTCTGCTGCGTCCGGTACGGAGTGTAGGACTGAACCCGACAGGGACAACAATCAAACCGGGATCGTCTGAAGCAGCCCGTTCCCGTCCAGAACCGGCTGGCCCGGATCGGGACGGTGCTGGGAGTCTGAGGGACGTACCCGGATGGTCTCTGAGGCGAAGTGTCCCTCGGTGGTCATCAGGTTCCCCGTCTTGTCCAGTTCGATGATGGCCGCCGCGTTGGCCTGGACCTCCGCCTCAAACGCCTGGTGCTTCTGCAGCTTCCCCTGTGAGGACACACACGTCAGCTGCAGCAGACCCGGGTCACGGCGCCGGGCCAGGCCCGCTTCCTGTCAGAACCGGACCTGCAGGTTGGACGGGTCCTTGTAGTTCTCGTCGGAGGCGATCTGAAGCTTCTCCTGGATCCATTTCTCCAACTCGTCGGCGTCGCGGCGGAAGAACTGGAATCGGTACGAATCCTCCAGCTTCTGGCGCCGGACCATGGACAGCTCCTTGAAGCGCCGGTACCGGTCCAGAACCTGCTGCCGGCGCTCCTGGATGTCTTCGGCTGTTTCCAGCACTTTGACTCCGACCGTGTCCATTTTCTGCAACGAACACAACAGAGAGGATGAGAACCCGGTCTGCTCCAGAACCAGCTGCGGTACAGGTCCGGTTCTGGAGGTCCAATGAAAACACTCGATGCTGCCATGTGAACGCAGCTGATTGGTCAGGAGCTGAACTAATGAGAACAGAGCAACAGAAAACCGTGAAGGAGCTGATTTAGAGAGCTGGAAGTTCTCCTGGATCAGAACCAGAACCGGACCTGCTGGTACCTGTAGGTCTGGATCAGTGGAGAAGTGGGACCCGTCCTACAGAACCAGAGCTTTCTCTGCAGTGGGCCAGAACCTCGGCTCCACAGTGAAAGGCCAGACACCAAGCCCCCCCTGGCCCCTCCCCTCCTCTCCCGTTGCTTAGCAACCAGCAGCAGCTGACATGCCATGAATGCCTGGGGGGAGTGGGGGGGGCCGGAAATCCCCCAGTGTGAGCGGCGCCGAGGTCCCACACAAAGAGAAGTGAGCGGTCAGCGTCTCTGTGGGCTCAGGCCGCCGGGCCGGACCGGACCGAACCGGACCGAACCGGCTGCTGCTCAGAACCGACCGCTGGGCCAGCAGGAAGTGAGGCGGGGTCTTTCTGTTCCCATCCAGAGGAAACATGAGGAGGTTTATCAGCGAGCAGCTCGGCTCTGCAGCGCCTGATAACACACACACACACACACACACACACACACAGGCCCCCGCCCTGCTTCAGGAGATAACCCCCCCCTCAGCAGACAGACGCGCCTCCCTTTCTGTTTCTGCATCAAACCCGTCGCCGTTTCCTTCCACTAAACTTTCCGGGCCGCAGCCTGTGGTTTCTGATGGAGGCGCTGCTAATGGCTGCAGCAGATGAGCAGGAAGCTCGTTAACCGGGTCAAACATCCCGATAATGGAGGGGTGTGTGAGGTAATCAGAGGATGTTAAAGTCCACGCCGACACTCCCTGAGCCTCAGCGGAGCAGATGATCCACTTCAGCGACGCCCAGGGAGCGCCGGAGGAAGGGGAGGGAGGGGGGCAGGAAGTGACTCAGGAGGCAAAGGAAGTTCAATGGAGGAGGTTCAGTCAGCTAATCATGTCACCATCAGTCTGGAAATCATCCAGAAGGTTCTGGAGGTTCTGTCGGGTCCAGACATCAGGAGATATGCAGCAATATCCTCTGTTGCCATGGTTACCTTCAGCAGCTAACAGGAAGGCTAAATGTTAAAAGATGTATTCTTTAAATGAAAAGATAACATGGATATAGAAACATCCGGGAAGGTCAGCCATGCTAGCAGCGCTAAGCAATGCTAACTGAAACCGACTGATGCTAAAGACTGTCCTGTCTTTAGCATCATCTGATGCTAAAGACAGGAAGCTAAAGCATCCCATTATCGGGATGACGTCACCTCTGCTCCTCACTGGAATAACAACGAGCGCTAACGGCTATGCTAACAGCAGGGTGGCTGCTGTTAGCATAGCATTAGCTCTGGAATCTGTCAACGTCGGCCTGCAGGAGGAAACCTGAACCTTTCCCAGCTGTATCAGAACCCGACCAGAACAGAACCTCCATCATGCAAAGGTTTCACCCCAACAGGAAACATGCGAACAGAACCGGGTCGGCACCACCCAGAATCACAGCATACACACACAGAGCGGCTCTGTCCTCAGCTGCTCCTCCTCTGAGGCTCGGTTCTGATCCGCTCCGCTCCGAACCAGAACCTTCTTCTGCTGTGTCAGACGCAGTGCAGTGACTGGGCAGAACCCAGCAGAACCAAGCCCAGCCTCTGCTGCAGGGATGCTCCGCCCCCCCACCGCTGGCCTGGAAACACACTCCTCACTTCCACCCTGGAAACCCAGGATGCGCCTCATTTTCCAGGTGTTTGCTGCCTGTTCTCACACACACACACACACACACACACACACACACACACACACACACACACACACACACACACACACACACACACACACCCAGCAGCTGTTACCTGCAGTGTGGGCTTAGGGACAGTCGCCATGCTGCGGGGTGGAAGAACCTCGGTTAGCTCTCAAGCCGTCTGTAGGACAGTAAAGGTGTGACGAGAACGGATCAGAACCGGGTCAGAACCACACCCAGACAGCAGAACCAAAGGCTCTCTGGTCCAGAGGTCTCCATGGAAACAGTGAGAATAACCCAGTTAACGGTTTCTCCGGGTCGTTGCAGAGCGGACCGTCAGAACCAGGTCCGGTTTATCCTGCAGGCCCGGCTGCTGGAGTCTGGACACATCTGAAGCCGTCTAATAAAATATTACCCTGTTACTTTTTACTTTAATCTGTTCCTCCATGATGACACCCTGCCCCCCCGGCCCCCCTGGTCAATCTGTTCTAGCGCCGCCTCTGCTGGGAATCAGACGGCATCTCTATGAGTTCACCCGCAGCAGCGCCCCCTAGCTGTGGCTCTGGCATTGCAGCTTCTTAACGCCGTTATCTGAATACAGATGCTCTGCGGTTCTGGTTAAACCCACTCTGACCCGGTTCGGACAAACAGAGCGGATCAGATCCGGGCTCATCTGGTTCCCAGTAAACTGGCTGGTATCAGTTCGGACCGGCCATCCGGGTCATGCTGTCCAGAACCGCGGTGCTAACGCGGCGGCGTGATGGACGGAGGCCTGGGCGGCTCCTTTCCGACCGGAAACCATTTATTTTTTATTGAACATCTGTCCAATAATCTGGGTTAATCTGCAGAACCCGGTACCATCCGAACCCTCACTGAAAACCAAAACACGCCCACGAGTCGGAACTGCAGCCTCCATCACATCCTGCACAAGTTTATTACCTTTAAACAGCAAATAAAGCGTCTTCGAACCGATAGTTGACGTTTTATTTCACCGTCGCTGTTAGCTGCTGTTAGCCGTTAGCTGCTGCTAGCCGGGCCGAAAAACCCGAACAAACAGCTTTAAAACTACAAAATGAAAATCAGCATTTACTGGTTTTAAAACGCAACATCGGCGTACCAAGCAGGAAACGTGGAAATAACTTCCTTACCGTGAGGTTTTTTCCCAAAGAGCTAGTGGAGAAGACGTTATCCCGAAGAATCGACCCTGACGGTTCGTCTGAAGGGCGGGGCGCTCTGTGGCATGACGTCACTCCTGCAGCTGTACGGAAACACCCGAAGTTCGACGGAAGGACACGAATGCGGGCGGGAGATGGAGTGACTTCATTTTCGAGCAAAACAAACATCTAGGAGTGGAAAACAAAACTCCCGGAGGAAAAACTCAGCTTCTAGTTTACCTCAGACGCTGCTGTGTTGAGGAAAAACTTATATTTAACTTTTAAAACATTCATTTGTGCCATAATCTCTGGATATTAGCGTATTAAAAGTGTAGTCAAGCCACGGAAATCATATTTAATTTAAAGAGACGCATTGTTTATTCAGCTTTGGGAAACTTACTGTTATGACATAAAGCCAACATTCCATTTTTATTATGTTATATTCTAGTTGTTTTCAAAATACAGATATTACTCTATATGAACAATTGTTCTGGCCCTGAAATAAAGATATATAAATATATACACATAATTATGTAGTCTTGTTAGGTACAGCATGGTTGTGTACTTCAGGATTCACATTTCAGAGGGTTTTGTTTATACATTAACAGACGGGTTGCCGGTTCGAACCCAGCTCTGTCCGTCTCACTCTGAACATCCATTGTGACGTATTTCCTGGTTGCTAAGCAACATTGGGTCAGCTGAGGACCATGAGACCCGGCGGCGGCGGCGGCAGATCCTCTGACCTGCTCAGAATGCTGAAAGCCACAACAAACACGTTTCATGTGAGTTCAGGTCAGTAAATTCAGTACCTGTTGGTTCTGTTGGGTCACCTGGCCGGCGGCGGTGACCCAGACGCTTCAGCCATCAGCAGCGTTTAATCAGACATGCTAGTAGAACACAGACACATTTAGTTTTTACTAGGAATGGTGCACGTCTGGATCAGAACCAGAACCTGTGGCTGGAGTTGAAGGTTTGATTCCCGTCTCGTGGTGACACTGACAGACACCAGGGGGCAGTGTTCTGGGCCCGACCCAGAGGCTGACTGGATCCACCAGTCAAACCACTAAAAGCAGAAAAACCAGTCCAACAGCTTAAAATAATTCATACTTTATGTTTCTAATATGGATGTGTTTGGTCTCCAGCATCCGTTGCCGTGGCGATGAGGAGTGTTTCAGACGGGTGACGGGGAGCGCCGCGGCCGGCCGAGGACCCCGTCACTGAACACGTTGGCGTAGGACGCTTTGAGGAACTGGACGTAGTTCTGCAGGCTGCGGTTGGTGCTGTCCGACTGCTCCAGGCGGTCCTGGAGGTCCTGCAGGCGGCTCTGGTACCGCCTCTCCGCCTGAGGACCAATCACAGGTTACTGACACGCTACTGGACCAATCACATGTTACTGACACGCTACTGGACCAATCACAGGTTACTGACACGCTACTGGACCAATCACATGTTACTGACACGCTACTGGACCAATCACATGTTACTGACACGCTACTGGACCAATCACAGGTTACTGACACGCTACTGGACCAATCACATGTTACTGACACGCTACTGGACCAATCACATGTTACTGACACGCTACTGGACCAATCACATGTTACTGACACGCTACTGGACCAATCACATGTTACTGACACGCTACTGGACCAATCACATGTTACTGACACGCTACTGGACCAATCACATGTTACTGACACGCTACTGGACCAATCACATGTTACTGACACGCTACTGGACCAATCACATGTTACTGACACGCTACTGGACCAATCACATGTTACTGACACGCTACTGGACCAATCACAGGTTAGCGACATGCTACTGGACCAATCACATGTTACTGACACGCTACTGGACCAATCACAGGTTACTGACATGCTACTGGACCAATCACATGTTACTGACACGCTACTGGACCAATCACATGTTACTGACACGCTACTGGACCAATCACATGTTACTGACACGCTACTGGACCAATCACATGTTACTGACACGCTACTGGACCAATCACATGTTACTGACACGCTACTGGACCAATCACATGTTACTGACACGCTACTGGACCAATCACATGTTAGCGACATGCTACTGGACCAATCACAGGTTACTGACACGCTACTGGACCAATCACATGTTAGCGACATGCTACAGGACCAATCACAGGTTACTGACACGCTACTGGACCAATCACAGGTTACTGACATGCTACTGGACCAATCACATGTTACTGACAGGCTACAGGACCAATCACAGGTTACTGACACGCTACTGGACCAATCACAGGTTAGCGACATGCTACTGGACCAATCACATGTTACTGACAGGCTACAGGACCAATCACAGGTTACTGACATGCTACTGGACCAATCACAGGTTAGCAACACGCTACTGGACCAATCACAGGTTACTGACACATTACTGGACCAATCACAGGTTAGCGACACGCTACAGGACCAATCACAGGTTAGCGACACGCTACTGGACCAATCACAGGTTAGCGACACGCTACTGGACCAATCACAGGTTAGCGACACGCTACTGGACCAATCACAGGTTACTGACACGCTACTGGACCAATCACAGGTTAGCGACACGCTACTGGACCAATCACAGGTTAGCGACACGCTACTGGACCAATCACAGGTTACTGACACGTTACTGGACCAATCACAGGTTACTGACACGCTACTGGACCAATCACATGTTACTGACACGTTACTGGACCAATCACAGGTTACTGACACATTACTGGACCAATCACATGTTACTGACACGCTACTGGACCAATCACAGGTTACTGACACGCTACTGGACCAATCACAGGTTACTGACACGCTACTGGACCAATCACAGGTTACTGACACGCTACTGGACCAATCACAGGTTACTGACACGCTACTGGACCAATCACATGTTACTGACACGCTACTGGACCAATCACATGTTACTGACACGCTACTGGACCAATCACATGTTACTGACACGCTACTGGACCAATCACATGTTACTGACACATTACTGGACCAATCACATGTTACTGACACGCTACTGGACCAATCACATGTTACTGACACGCTACTGGACCAATCACATGTTACTGACACGCTACTGGACCAATCACAGGTTAGCGACATGCTACTGGACCAATCACATGTTACTGACACGCTACTGGACCAATCACAGGTTACTGACATGCTACTGGACCAATCACATGTTACTGACACGCTACTGGACCAATCACATGTTACTGACACGCTACTGGACCAATCACATGTTACTGACACGCTACTGGACCAATCACATGTTACTGACACGCTACTGGACCAATCACATGTTACTGACACGCTACTGGACCAATCACATGTTACTGACACGCTACTGGACCAATCACATGTTAGCGACATGCTACTGGACCAATCACAGGTTACTGACACGCTACTGGACCAATCACATGTTAGCGACATGCTACAGGACCAATCACAGGTTACTGACACGCTACTGGACCAATCACAGGTTACTGACATGCTACTGGACCAATCACATGTTACTGACAGGCTACAGGACCAATCACAGGTTACTGACACGCTACTGGACCAATCACAGGTTAGCGACATGCTACTGGACCAATCACATGTTACTGACAGGCTACAGGACCAATCACAGGTTACTGACATGCTACTGGACCAATCACAGGTTAGCAACACGCTACTGGACCAATCACAGGTTACTGACACATTACTGGACCAATCACAGGTTAGCGACACGCTACAGGACCAATCACAGGTTAGCGACACGCTACTGGACCAATCACAGGTTAGCGACACGCTACTGGACCAATCACAGGTTAGCGACACGCTACTGGACCAATCACAGGTTACTGACACGCTACTGGACCAATCACAGGTTAGCGACACGCTACTGGACCAATCACAGGTTAGCGACACGCTACTGGACCAATCACAGGTTACTGACACGTTACTGGACCAATCACAGGTTAGCGACACGCTACTGGACCAATCACAGGTTACTGACACGCTACTGGACCAATCACAGGTTAGCGACACGCTACTGGACCAATCACAGGTTAGCGACACGCTACTGGACCAATCACAGGTTACTGACACGTTACTGGACCAATCACATGTTACTGACACGTTACTGGACCAATCACATGTTACTGACACGCTACTGGACCAATCACATGTTACTGACACGTTACTGGACCAATCACAGGTTAGCGACACGCTACTGGACCAATCACAGGTTACTGACACGTTACTGGACCAATCACATGTTACTGACACGTTACTGGACCAATCACATGTTACTGACACGCTACTGGACCAATCACAGGTTACTGACACGCTACTGGACCAATCACATGTTACTGACACGTTACTGGACCAATCACAGGTTACTGACACATTACTGGACCAATCACATGTTACTGACACGCTACTGGACCAATCACAGGTTAGCGACACGCTACTGGACCAATCACAGGTTACTGACACGCTACTGGACCAATCACAGGTTAGCGACACGCTACTGGACCAATCACAGGTTAGCGACACGCTACTGGACCAATCACAGGTTACTGACACGTTACTGGACCAATCACAGGTTACTGACACGCTACTGGACCAATCACATGTTAGCGACACGCTACTGGACCAATCACATGTTAGCGACACGCTACTGGACCAATCACAGGTTAGCGACACGCTACTGGACCAATCACAGGTTAGCGACACGCTACTGGACCAATCACAGGTTAGCGACATGCTACTGGACCAATCACAGGTTACTGACACATTACTGGACCAATCACAGGTTAGCGACATGCTACTGGACCAATCACAGGTTACTGACACGTTACTGGACCAATCACAGGTTAGCGACACGCTACTGGACCAATCACAGGTTAGCGACACGCTACTGGACCAATCACAGGTTAGCGACACGCTACTGGACCAATCACAGGTTAGCGACATGCTACTGGACCAATCACAGGTTACTGACACATTACTGGACCAATCACAGGTTAGCGACATGCTACTGGACCAATCACAGGTTACTGACACGTTACTGGACCAATCACAGGTTAGCGACACGCTACTGGACCAATCACAGGTTAGCGACACGTTACTGGACCAATCACAGGTTAGCGACACGCTACTGGACCAATCACAGGTTAGCGACACGCTACTGGACCAATCACAGGTTACTGACACGTTACTGGACCAATCACAGGTTACTGACACGTTACTGGACCAATCACAGGTTAGCGACACGCTACTGGACCAATCACAGGTTAGCGACACGTTACTGGACCAATCACAGGTTAGCGACACGCTACTGGACCAATCACAGGTTAGCGACACGCTACTGGACCAATCACAGGTTACTGACACGTTACTGGACCAATCACAGGTTACTGACACGCCTGAGGACCAATCACAGGCTAGCAACACGCCTGAGGACCAATCACAGGCTAGCAACACGCCTGAGGACCAATCACAGGCTAGCAACACGCCTGAGGACCAATCACAGGCTAGCAACACGCCTGAGGACCAATCACAGGTTAGCGACACGCTACAGGACCAATCACAGGTCACTGACACGCTACAGTAACAGGAAGTAGCCAGCCCAGGAGCAGGAACTCACATCCTCTATGGTGCGGCCCAGGTGCTCCAGCTCGGCGGCGGTGCGGCTCAGCTGCTCCTCCAGGTCCATGATGGTGGTCTGGGTGGAGCGCTCCCTGTTGGCGGCTCGTTCTCTGGTCTCTGAGATCTGGAGACACGACACCAGAGAAGTAAGTCCACCTCTGAGCTCAGGTCGTTTTAAAGACAGGAAGATCATTTCAGCTAAATATTTAGTTAGAGAGCTAATTAGCAAATGAACTATGGAGCTTTTAACTAAATAATTAGCTTCAAACTGAATATTCAAAGCAAATATGTAGTCAGTAAGCAGTGAAATAATTACCTTGTTAACTAAACAAGCTAAATACTTAGTTAGCAATATTTAACTAACTAAGTTGCTAACTAAATATTTTGCTTGCCAGCTAGGCTGATAAACAAATAGCTAGTCTGGAGCTACATGTTTAGCATTGTGACTAAATATTAAGTACAACATTTATGAATGAATGAATGAATGAATGAATGAACAACATGGCGATAAAGTGACTGTAAAAAATTATTTTTTCTCTTGGTTAAATGTTCATTTCTGAGTAAGTTTCCAGGCGGCGCCCCCTGGTGGGCCTCACCTGCTGGCGCCCCCTAGAGGGCCTCACCTGCTGGCGCCCCCTGGTGGGCCTCACCTGCTGGCGCCCCCTAGTGGGCCTCACCTGCTGGCGCCCCCTAGTGGGCCTCACCTGCTGGCGCCCCCTAGTGGGCCTCACCTGCTGGCGCCCCCTAGTGGGCCTCACCTGCTGGCGCCCCCTAGTGGGCCTCACCTGCTGGCGCCCCCTAGTGGGCCTCACCTGCTGGCGCCCCCTAGTGGGCCTCACCTGCTGGCGCCCCCTAGTGGGCCTCACCTGCTGGCGCCCCCTACTGGGCCTCACCTGCTGGCGCCCTCTAGTGGGCCTCACCTGCTGGCGCCCCCTGGTGGGCGTCACCTGCTGGCGCCCCCTAGTGGGCCTCACCTGCTGGCGCCCCCTAGTGGGCCTCACCTGCTGGCGCCCCCTAGTGGGATTCACCTGCTGGCGCCCCCTACTGGGCCTCACCTGCTGGCGCCCCCTACTGGGCCTCACCTGCTGGCGCCCCCAGTGGGCCTCACCTGCTGGCGCCCCCTAGTGGGCCTCACCTGCTGGCGCCCCCTAGTGGGCCTCACCTGCTGGCGCCCCCTAGTGGGCCTCACCTGCTGGCGCCCCCTAGTGGGCCTCACCTGCTGGCGCCCTCTAGTGGGCCTCACCTGCTGGCGCCCCCCGGTGGGCCTCACCTGCTGGTGCCCCCCGGTGGATCTCACCTGCTGGCGCCCCCCGGTGGGCCTCACCTGCTGGCGCCCCCCAGTGGGATTCACCTGCTGGCGCCCCCCGGTGGGCCTCACCTGCTGGCGCCCCCCAGTGGGATTCACCTGCTGGCGCCCCCCGGTGGGCCTCACCTGCTGGCGCCCCCCAGTGGGCCTCACCTGCCGGCGCCCCCCAGTGGGCCTCACCTGCCGGCACCCCCAGTGGGCCTCACCTGCCGGCGCCCCCCGGTGGGCCTCACCTGCTGGCGCCCCCTAGTGGGCCTCACCTGCTGGCGCCCCCTAGTGGGCCTCACCTGCCGGCACCCCCAGTGGGCCTCACCTGCCGGCGCCCCCCGGTGGGCCTCACCTGCTGGCGCCCCCTAGTGGGCCTCACCTGCCGGCGCCCCCTAGTGGGCCTCACCTGCCGGCACCCCCAGTGGGCCTCACCTGCCGGCGCCCCCCGGTGGGCCTCACCTGCTGGCGCCCCCTAGTGGGCCTCACCTGCCGGCACCCCCAGTGGGCCTCACCTGCCGGCGCCCCCCGGTGGGCCTCACCTGCTGGCGCCCCCTAGTGGGCCTCACCTGCTGGCGCCCCCTAGTGGGCCTCACCTGCTGGCGCCCCTAGTGGGCCTCACCTGCTGGCGCCCCCTAGTGGGCCTCACCTGCTGGCGCGCGTCGTTCACAGCCTCCTCCAGCCTCCGGCTCAGCAGCGAACACTCTCTGGTCTTTTCTTCCAGGGAGAGCTGATTGGTGCGGAGGGTCTTCTCCCGTTTGGAGATGACGGTCAGAAGGTCCGAGTTCTGGTTGGAGACGTCGCTCAGCTTCCTGTGGGCCAGCAGGGGGAGCAGTCAGAGCTGCAGCAGGAGCAGCTGGAGGCTCTCCCTCCACTCACCTGTCCAGAGTCTCCACCTTCAGCTGGAGCTGCCGGTTCTCCTCCATCAGCAGCTGGTTCTTCTGCCGGAGCAGGTCCGTTTGGCGCCCCTGGGTGTCCACCTGACAGAAACACACGGTGAGGAACTGCAGCAGAGCCCTGGAGGTTCTGACGGGTCAGAGAGCAGAACCTTGAGCCGCAGCTCCGTCAGGTTGCCGCTCAGCTCCAGGCTGCGCCTCTCGCGGCTGCGCTCCTCCTCCTGCGCCTCCTGCAGCTGCAGCTGGCAGCGCCGCAGGGCCTCCGGCAGAACCTCCAGCTCCGACAGCCGGCCCTGCAGCTCCCGCCGGACCTGCTCCTTCTCCCGCTCCAGCTGCACCCGGACGGCCTGGGCGTCCCGCTCCGCCTGCGCCACCTGGGCCCGGGCCTGCTGCGCCTCGGCCCGCGTGTTCGCCACCTGCAGACGGAGCGGCGAGCTGAGCGCCTGGTTCTGGTTCCATGAATCCACTAGCTAACTGGCTAATTGGCTAACTAGCTAACTGGCTAACTAGCTAACTAGCTAACTGGCTAACTGGCGAACTAGCTAACTGGCTAACTTGCCAACTAACTAACTAACTAACTAACTGGCTAACTAGCTAACTGGCTAACTAGGTAACTAGCTAACTAGTTAACTGGCTAACTGGCTAACTGGCTAACTAGCTAACTAGCTAACTGGCTAACTGGCGAACTAGCTAACTGGCTAACTAGCTAACTGGCTAACTAACTAACTAGCTAACTGGCTAACTAGCTAACTGGCTAACTAGCTAACTGGCTAACTGGCTAACTAGCTAACTGGCTACTGTGACAGAGTTCTGGCCGGGTCCAGCACCTGGATCTTGTAGTTGTCCAGCAGAACCTCACACTCCTTCATGGAGGTTCTGACCTCCTGCAGCTCCGCCTCGGTGCGGCTCAGGTTCTCCTCCGCCGCCGACACGGCCGCCTGGACAGACACACAGCTCAGCGCCCGCCGGACCGGGACGGCAGGGGAGGTTCTGACCCGATCCCACCTTCAGCTTCTTGGTCTCCAGCTGGCCGGAGGCGTTCTGCTCCGTCAGCTCCTGCAGCCGGTCCAGCAGCGCCTGCTTCTCCAGACGACCTTTTCCCTGAGCGACCTGCAGCTGCTCGGTCAGCTCCGAAATCCGGCTGGGGGAGCAGAACCACACGGACGACCCGGATCAGAACCGCAGAACCAGAGAGGTGGATGGAAACATGAAGATCAGTTTGGACGGAACATCCAACCGACTGACTGAGCATCCATCCATCCATCCATCCATCCATCCATCCATCCATCCATCCATCCATCATCCATCCATCCATCCATCCATCCATCATCCATCCATCCATCCATCCATCCATCCATCATCCATCCATCCATCCATCATCCATCCATCCATCCTTTCATCCATCATCATCCATCCATCCATCATCCATCCATCCATCCATCCATCCATCCATCCATCCATCCATCCATCCATCCATCCATCATCCATCCATCCATCCATCCATCCATCCATCCATCATCCATCCATCCATCCATCCATCCATCCATCATCCATCCATCCATCATCCATCCATCCATCCTTTCATCCATCATCATCCATCCATCCATCATCCATCCATCCATCCATCCATCCATCCATCCATCATCCATCCATCCATCCTTTCATCCATCATCATCCATCCATCCATCATCCATCCATCCATCCATCCATCCATCATCCATCCATCATCCATCCATCCATCCATCCATCCATCCATCCATCCATCATCCATCCATCCATCCATCCATCCATCCATCCATCCATCATCCATCCATCCATCCATCATCCATCCATCCATCCTTTCATCCATCATCATCCATCCATCCATCATCCATCCATCCATCCATCCATCCATCATCCATCCATCCATCCATCCATCATCCATCATCCATCCATCCATCCATCCATCCATCCATCCATCATCCATCCATCCATCCATCATCCATCCATCCATCCATCCATCCATCCATCATCCATCCATCCATCCATCCATCCATCCATCCATCATCCATCATCCATCCATCATCCATCCATCATCCATCCATCATCCATCCATCATCCATCATCCATCCATCCATCCATCATCCATCCATC
>NC_088841.1:27266847-27279347 GCF_904066995.2 Poecilia reticulata
ATCCAGATTATAATCCAGATCACAACACTGATTCTGGTACCTTCTCAGAGTCCAGCTGGGTGGAGAGTTGATGAAGCTCCTTCTCCTTCTCCTGAAGCTTCTTAACCAGCAGCTGAGAGAAGAAACACACAGCGCCCCCCAGAGGACAGATGAGAGATTACGGGTCCAGAGAACCAGAACCGCGCCGAGGTCCAGATCTGAGGATGCGGCGTGAACTCACGGCGTTCCAGGCCTCCATGTCGGCGAGCGACTTCAGGAGGACCTTCTTCTGCTCCGACAGGCCGACGGACTGCATCTGGTCACAACCAAACCACATCCGGTCACTTTGACTAGGCCCTTCTCACTCACCCATGACCCTGCGCTGACCTAAACCAGGGGTCATCAACCTGCGGCTCCGGAGCCACAAGAGGCCTTCTGGGGCCGGTCTACATAATAATCTGCATAGTCACATGAAGTATTGGCTGTGAATTTCCACAAAGTAGGACAGTAAAAGCAGCTGGTCGCTATGGGCTTTATTTGGGGGAATCGGAGGAAACGAGGCTGAAAGCTCAGAGTCTGGTCTGCGTACCTGGGACTCGCGCTGCTCCCGCAGCAGGTGGCGCAGGGCTCGGTTGGTGACTTCGAACGCCTCCAGCTTATGCAGCAGCAGCTCCTTCTGCTGGTCCAGACCGGCCCACATCGGCGTCTGCGGGCGGAACCAAACGGGTCAGAGGCTCCGGTTCCACCAGGTCGTCTACGGAACCACAGACCGGGCCGCCACTCACGTTTTTGGCCGAGTCGCCCAACTTGCAGACGTGTTCCTTCAGAGCATGAACCTGCTTGGCGGCTGCAGCAGCGTCAGCCTCGGCTTCCCTCAGCTTCTGCAGCAACAGCTCCGGATCCTTGGGAAAAGGGTCTGGACTGGGAACACGAGGACCACAGGAAGTGACCTCACCACACAGGAAGTGACCTCACTACACAGGAAGTGACCTCACCACACAGGAAGTGACCCCAATATAAAGGAAGTGACCTCACTGCACAGGAAGTAACCTCACCACACAGGAAGTGACCCCAATATAAAGGAAGTGACCCCACTACACAGGAAGTAACCCCACTATGCAGGAAGTGACCCCAATATAAAGGAAGTGACCCTCACTGCACAGGAAGTGACCCCACTATGCAGGAAGTGACCCCAATATAAAGGAAGTGACCTCACCACACAGGAAGTGACCTCACTACACAGGAAGTGACCTCACCACACAGGAAGTGACCCCAATATAAAGGAAGTGACCCCACTACACAGGAAGTAACCCCACTATGCAGGAAGTGACCCCAATATAAAGGAAGTGACCCTCACTGCACAGGAAGTGACCCCACTATGCAGGAAGTGACCCCAATATAAAGGAAGTGACCTCACAACACAGGAAGTGACCCCAATATAAAGGAAGTGACCCTCACTACACAGGAAGTGACCTCAATGCACAGAAAGTGACCCCCACTACACAGGAAGTGACCCCAATATAAAGGAAGTGACCCCACTACACAGGAAGTGACCCCACTATGCAGGAAGTGACCCCAATATAAAGGAAGTGACCTCACTGCACAGGAAGTGACCCCAATATAAAGGAAGTGACCCCACTACACAGGAAGTGACCCCACTATGCAGGAAGTGACCCCAATATAAAGGAAGTGACCCCAATATAAAGGAAGTGACCTCACTGCACAGGAAGTGACCCCCACTATACAGGAAGTGACCCTCACTACACAGGAAGTGACCCCCACTACACAGGAAGTGACCCCACTATAAAGGAAGTGACCCCACTATACAGGAAGTAACCCCACTAAACAGGAAGTAACCCAACTATAAAGGAAGTGACCCTCACTGCACAGGAAGTGACCCCACTATACAGGATGTAACCCCACAAAACAGGAAGTAACCCAACTATAAAGGAAGTGACCCTCACTACACAGGAAGTGACCTCACTACACAGGAAGTAACCCCCACTACACAAGAAGTGACCCCAATATAAAGGAAGTGACCTCACTGCACAGGAAGTAACCCAACTATAAAGGAAGTGACCCTCACTACACAGGAAGTGACCTCACTACACAGGAAGTAACCCCCACTACACAAGAAGTGACCCCAATATAAAGGAAGTGACCTCACTACACAGGAAGTGACCTCACTGCACAGGAAGTGACCCCAATGTAAAGGAAGTGACCCTCACTACACAGGAAGTAACCCCCACTACACAGGAAGTGACCCCCACTACACAGGAAGTAACCCCCACTACAAAGGAAGTGACCCCCACTACAGAAGAAATTACCTCACTGCACAGGAAATGACCCCCACTACACAGGAAGTGACCCCACTATACAGGAAGTGACCCCACTATACAGGAAGTGACCCCACTATACAGGAAGTAACCCCACTAAACAGGAAGTAACCCAACTATAAAGGAAGTGACCCTCACTGCACAGGAAGTAACCCCACTATAAAGGAAGTGACCCCACTATACAGGAAGTGACCCCACTATACAGGAAGTAACCCCACTAAACAGGAAGTAACCCAACTATAAAGGAAGTGACCCCACTATACAGGATGTAACCCCACAAAACAGGAAGTAACCCAACTATAAAGGAAGTGACCCCCACTACACAAGAAGTGACCTCACTGCACAGGAAGTGACCCCAGTATACAGGAAGTGACCCTCACTACACAGGAAGTGACCCCCACTACACAGGAAGTAACCCCACTACACAGGAAGTGACCCCGATACACAGGAAGTGACCCCAGAACTCCAGTAAATAAATGTGAGTGGAACCTGCTCTGTCCGTTCTCCTGCAGTATCCTCCCTATCGTCTCCTTCAGCTTGCCGTTTCTCCACTCCTGCATCTCCTTGCTCTCCTCGCCCAGCTGCTCCTCCTGCTTGGTGGTCACTCGCTGGGAGACGCCCTGCTGCTCTGACTTGCGGCCCAGGACCTGCTCCTTCCTGCGGTGTTCCACCTGGACACACGAGACGCAGCAGAACGCGTCAGGAAACCCCACCAGAACCAGCAGGTTCTGGAACCAGAACATCCTGGTTCCAGAACCAGCAGGTTCTGGAACATCCTGGTTCCGGAACATCCTGGTTCCGGAACATCCTAGTACCGGAACATCCTGGTACCGGAACATCCTGGTACCAGAACCTGCTGGTACCGGAACCTGCTGGTACCAGAACCTGCTGGTTCCAGAACATCCTGGTACCAGAACATCCTGGTACCGGAACATCCTGGTTCCGGAACATCCTGGTACCGGAACATCCTGGTACCGGAACCTGCTGGTACCGGAACCTGCTGGTACCAGAACATCCTGGTTCCAGAACATCCTGGTACCAGAACATCCTGGTACCGGAACATCCTGGTTCCAGAACATCCTGGTACCAGAACCTGCTGGTACCGGAACATCCTGGTTCCGGAACATCCTGGTACCGGAACATCCTGGTTCCGGAACATCCTGGTACCGGAACATCCTGGTACCGGAACATCCTGGTTCCAGAACATCCTGGTACCAGAACATCCTGGTACCAGAACATCCTGGTACCGGAACATCCTGGTTCCAGAACATCCTGGTTCCAGAACATCCTGGTACCAGAACATCCTGGTACCAGAACATCCTGGTACCGGAACATCCTGGTTCCAGAACATCCTGGTACCAGAACCTGCTGGTACCGGAACATCCTGGTTCCGGAACATCCTGGTACCGGAACATCCTGGTTCCAGAACATCCTGGTACCAGAACATCCTGGTACCAGAACATCCTGGTACCAGAACCTGCTGGTACCGGAACATTCTGGTACCAGAACATCCTGGTACCAGAACCTGGTCAAAGTCTTTCTAAACTAGATATCTGGATCATTTCTGGTTTTATTTGGATCAGATGTTTGAAAGGATGATTTTAACGGGTTGCATTATGTGTTTTCCTGCTCCACCTGATCAGAACCGGATCAGAACCGGACCAGAACCCACCTCGGTCTTCAGAGAGCTGACCTCGCTCATCAGGCCCTCGATCTTCTTCTCATACTGGCTGATGCGGCCGCGCAGACGCTGCTCGTCCTCTGAGGTGAGGTCAGACAGCCGCAGCTCAGGGTCTGGTTCCGGTTCTGGCGGTTTGATCTCCAGGCAGTGGGTCGGTCCCTGAGAGGAAACAGAGTCTGAGGAAGAGGACAGACAGGAGGTCCGATCGGATCCCAGCGGACTCCTGACCTCCCATTTGTAGGAAGTCTTTCCTGGAGGAACCCATGGAAGCCGCGTTTTGACTTTGGCGCAGGGACGCAGCGGCGATCTGTCCTCGCTCACCGTCCGCTGAGGAGGACATGGAGACAAACCAGGCGGGTTAAAGGAGACGCCTCGGTGGGCTCCAACACAGGACGGGGAGCGGAGGGGCGACCTCTGACCTGAGACGTCTCGCTGGGACTCGTCCTCCTCACGTGCAGGTAGAGGCCTTCAGCATTACTGACGTGGACCTGCACCCGGGGCGAACCGGACAGGTTCCTCATGGCTTTGTTCTGGACACAACGAGTTCAAACTGGTTGGTTGAGAAGGAGGACAGGATGCGATTTGATTGGACGGTGGGGGAGTCATTCTCACGATGAATTAACGATGTTTAAAACACCAAACCTTTTGTGTGGCTGTACGTGTTTATGTTTTATTATTTCATCCACTTTTGTGACTGATTAGCGTTTAGCGTTGTTTTCTAATAGCAGGATTTTATAGTGGGTGAGCTGCGGTGGCGCACAGCCCCCCATATGGAGGCCCTCAATGCGGAGGTCGCAGGTTCGATTCCCAGCCGGGCGACCTTTGCTGCATGTCTTCCCCCTTCTCTCGTTAACCACTTTCCTGTAAATTAACTATCAAATAAAGGCCACCAGAGCCAATAAAACCCTTAAAAAAAACAATCACTGCTGACTGTGTTTGAAGCCCCGCCCCCTCTGCCAGATCCAGGAAGCGGGGCCCCAAATGAAGCTCTGCCCGGGGCCCCCTTCACGCTCTGACCGGCTCTGGCAGGAGCCACCTGCTTCATCAGTTTATGGAGCACAATCATAAAATAATCCCAATAACGATTTCAAAAAGTGTATATTTTCAATTTCAAAGAACAAAAAAATAATAAGATGTTATGAATAAAAGAAAATCTAACTGGATTTAAAGTTTATATTTTCCACATAAAAAATGTCGCTAAAATGTATTTTGAAAATTGCCAAAAAACAAAAGTCCAACTTAAGCAACTGCAGTTAATTGGTTTTATTTGAATATTTATAGTCAAAAAGGCGGAATAAACGGCTTTGTTATGAGTAATAAGAGTTTACAGCCTAAGCGAACAATAAAAACGTTTCTTACCATGAAGCAAAAATACAGACCAGCCGTTAAAACCCGCAGATAAACCCGATCCTCTCCGGAGAAATCAGCTCCACTGGCATTTACACGGAAAGTCCGTTGGATAGAAGAAGCTAAACAGCAGCTCCAACAGCTAGCCTCCCTGTGATTGGGCTGTTTGGAACCACGTGACACGCCTCGCCGCCGCCGATTGGGCAAGAGCCGGCATTCCGACGTTCCTTAGCAACAGTCTCCATTGAAACCGCGGTGGCTTCACGGCAGCGGATTGTGTGGGACTTTTTACCTGTTCGGTTTAAATTTCCTTCATTTGTTCAAAAATGGAAAGTAAAATATGTCAAAACTCATAAGTGTCTTCTAAAAGACGCTGTTCCTAGCAGTCAGTCTTGGTACCAAAATGTTTCTGACTGAAGACTGTTAATTAGTTGAATTTAATCAGTTATATTTACTTCAATAACGCTTTGTAACAAAATACTTTTTAACAGTTTTACTTCTGCTTTGTCATTATGACGTATTTTTACTCTTACTTGGGTAAAGCAGACGATCCACCTCCTTTGCTTTAGCCACTTCTTTTTAAACCCGTCTGATCGCACGGTGACGGAGGTGTCAGCGTACGGGATGCCAGTTGGCTCCAGGTCCAAATCTCCAGCATCCTGACCTTTGACCTTTAGGTCAGGATGGATGCGGTCCAGTTCGGGTCAGCAGAGGTTCACAGGTTCTGTAACCAATCCGGTCTTTCAGGTGAACCCCTGGTGTCGGCGCGGTCAGAAACGGTGACCTGACCTCCATCAGCGGGTCGTCTGGCTCTGGGTCGTCTCCGGGTCCGGGTCCGGGTCGATCCAGACCCAAACAGAACCAAGTCATTGATTCACTGCGTTTCATTAGTTAGTAAAGAGACAAACCAGGCGGCTTATGAAGCCAGATCTCGTTTTTTTATTGATTCTTTCCGGCGGCAGAAGACGACCCGTCGTACGTGACGGTCTCCATGGCGATCAGGATGTGACACGGCAGTCTTTGGCACTTCCTATTCTAAACAAACATGCTGACAGATCATCGTCTGTTCTTTTTCACAAACCAAACGACTCAAATCACAAAGGAAACAACAAGCAGGTCAGGATGATGATGCGGATCTTCAGACAGAGTGTAGAAAAGTACAAACGAGCGTTTGGGCGGCGGCTCGGTGTGCTCTGGGGTCAGCAGGTCAGGGGTCAGCAGGTCAGCGTCTGCAGCCGACATGATGACGATTCTGATCTGCCAGGAAACGATCCAGAAATGATCCCGGGTGGATCAGAGCCAATCAGGATCCTGCTTTTCCTCTCAGCTCAAATCTAAACTCAAATGACGACAAACAAGATCAAACTGAGGAATTAGCTGCATTTTTCCTCAAAGCTGCTGACCTGAACATGAACAGCGGCTGATTTTAACCATCAGCTGATTGGCTGAATGGCTTCCTGCTCTCTGATTGGCTGAATGGCTTCCTGCTCTCTGATTGGTGCATCATTATAATTTCTATAATCTGCATCTCTCTGCAGATCAGCTGCTTCAAAACAAACATTTCACAGTTTATTAAACGTTTCCTCCTCGTTCCTGAAGATAATCTGGTTGAAAATCCTCCTGACATGAAACATCGACGTACCTCTACAGTCATGCTGTGTATAAAAATGATATGTAGCGACAGAAAAATGGTCCTTATTTAACGTCTTTGTTCTTCCTCGTTTCAGACATTTAATCCACAAAAGTTAAGAGACGAGCACAGAGGGCGGGTCCGGGTCCGGGTCCGGTTCTAGGTCCAGAGCCGGGTCCGGTACCGGAGCTTCATCTGCTGCTGGGCGAGCTCCAGGATTTCATCCTCACAGTTTTTAACTCTCTTTTGTTCGAAGCTCAAAGTAAAGAACATTTTAAAACCCGAAGCACAGAAAAACATCACAACAGTAAAAAGTTTGAACAGAAGCTGAAAAGATTTTTGTTTCATAGCTGCGATGAAGACGAGCCAAAACATTATGACCACCAAAATGTCCCCTTTGAATCAGTGGAAACTCACAATAAACCAGTAAATATATTCGGCTCTGTTTTGTGTCATAATGATTAAAAAATGTTTAATTAACTGTAAAATAAAACCAGAGTAGAAAGGAAAACTGGTGTATTTTTCTTTCTCTTCATAAAATATTAACATGAAAACTTTACACAGCAGCATGAACTGAATCATTCCTCCATGCCGCCAGGGGGCGCCGTCCTGATTTACACAGCAGCAGCAGGAAAGATGCTGCATGAACTGAATCATTCCTCCATGCCGCCAGGGGGCGCCGTTCTGATCCTGGTTCAGGTCTAGACTTTGTCCTGAAGGTCGGAGACTCGACGCTCTAACAGCCAAACACGCTGAACCGACTGGATCTGAACTGTTGCCATGGAAACGGACTGAACCGAGTCCAGTCATAGACGACGGTGGTCATAATGTTGTGGCTCAAAACTCTTTTCTCTCTCTTTTTTTTTTTTCTCTATCTTACAGATTAAAGCCGTCAGTGTTTCTCTCCTCTGTCCAGAACCGTGTAGAACAGCAGACAGTCGGGTCAGAACCGGCCAACATGCTCGGCAGAACCTCCACAGAACCAGGGGCGGTAAAAACACAGCAAACTGAACGACAACAACACTAAAACTAATAAAGTGCAGCGACTTCGTAACGCAGGAGGGAAAAATTCAGATGCTGGGAAAGTCGGAATGTAGATTTAGGAAAATGATTGAGGGTCACCGAGACGATCCGATTGATTCCCAACTTCATGTTAAACACCACAGACTGAGCACACACACACACACACACACACACACACTTTGACAATATCAATAAATACTAGAAAGACAAAAAATAAAACTGCTTTTTCATCAGCTGTGATCCTAAAACAAACAAACTTCTGGGAACCGTCCAGAACCAGAACCGAACTTTGATCCGGTTCTGTTCCAGGTTCAGAGCAAACGACCCGTCTGACCACAGAACCAGTCAGGTCCGGGTCAGAAGGTCTGACCCGGACCTGCAGCGTCATGGTAACAGAGTCATAATTCAACCCGAAGACGATCCGAGGAAAAAACCGACAGGAGTAATCTGGATTATTTATGTATTGTTGTAATCATGTTGTAATAATGTTTTAATCATGTTGTAATCATGTAATAATGTTGTAATCATGTAATAATGTTGTAATCATGTTGTAATAATGTTGTAATCATGTAATAAAGTTGTAATCATGTAATAATGTAATCATGTAATGTTGTAAAAATGTAATAATGTTGTAATAATGTTGTAAAAATGTAATAATGTTGTAATAATGTAATAATAATGTAATAACGTAATAATGTTGTAATAATGTTGTAATAATGTTGTAATAATGTTGTAATCATGTAATAAAGTTGTAATCATGTAATAATGTAATCATGTAATGTTGTAATAATGTAATAATGTTGTAATAATGTAATAATGTTGTAATCATGTTGTAATAATGTTGTAATCATGTAATGTTGTAAAAATGTAATAATGTTGTAATAATGTTGTAAAAATGTAATAATGTTGTAATAATGTAATAATAATGTAATAACGTTGTAATAATGTTGTAATAATGTTGTAATCATGTAATAAAGTTGTAATCATGTAATAATGTAATCATGTAATGTTGTAAAAATGTAATAATGTTGTAATAATGTTGTAAAAATGTAATAATGTTGTAATAATGTAATAATAATGTAATAACGTAATAATGTTGTAATAATGTTGTAATAATGTTGTAATAATGTTGTAATCATGTAATAAAGTTGTAATCATGTAATAATGTAATCATGTAATGTTGTAAAAATGTAATAATGTTGTAATAATGTAATAATGTTTTAATCATGTTGTAATAATGTTGTAATCATGTAATGTTGTAAAAATGTAATAATGTTGTAATAATGTTGTAAAAATGTAATAATGTTGTAATAATGTAATAATAATGTAATAACGTTGTAATAATGTTGTAATAATGTTGTAATCATGTAATAAAGTTGTAATCATGTAATAATGTAATCATGTAATGTTGTAAAAATGTAACCATGTTTTAATTATGTTGTAATCATGTAATAATGTTGTAATAATGTTGTAATCATGTAATAATGTAATCATGTAATGTTGTAAAAATGTAATAACGTTGTAATAATGTAATTATGTTGAAATCGTGTTGTAATAATGTAACCATGTTTTAATTATGTTGTAATCATGTAATAATGTTGTAATAATGTTTTAATCATGTTGTAATAATGTAATGTTGTTGTAATGTAATAATGTAATCATGTTGTAATATAATGTTGCAATGATGTTGTAATAAAGTTGTAATAATGTTGTAATAATGTTGTAATAATGTTTTAATCATGTTTGTCATTCACTTGAAAATGTCAGATTTAAAGTAAACACTTAGCTTGCTAGCTAAATATTTAGCTTTAGCTAAACAGTTTGAAACTGTGACATGAAAACATGTTGAAAATCTGACTTTAAAAACTTATAAATAACTCAAATTACTCCCATCAGTTTTTGTCTGTGTAGCTTTATAAACGGCTCCCCGTGTACGGGCACGTCTTTAGTTCCATATATTATAACATTTAAAGCATTTCTTTTGGTTTTCCATTTTCATCATTAAATCAGGCCAATCAGACGGCTTTTTACTGGAATGTTCTGGTTACTGACGCCGTCCACCAGGAGGCTCTAATTACATTTAAAGGAAAGTTGAGTGGAAGGAAAAAGTGTGCACCAGTAACAGGGATGGAAATAAATTCTTTAAGTCCATCAGTGTGTGATGAATCTGTCTGACTTTCTGAATTAAAACTCTGAATGTTTCACCTCCTGTAGCCTGTAGGGCGGCGTCCCACTAGGGGGCGCCTTGAAGGTTTTGTGCTTTTATCTCTGCAGAGAAGAACTAATGACACGGATTTTACTCACAGCAATAAGAGAAACTCACAGAGGAACCAGACGGTCTGGCTTCTGGGTAAGAACCTGGAATAAACGGAGCAAACCTGAACGCATCTTGGCCCGTCAGCTGATGAACATCCTCCACGTATCACAGAGAAACTACGATAAATAAATACAAAACGACCCACTGGGAATGTTTGTGTTGATCTGCCTCAGCAGAGGCAACTCGGGGTCGTGGGGTGACGACTCGGGGTCGTGGGGTGACGACTCGGGGTCGTGGGGTGACGACTCGGGGTCGTCTGTGGCGACTCGGGGTCGTGTGTGGCGACTCGGGGTCGTGGGGTGACGACTCGGGGTCGTCTGTGGCGACTCGGGGTCGTGTGTGGCGACTCGGGGTCGTGGGGTGACGACTCGGGGTCGTGGGGTGACGACTCGGGGTCGTCTGTGGCGACTCGGGGTTGTGTGTGGCGACTCGGGGTCGTCTGTGGCGACTCGGGGTTGTGTGTGGCGACTCGGGGTCGTGGGGTGACGACTCGGCGACTCGGGGTCGTGGGGTGACGACTCGGCGACTCGGGGTCGTGGGGTGACGACTCGGGGTCGTCTGTGGCGACTCGGGGTTGTGTGTGGCGACTCGGGGTCGTCTGTGGCGACTCGGGGTTGTGTGTGGCGACTCGGGGTCGTGGGGTGACGACTCGGCGACTCGGGGTCGTGGGGTGACGACTCGGGGTCGTCTGTGGCGACTCGGGGTCGTCTGTGGCGACTCGGGGTCGTGGGGTGACGACTCGGGGTCGTGGGGTGACGACTCGGGGTCGTGGGGTGACGACTCGGGGTCGTCTGTGGCGACTCGGGGTCGTGGGGTGACGACTCGGGGTCGTGGGGTGACGACTCTTCCTGGGTGACCAACGGGAGCGTCGCTCCTGCTTCCGGGGGAAACATCTGGATGACGGACGGGGCGAACAAAAGGTTACCTTCAGACTACAAAGGAAGGAACAGAGCGGGTTCTGGTTCTGGTTCTGGTTGAGTCCGGTGTGGAGGCGCTAGTAGCTCTCCAGCGAATCGTCCCAGAATAAGCTCTGAACGTCCAACATGGCGGCCAGCTCCAGCACCTGCTTCTGCAGCAGGCCGCTCTCCACCGTGTCCTGCTTCGGCAGCTCCGGGTACGACTCCGGGAAGCTCCGGGATTCCTGCCAACAGAGGGCGGCGGTGAGTCCGACCGGTCCCGACCGGAACCGGCTTCATGTTTAATCTACTTTTACTAATAAACTGTTTAAGTTAGCAGGTTAGCTGCTGCTCTGTCAGAGTTGGTGTTTAGGTCGCCTTTTATTCTAAACACTAAATTCTGCAGCACGTCTACATGGTCTGGTTGTCAATGTCAAGCTAGCATAGCTGACCCACTTCCCTCATTATTTGCTTTTAATTAACCTCATTATCTAGTTTCTTAATGTTGCTATTAGTAGCAAAGCTCTGCGTTCCTTTATCTTTAGTAAATCACCTTTAGCTCATGATGCTAAAGGTGATTAGCATCATGAGCTAGCATTGACTTTGACAGCTAAAGTCAATGCTAGTCATTATCCACGTGTCTGAAACGCAGCAAAGACGTTCAAAATTCATCTGAGGGTTTTGAGTCGATTCAGAACTACCAGGTCAAGGAATTGGAGTTGGTGTTTTGGCACATTTCTCTCTCCTTAGAGAAACAGCGACTCACCCGGAACAGCTTATGTAGCCTCAGCGCCGCCGAGCAGAACACGAACCGGATCAGCAGCAGCCGCAGGAACTCGTCCCCAAAGAACTGCAGGAAGGCCTGATCTGTTGAGACAAGGAGTGAGTTCAGCCGCTCGGACCCGGTCAGGCCCGCTCGGACCCGGTCGGACCTACCGATGCTCCGGGATCGGGTCAGCATCTGGCCGATGTCCCGGAACACCTTCCGCAGGAAGTCCTGCGCGCGCTCCCACAGGCCGCGCCGCACGCTGCTCAGGCCGCAGACGGAGGAGAATCCCAGCAGAGGAGAGTACAGGAAGAGCGTGAAGAGGCTGCCGCGCTGAGACTGATCTGGACCGGAACCAGAACCACAGGGAGAACCGTGAGCACCGAGCCTGCAGGACCCGGCAGCCGACGGGAGCAGGAACCCACCCTGGACGCTCTTTGGGTAAACGGTCGGGGAGAGCAGACACACCAGCGGCTGGCCGAACAGGTTGGAGAAGTTCTGATCGGATCGAACACAGGAGGATTA
>NC_088841.1:27284347-27421228 GCF_904066995.2 Poecilia reticulata
CATGCCCTGCTCCAGCGGGGGGACGCTGCCGTCCTGCAGCCGGTTGCTGGTCACCAGCACCGAGTTGTTGTCGTTCAGAACCACGGCCGGGTCGGCCTGTTCACACGCACACAGAACACAAAGGGTGAACCCGACCGAGCCCGGACGGTCAGAGGCCAGCCGGGGTCGGAGGTTACCTCGATGAAAGCTGCCACTTCCTGCAGGACCAGGTTCCACTCCAGCTGGTCCTCCGTGTTGAAGCGCTGGGTGTAGTCTTCGATCTCCTCCGACAGCTCCTGCAGACGGACCAGAGTTAGAGAACCCGAGAGCGGAACCACAGACCGGGGTCGCACTCTGACACCATCAGCGTCCGGACCTTCACCAGAACTTTGACTAGGTCCATCTTGTTGAGCAGTAAACACACGACGATGTAGCGAGCGTAGTAGCGGAGCTTCTTCACCACCAGCTCAGGCCTGTTAAAGACAGTCCATCAGAGCTACAGCAGACGGGACGCGGCGGACCGGACCGGACCGGCCGGGCCTGACCTGTCCTCCTTGTTGACCTGGTAGTAGTAGGAGCGCTGGCGGATGGCCGAGTAGAAGGAGAAGGCTTCGTTCAGGTAGCTGGTCTCTGAGGTCCGGAGGCTGCAGGAGGAGAAACGTCAACAGCTGATCCGCTAACGCGCTAGCAGCTAGGCTAATTCTTCATTTAGCGCCTTGCTAACCTTGAAATCATTTAGCTTCCCCTACTTTAATTTAACCTAGAACATGAAATGATGTAGAAATTAAATTGGTGAGCGAGGATTGGACTTTCTCCAGGGCAGCTGTGGTGTGAACTGAAGCTAGCGCTTTAGCATTAGCTTCCACTAAATGCTGTGTTGGTGTACTGTTTAGCGTTAGCATAGCCAGCTTTGTAGCCAGCGGTGCTCTGCTGGTTCCCATGGTCGTCTTTGTTCCACTGTCAGACTTTGGGCCATGAACACAACACTGGTTTCATGAAGACGCCCAGTTTACCTCTAGTGGTTATACTGGAAGTAAAGGGTCCAGCCACGGAGCCCTGAGGAACTCCTGGATTCTCCCAACCCGTTCCTGACCGGAGCGTCTCCAGACTCACTAGTAGTGGTAGTAGAGCTGTCCGATCTTGGAGGCAACCTCTCCGATCTGCCATCTCTTCAAGCCGTACCTGGAATCCAGAACCTGCCTGTCGACAAACAAGCAACCCGTGACCTGAGGGAGAGACTGGATCCGACTGGATCCGGCTGGATCCGACTGGATGCGGCTGGATCCGACTGGATCTGGCTGGATGCGGCTGGATGCAGCTGGATGCGGCTGGATCCGACTGGATCCGACTGGATGCAGCTGGATCCGACTGGATGCGGCTGGATCCGGCTGGATCCGACTGGATCCGACTGGATGCAGCCGGATGCGGCTGGATCCGACTGGATCCGACTGGATGCAGCTGGATCCGACTGGATGCGGCTGGATCCGGCTGGATCCGACTGGATCCGACTGGATGCAGCCGGATGCGGCTGGAGGCAGCTGGATCCGACTGGATGCGGCTGGAGGCAGCTGGATCCGACTGGATGCAGCTGGATCCGACTGGATGCAGCCGGATGCGGCTGGATCCGACTGGATGCAGCTGGATGCGGCTGGATCCGGCTGGATCCGACTGGATCCGGCTGGATCCGACTGGATGCGGCTGGATGCGGCTGGATCCGACTGCATCCCTGAACCAGCCCAGCTGCAGCGGCTCCTCCAGGTGAGGCCGACTCACCTGTGCTGCTGCTGGAACTTCCACAGCTTGGTGTAGACGTCGAAGGTCCGGCCGAAGTACGACTGCCACTGCTTGTGTCCGTACTGAGGAAGGTCTCTGCAGCCGGGAGGAAGAGGAGGAGCGACAACGTCTGAGTCAAACCACATGAGGAGCAGGTAGGGAACGACTTAGGGAACGGCGTAGGGAACGACTTAGGGAACAACGTAGGGAACGATGTAGGGAACAACGTAGGGAACGATGTAGGGAACGGCTTAGGGAACGGCGTAGGGAACGATGTAGGGAACAACGTAGGGAAGGGAGTAGGGAACGATGTAGGGAACAACGTAGGGAACGATGTAGGGAACAACGTAGGGAACGATGTAGGGAACGGCGTAGGGAACGGCGTAGGGAACGATGTAGGGAACAACGTAGGGAACGGCGTAGGGAACGGCGTAGGGAACGATGTAGGGAACAACGTAGGGAACGGCGTAGGGAACGATGTAGGGAACAACGTAGGGAACGGCGTAGGGAACGATGTAGGGAACAACGTAGGGAACGATGTAGGGAACAACGTAGGGAAGGGAGTAGGGAACGATGTAGGGAACAACGTAGGGAAGGGAGTAGGGAACGATGTAGGGAACGGCGTAGGGAACGGCGTAGGGAACGCTGCAGCGTCCTCATGCGGTTCTGTCGGATCTTGGTTCCCTCAGGTCCAGAATAAACTAAGTTCCCACTTTATGGGAAGGGAACGGGAGCAGGCGGCGCCAGGCTGCCAGGATTCAGATCGGAGCGCCGCAGCTCCTCTCTCCACTCCGGAGGGAATCCTACTCCACTTTCCGCTGCGGCTCATTGACGTTTCTGCTCAGCTCCCTGGAGGCCGAGGTCTGGACTTTAACTAGGCCATTGTGTCCCCTGTGTGTGGGGGCTGGTGGTTCTGTTGGTGACCCGGTTTGGCCCAAACCCCAGAGGGACTCCAGCGTCCTGACGCCATCTTGTTTCATTTCTAATCCCGTCGGTCGGCTGATTGGCTCCTCCGTCCTGCAGCAGCCAATCAGCAGCCGGGACGCTGGACGTACCTGAGCCCATTGAACAGCTGCTTGGACTTGTCCAGCAGGTAGCAGAAGTCGGTGACGGTTTTCCGCTCTCCCAGAGGAATGTCGTCCTCGGCCTCGGCTCCCGTCATGACGCTTCACACCTGGGAAGCAGGAACGTTTCAGGACAGAGTCCAGATCGGATCACCACCCTGACCACAAGTCAGACGATTTTATGGATCCTGAACTTATTCTTTTTAGATTCTTTTCTCATGTTTCATCAAACTTTCAATATTTACTCTATTGATCGCAGCGTGAAAACGAAACAAAATGACTGAAACATCAAATGAGCCAGACATTTATAATAATTATTAATAAACACCAGGAATCGCTGCGGTAATAAGCAGGTCGCATGTCAACCTGCCGCCGTGTCTCCAGGTGTCCTAGTTAAATCACGTGGCGCCGTTTTTAGGCCGACCCAGATTCCCTCCAATCAGGCCAGGAGGACTGGACCAGAACTTTGAAACGGTTCTGATGTCGCTCTACAGAGACCGGATCAGAGCCGGAACCGGAACTGGAACCGGAATCAAAACCAGAACCGGAACTGGAACCGGAACCAGAACCAGAACCGGAACTGGAACCGGAACCAGAACCAGAACCGGAACTGGAACCAGAACCAGAATCAGAACCGGAACCAGAACCAGTTCTCCATCCGACCCTGAAGAGGCAGAGCAGCATCTAGATCCTTCAACATGTCAGGATGAATCTCATCCAGTCTGGTGCCACTGGGAGGACTAGAGTTGACCTTAAGTTGACCTTGAGTTGACCTTAAGGTGACCTTTCCCCCAGTCCTCTGACCCGCCTTCTTTTCTTCTCTCCAACATCCTGGGACAAAATCTTCCTCACATCATAAATAACCGTTTCCATATTTTAGTCATAAATGATACTGAATACTAAGCATGTAGCATAGCTATGCTAATGCTAGCATGCTAACCATGTAACATAGCTATGCTAATGCTAGCATGCTAACCATGCTACCATTAGCATTGTTAGCTACTTTTTTGGAAGCAAAATGAATGAACGTAGCTGAACATAGACAACATCCGTAGCCTACAGGCTACTTGTTAACAAGCTTAAGGTGCTGTATTGATATTAGCTAGTCATCTTTTAGCTAACATTAGCTAGCCATCTTTTAGCTAACATTAGCTAGTCATCGTTTAGCTAACATTAGCTAGTCATCTTTTAGCTAACATTAGCTAGTCATCTTTTAGCTAACATTAGCTAGTCATCTTTTAGCTAACATTAGCTAGCCATCTTTTAGCTAACATTAGCTAGTCATCTTTTAGCTAACATTAGCTAGTCATCTTTTAGCTAACATTAGCTAGTCATCTTTTAGCTAACATTAGCTAGTCATCTTTTAGCTAACATTAGCTAGTCATCTTTTAGCTAACATTAGCTAGTCATCTTTTAGCTAACATTAGATAGCCATCTTTTAGCTAACATTAGCTAGCCATCTTTTAGCTAACATTAGCTAGTCATCTTTTAGCTAACATTAGCTAGCCATCTTTTAGCTAACATTAGCTAGTCAACTTTTAGCTAACATTAGCTAGTCATCTTTTAGCTAACATTAGCTAGCCATCTTTTAGCTAACATTAGCTAGTCATCTTTTAGCTAACATTACCTAGTCATCTTTTAGCTAACATTACCTAGTCATCTTTTAGCTAACATTAGCTAGCCATCTTTTAGCTAACTTTACCTGCATCCAGCAGCTTTACTCAACTCAGTCGGTTAGTTTGGGGAAAAAACTGTGAAAAGTTCTTTGCGTTTTGCTGCCATGATTCTAACACACCTGAGCAGCAGCAGCTGCTTCTCCTTCTCCTTCACAGGTGTAAACCCAGCGTCGTAGCGCTCATGTTGCGTTTAAAGGCGGCTCGGAAAACCAGGTTACCACGTGTTAACAACGGATTAAACAGTTTTAACAGCTGATAAAAGTGACAGAGGACACAGATATGGGAAGGTTGGAAGTTTCTACAGTATCAAACAGAGAGTTGGTCATTCTAAGGTAAAAACCCAGCGCATACAGCGTTCAGGGTTTGTTTTTTGTTGTTTTTTCCCGCGCCCCCCCCCTGCAATGGCACGACGCCCCCTCTAGGGGTCGCGCCCCACAGTTTGGGAACCTCTGGTTTATAGTATAAAAACTCTTAAAAAAGACATTTCTGAAATAACATCATTCACAGATGAATAAATGAGCCAAAAATGTACAAATAGCAAACATTTAGCAATAAAGATAAAATAATTTTACCCAGTTTTCACCTGATGATCTGCAAAATAAATATCTTATTAATCACCTTTAGCTTCCAGTTATCAATCAGTTAAACTTTCACTAAAGGAATCCTCTTATTGCTTGTTGATTTTCAGAATTAAAACTAAATTCAAATTTTTTTTTTTTTTAGTGTATTTATAATATTGTATAAAAGACTTAAACCTGCATATTTATCAGATTAACTGAAACGATCTACACAGTCTGGTTCTATAAGTGATTCTAGAGCAGCTTCCTCTCCCCAGCGCCAGTTCATCAGTCAGAGGCTTCTGAAGACGCACTGCGACACAGACAGCTACAGGAGCTGCTGCATATCTACCGCAGGTCCAAATTAATTAAACTGGACATAAAGAAACAAACATCCAGATGTCTAAATTGATCTACCGTAAACACAGATCCATTAAAACACAGATTCATATTCAGAAAACCTTTCATACGTCACCGTGACGTCACTACCCGACGGTCCGACCACTAATCGATCAGCATCAACAGGTGACGTGAATGTGGCGTCACGCTGCAAGGCATCATGGGAAGATGTACAAACTATCGGTAATAATTGGCCATCAGCCACGACAGCGGAACTGATATCGGGTATCAGTATCGGCCCGGCATCGGTACGTCCCAGCTGATTATTGATTATTTAAAACGGTTTGAACTTTATTTTACCAATTTTAAATTCTTTCCTCTGTTTTACTTTTATTTTGTCAAATTCCTGAATTGATTTATGTCAAAAAACGATAAAAAAAAAAAAAAAAACTTATTTATTTAAATCATTATTTTAGGAAGGTGAAAATTTGCATAGTGTATTTATTACCTAAAGGTTAAAGGTCATCATCCACACGCTAAACTCTAAAGATTTTTACGCTTTTTAAATAATTTCCTCGTTTTGTTTAGTGAAAGTTGGAGAGAATCAGACAAAATTCAAACGGTTCCCGTCCGGACCGGAACGTTCCGGAGGTTCGGTGGGAGTCGGAACATCTGGACCCGCTCGGGCCGGTTCCCGTCTCACCTCTGCAGCCGAAGATGAGGATGGGGACGGCGGTGAAGAACCGCGGCGGAGGTGGAGATGCTCCTGGTCTCGGATGTGTCCGGAAAAGCCCCGAGCCGCTCCGTGTGCGAAGCCCGGACTCACTAACATCCCACTGGGTCGCAGATCCCGGCCGGAACCGCCTGGAGCCACCGGCAGGAGCCGTCTGTCACCGCCGAGAGAGAGGCTCTGGGAGCGGGGGAGGAATCCGGAGGACGGCCGCTGCTCTGCGGCTCCGCTGCTAGCTGCTTCCGGGTCAGGCCCTCCACAATAAGAGCCTCACACGCACAAAGGTTCTTTTTGACGCCGGACCTGAAGGAACCAGCAGATGTTGAAGCTCGGCTTCAGTAGGACGCAGGTTCTTTTCGACCCATTGGGTTTGGTTCTGGTTCCGCTTGACTGGACTTTATATATTTGGATGCTAAGTGACAAAACACAAACATATTTATATCATTTCAACAATTAAACATCAGATTTTTACAAATTACACAGATGAGCCTAAATAAAATTAAAAAAAAAACGATTTAATCTCAAACTTTAGAGCTAATTTAATATAAAGTCTGCTTTTTAAACGCTGTTTTGAGGTAATTTATTCCATCTTTGAAATGCTTTTTATTTAAAATGTGTCTTTAAAATGATTATATATCTGATCAAAACCTTTTCATAAAATGATTATGAATCAACACAATGAATCCATCTGGGTCCAAATCAAACCATAAAGAGCTTTTTATCAAATATATATATTTATATATATAATTATATATTAAATAATATTTAATATATAATTATATATTAAATAATTATATATTAAATAATATTTATTAAATAATATTTATTAAATATTAAATATATTAAATAATATTTAATATATAATTATATATTATATTATAATAAATAATATTTAATATATAATTATATATATTATAATATTATATATTAAATATATATATTTATATTAAATATATATATTTATATTAAATATATATAATCTGCAGCAGAGACTTTTAAAGCGTCATGAATCATAACCACATGACGTCATCCTGGTCAGAACAATCTTAGAACCGAGTCTGTGACGTCAGAGAGGTTCTGGGTTCAGGTCGGAAAAACAACTGGAAACGCTCAGAGGTTCTGAACGGACCAGAACCGGGTCGGACCGGAGCAAAGAAGGAGGAACCTGTGAGGAAAATTCAACTAAACATTCAAACTTTTTACTCTTCATGTTTGATGAGGGGAAAAAAATTTTACTATTAATTTTATATTAAAAAATATGAAAACAATGAAAATTTACAACTTGATTAGAAAAAGTGACTTTTTAAAAAAACTTAAACAAAAATGAGATGAGGTTGTTTTTTTTTTTTTTACTAGTCTGGAGGGACTTTAGTGGACCGAACCGGACCAGAACCGGCACTCAGCGTCTCCACCGACAGAGGACCGAACAGTTTTCTGCCTAGCACCGAACCCTCATTTTCCCGCTCCCTGGAAATGGCGGGAATCACCATAGCAACCAGGCTCACCAGCAGCGCGTCGATCCAAACAGCAGCAGAAACATGAAGTTTCCTTCAGTTTTTTCCCTTTTATTCTTTCAAATCATTAAAGAAAATCAACTGTCACGTTTTAAGCTTTTTAAGCTTTTATAAAATATGACCTTTGTTTGGTGTGGGAACCACAGAGGGTGAGAAACGCGACGACTCGGAGCTGTGAATTCATTTTTATTCAAATGTGGAGACGGTAAACAGCCGGACTGGGAGTCATAATGCCACAGAGGATGAGAGACGCACCGACCGGTCCACAGGTGGGAGGATTTCACTTGACCTGGAGATCAGGCACTGAAACAGCTTATTATGGTCTGTGAACGCAGCAGAGGCCAGGAAGTTGTGGAGCGACGGCCATTGGTGCATCTCTGCTGATGAATCAGGAACCAGTTCATCCCAGTTCAGACACAGGAGAATGAAACCAGTGTGCATGATACGTAAGATGAATAAATTAAAGTTAAAATGTTTAAGGCAGAACGTAGCAGGACGGGCCGAGAGGCCGGGTCCGTCACGACGCTACTTCATGAGACCCATGAGGGTCGCCCGCCCTCCGGCGTCTCCGCCGCCTCCACCTGGCAGCCGAGGGGTCAGCGCCCTCTGAGGCGGAGCGCGTCCAGGCTCCGCCCCCTACAGGAAGTAGGGCGTGGTTGTCCGGGGAGGAATGACGCGCTCAGAGTCCGGCACGGCGCGGAACAGCTTGGGCTCCCGCCGGCTGACGTCCTTGAAGACCATGATGGAGGCGATGTTCCCGCAGCGGTAGCAGTAGTTGGGCGCCGACCAAACCGTCACCAGCTTCTCGTCGAACATGAACTTGTAGCCCTCGTGGACCAGCTGGTGAGCGCGGCAGATCAGCTTCAGGTTGTTGATGTGAACGAACTGAAACGGAGGGAACGCCGGGTCAGCAGCGGGCGGGGGAGGGGCGGGTTGCACGGGTCGGATCGCCCTACCTCGTTGGTGACCTTGGAGCCGAACAGCCAGCCAGCGCCGCGCGGGCTGATGGCCCAGGTGTCCACGTCCTCCGGGTCGGACCACACCAGGTCGCAGAACGCCCCCTTGTGGGGAATCTCCTGGTTCCGCTCGATGGTCCGGATCTGGTCCAGAGTCTTGATGTCGGGCGAAAGTCCGCCGTGGACGCAGAGGATCTGCTCATCTATCAACTGGACCCGACAGAGCAGAGGTCAGCTTCACACAACCAAACCTGACGGAGGCTAACCGACCGAAACCTGAAACAACCGGCGCCTCTGAGGCGGAGCCGGTTCTGACCCGGTCCGATAATCCATCGGCCACCTTCTGATTCAGTCAGTCCATAAATTATCCACCAGATCAGATGGAAAATCCTTCAGTCATCACTTCATCTGCTCGATCAGCCAAAACATGAACTTTCAGCATCAGGGTTGAGCTGGGATCCAAACGGGAAGTGACACGTCAAAAACAGGAAGTGAAAAACTAAGGAGAAAATCTCCATCTGTTAAATTGTTTTTCTCCTAATTTCAGCAGATGATAATCATATTTATCAGGTCAGCTCCAGATTTAGCCTTCAGAAGAATCGATGATCTGATTGGTTCACTGATAATCCAGCTGCTAATCTGGATTATTAACTCAGAGTTATTA
The DNA here is from genome assembly GCF_904066995.2 of Poecilia reticulata. Taxonomy (NCBI): domain Eukaryota; kingdom Metazoa; phylum Chordata; class Actinopteri; order Cyprinodontiformes; family Poeciliidae; genus Poecilia; species Poecilia reticulata. Next base: position 27,293,600 of record NC_088841.1, read on the forward strand.
GAACCTGATTATGTGAGTCAACAGGCTCAGCTGCTGTTTGCTCTGCCGCCACTAGAGGGCGCTGTTGTGCATAGTAACAACCAGTGGATGTGACATCAACGTCTGCATTGTTTAGCTAACCGACTGTGTTGCTAACGGCAACAGGGTTCAACTCCTAGAACACCATCAACCCTCTACCACGTCACATCGGGTCGGCTGATCTCAGCCCCATCAGAACCAGTGACAGCAACCGGCCGAACCGGACCGGACGAGACCGGGTCGGCAGAACCTCCAGAGAAACGGACTCACAGCGGCCACCGTCAGCATGTCGAACACCTTGGTGCAGTACCGCCAGGCGTTGGCATTCCCATACTTGGTCTGACATTCATCTGAAACAGACGAGAACCGGATCAGAACCAGAACACAGACGGAGTTTGGAGAAGTCCGGGGTGGCGGGTCGGTACCGTAGAACCCGTAGACCTGTGTGATCTGTCTGCTCTCATGGTTTCCTCTCAGCAGCGTGATGCGATCGGGCCACTTGGCCTTCAGAGCCAGCAGGTAGGTGAACGTCTCCAGACTGTAATACCCCCGGTCCACAAAGTCCCCCTGCAGAGAGATGGGAGGAGAACCGGGTCAGAACCGGATCAGAACCGGGGAACATGCAGCGTTAGCTTCTCGTCTACCAGCAGGTCTCACCATGAAGACGTAGTTTGTGTCTGGAACTTGACCTCCGGTCCTGAACAGCTCACACAGGTCATAAAACTGGAACACAAACAGGAAACACATGAGAGGCCGATGGAGACTGATGGCGGCCGACGGAGACCGATTGCGGCCGATGGCAGCCGACGGAGACTGATGGCGACCGACGGAGACTGATGGAGGCCGATTGCGGCCGACGGAGACTGATGGAGGCCGATTGCGGCCGACGGAGACTGATGGAGGCCGACGGCGGCCAATAGAGGTCGATGGAGGCTGAAGGCGGCCGATTGAGGCCAAAGGCGGCCGATGGAGGCCAAAGGCGGCCGACGGAGACTGATGGAGGCCGATTGCGGCCGACGGAGACTGATGGAGGCCGACGGAGGCCGATGGAGGCCGACGGAGGCCGACGGAGACTGATGGAGGCCGACGGCGACCGATGGAGGCCGACGGAGGCCGATGGCGGCCAATAGAGGTCGATGGAGGCCGAAGGCGGCCAATAGAGGTCGATGGAGGCCGTAGGCGGCCGATGGAGGCCGATGGCGGCCGACGGAGACTGACGGAGACCGATGGAGGCCGACGGAGACCGATGGAGGCCGACGGAGACTGATGGAGACTGACGGAGACCGATGGAGGCCGACGGAGACCGATGGCGGCCGACGGAGACCGATGGAGGCCGACGGAGGCCGATGGCGGCCGACGGCAGCCGACGGAGACCGATGGAGGCCGACGGAGGCCGATGGCGGCCGACGGCAGCCGACGGAGACTGATGGCGACCGACGGAGACTGATGGAGGCCGATTGCGGCCGACGGAGACTGATGGAGGCCGATTGCGGCCGACGGAGACTGATGGAGGCCGATTGCGGCCGACGGAGACTGATGGAGGCCGACGGAGGCCGATGGAGACTGACGGAGGCCGATGGAGGCCGATGGCGGCCGACGGAGACCGATGGAGGCCGACGGAGGCCGATGGCGGCCGACGGCAGCCGACGGAGACTGATGGCGACCGACGGAGACTGATGGAGGCCGATTGCGGCCGACGGAGACTGATGGAGACGGAGGCCGATTGCGGCCGACGGAGACTGATGGAGGCCGATTGCGGCCGACGGAGACTGATGGAGGCCGACGGAGGCCGATGGAGGCCGACGGAGGCCGACGGAGACTGATGGCGACCGACGGCGGCCAATAGAGGTCGATGGAGGCTGAAGGCGGCCGATGGAGGCCAAAGGCGGCCGATGGAGGCCGAAGGCGGCCGACGGAGACTGATGGAGGCCGACGGCGGCCAATAGAGGTCGATGGAGGCTGAAGGCGGCCGATGGAGGCCAAAGGCGGCCGATGGAGGCCGAAGGCGGCCGACGGAGACTGATGGAGACCGATGGAGGCCAATAGAGGTCGATGGAGGCTGAAGGCGGCCGATGGAGGCCAAAGGCGGCCGATGGAGGCCAAAGGCGGCCGACGGAGACTGATGGAGGCCGATTGCGGCCGACGGAGACTGACGGAGGCCAAAGGCGGCCGATGGAGGCCAAAGGCGGCCGATGGAGGCCAAAGGCGGCCGATGGAGGCCAAAGGCGGCCGATGGAGGCCAAAGGCGGCCGACGGAGGCCAAAGGCGGCCGACGGAGGCCAAAGGCGGCCGACGGAGACTGATGGAGGCCAACGGCGGCCAATAGAGGTCGATGGAGGCCAAAGGCGGCCGATGGAGGCCAAAGGCGGCCGATGGAGGCCGATGGAGGCTGAAGGCGGCCGACGGAGACTGATGGAGGCCGACGGCGGCCAATAGAGGTCGATGGAGGCTGAAGGAGGCCGATTGCGGCCGACGGCGGCCGATGGAGGCCGATTGCGGCCGACGGAGACTGATGGAGGCCGATTGCGGCCGACGGAGACTGATGGAGACTGACGGAGGCCGATGGCGGCCGACGGCAGCCGACGGAGACTGATGGCGACCGACGGCGGCCAATAGAGGTCGATGGAGGCTGAAGGCGGCCGATGGAGGCCAAAGGCGGCCGATGGAGGCCGAAGGCGGCCGACGGAGACTGATGGAGGCCGACGGCGGCCAATAGAGGTCGATGGAGGCTGAAGGCGGCCGATGGAGGCCAAAGGCGGCCGATGGAGGCCGAAGGCGGCCGACGGAGACTGATGGAGGCCGACGGCGGCCAATAGAGGTCGATGGAGGCTGAAGGCGGCCGATGGAGGCCAAAGGCGGCCGATGGAGGCCAAAGGCGGCCGACGGAGACTGATGGAGGCCGATTGCGGCCGACGGAGACTGACGGAGGCCGATGGCGGCCGATGGAGGCCAAAGGCGGCCGATGGAGGCCAAAGGCGGCCGACGGAGGCCAAAGGCGGCCGACGGAGACTGATGGAGGCCAACGGCGGCCAATAGAGGTCGATGGAGGCCAAAGGCGGCCGATGGAGGCCAAAGGCGGCCGATGGAGGCTGAAGGCGGCCGACGGAGACTGATGGAGACCGACGGCGGCCAATAGAGGTCGATGGAGGCTGAAGGCGGCCGATTGAGGCCAAAGGCGGCCGATGGAGGCCGATGGCGGCCGACGGAGACCGATGGCGGCCGACGGAGACCGATGGAGGCCGACGGAGACCGATGGAGGCCGATGGCGGCCGACGGAGACTGATGGAGGCCGACGGAGACCGATGGAGGCCGATGGAGGCCGACGGCGGCCGATGGAGGCCGACGGCGGCCGACGGAGACCGATGGAGGCCGATGGCGGCCGATGGAGGCCGATGGCGGCCGACGGAGACTGATGGAGGCCGACGGAGGCCGATGGAGGCCGACGGCGGCCGACGGAGACCGATGGAGGCCGATGGCGGCCGACGGAGGCCGATGGAGACCGATGGCGGCCGACGGAGACTGATGGAGGCCGACGGCGGCTGATGGCGGCCGATGGAGGCCGACGGCGGTCCCACTCACCTGACCGTGAATGTCTCCACAGACGGTGACCGGAGTGGTGACAGGCTGAACGTTGGACTCCTCCAGCAGCAGATCACAAACATAGTCACATAATCGCTGCAACACAAACAGGAAAACATGCTGGATTATAATCTGGAGCCACAGCAGCTTCAGGGCTGGATCAGGGAACGTAGATCTAAAGATCTAGAACAGTCCATCCAGTTTCAACTCCGACTGATCTGCACTGCGACCCAAACACCAAGAGAGAGATCGTCTCTGATCACTTCCTGTCAGACCCCAGATGATTCTGATCACTTCCTGTCAGACCCCAGATGATTCTGATCACTTCCTGTCAGACCCCAGATGATTCTGATCACTTCCTGTCAGACACCAGACGATTCTGATCACTTCCTGTCAGACCCCAGATGATTCTGATCACTTCCTGTCAGACCCCAGATGATTCTGATCACTTCCTGTCAGACCCCAGATGATTCTGATCACTTCCTGTCAGACCCCAGATGATTCTGATCACTTCCTGTCAGACCCCAGATGATTCTGATCACTTCCTGTCAGACCCCAGATGATTCTGATCACTTCCTGTCAGACCCCAGATGATTCTGATCACTTCCTGTCAGACCCCAGATTATTCTGGATTATCAGACCAGAGTTGCATCAACTCGGATTAGAAACAGAAAAACTTTCCTGCTCCAGTTCGGCTCAGATTTGATCTTCTAGAAAACAAAATGATGTCTGGAAACACAAACATGACAAACTACCGGTCCGGACCGGAGAACAGAACCGGACCGTTTCAGAACCTGGGTGAACTTCAGGTGAAAGCAGCTGGTTCCGTTAATGTTTCGTCTGTCAGTTCGTGTGTTTTTGGCTCCGTGTTGAGCTGAACCAGAACCAGAACCAGAACCAGCTCGGTTTAACCCGCTGCAGGAGAGCCTCTGAGCGGCTTCCTCTCTCAGCTGGCCCCCCCTCTGGTTCTTTTTACTTCCAGCTGACGAGTTGTGATCAGAATGAAGCAGGTGGCCGATCGGTTCTGACCCAGATCACCAGAACAAACAAACTCTTCCTTGCTAAACTTAGCCGCTAGCCCCGCTAGCTCCCAGCGCTGCAGAAACTCGACATGAACTCAAAACTCACCTTTAAGTCGTTCTCTGGTAAATATTTGCAGTGTTTTGCTATTTCTACGTATCTGTCGAGGTCTAAAGGCGCCATAATTAAAATGAAGTTTCAAAACCTGAAAACAAAAACGGCTAAAGGCGATTAGCCTTCCTGCTAACTAGTTCCGCTTCTCCTTCCGCCTCGGATTCTTCTTTTTCTTCTTCTTCTTCTTCTGTGGCGGAGCGCAGCTGGTAGGACCACAGCGCGACCGCCACCTGGTGGTTCAGAGAAGAAAATACCCGCGCATCTTATAACGGATGGATAGTTCTGTTGGTCAGCTGGGTGAGCAGGAGGACTGCTAATCTGCTAGAGCGACGTCATTATCATTTTATGAAAACACGATAAAATATAAAATCAGAATTTAAAAGAAAAAGAAAAATTAAAGTATAAAATCAGGATTAAAAATGATGGAAAAATTGGGATTTGAACGATGACGTTATTCCAGATAACTTATTAGTAATCAGAAGATAGAGATTATAGTACCAGAGAGTTTTAGGCAGTGGTCCCCAAACTACGGCCCGCGGGCCGGATCCGGCCCGCCTCCACATTTGGTCCGGCCCCCTGGATTTTTCTTCAACCACCAGGGGGCTCTTGAGCAGGAAGTGTGTCCTGTAAACTGAGGGTGTTTTGTTTTGCATGGCGCATTGCTGCCATCTGTTGGACTTTTAGGGAACTGCTGGACTTTTATGTTATTTAATCAGTGCGGTTGTTTGCTCGCGGTAGAGCAGATGAACACGTGTTTATGTACGCCGCGTTCCAGGTCGAGTTCTTCGAAGCCTGTAAGTAGCAGCTAATACTTCAAAACGAGCCTTTATGCTAACATATGAGGAATTAATATGTTAAAGTTACTTTAACTCAATGGAAGATATACTAGTCAGTCCCAGTGACCGTTTCACTAACGGCTGGGAAAGCCCATGTGCTTTCTGAGTAGAAATCAATGAGAAACGCGCTAAACCCCCCCACTGAACAGCTTCGACCTTCAAACCCAGCCCCCCCTGCCCCCCCTAAGCGTGTAACACCTTTTCTGTTACAAACTGACTCCGCCCCCCACCAGAGAAGGGAAAAGTTATGTGGCCCTCACAGGAAAAAGTTTGGGGACCCCTGGTTTTAGGTATGGCGGTTTCACCATCTCGTCCCGTCAGTGCTGCCCCCTGGTGGCCGCTCCAGATGTTTCAGCTCCTCTGGTCTGGATGAGAACTACACCAGGACATTCCTTCCTCCTGTTGGGTTGTTCAGGCATAAAATCCCATCCAGATCCAGATCCAGATCCAGATCCAGATCCAGATCCAGATCCGTGTTTCTGCGGGTCAGGTGGCTCAGTTTTCCTCTTGGTGTCGGATAAATCCTGATTTTCGGCTCTGAGCTGCAGATCCGGGATGTTTCCGTCCCAGTCAGGGTTTACTGGGAGCTCTGGTTCCATCAGAGAGCTGCAGCAGCTACGTGTTGCTAACGTCTGGCTGGATCTGGGCTCTTGCTGGAAAACCGGCGGCAGGACGGTTCGGCTTGGTCTAATGTCTGGGTGGCGCTGCAGCCGGACTCAGCCGGAGTCAGCGACCTTTGACCTGCAGACTGGAGACCCAGTTATAATCTGCTGCCTTACACTACCCCTGCTCTCTGACAGCACAGCAGTCAGGCCCAGACTTTGACTAGGCCGTCTTCCTTCTCTCCAGCTGCCTCCACTCACCTGTGATTAGCTCTTCTGCTCCCGCCGCCATCTTGTTTCCAGACAGGTTGAAGCTTTGTCCAGGTTCAGCGATTAAACCCGTCACCAGTAGTTCAGCGGCAGCTGATCGGTCGCTCTGGGCTCTGTTGGTGCTTCCTGGGCTTGCCGTGGGCACCGAAGGGTTAACGCTGTGTGAGGAGCAGGAGGAGCTGCCGCTGGAGCGCCGCCTGCCTCTCCGCTGCTCCCGCGGCTCCAGACTCGGCTCCGGCTCCGGAGGGACGGCATGATGCGGGTCGTCCTGTTCTGCTGCTGCTGCCTTTCCTCCCTGCACCCCCTGCTGTGCGGCGCCGCGCCGCTGGCTGGGGCCGGCGCCGCCGTCAGCCCGCAGGTGAGTCCACACAGCAGAACCGGGGGGAGCAACAGGGGCAGCATTCCTACACAGAGCAGAACAAAGATCCAGGGACAGAATCGGAACCGGACGACAGGTGTGTGACTTCAGACAGGAAGTGAGGTCAGGTGAGAGTTACCTGAGTCTGGAAACGCAGAACAACGTCAGCAACAGGACAGGTTGCTCTGGAAGAGACGGAAAAGTTTATCAAGATCCCAGAATCTCAGGGAACCGGAAGAACTGCAGATTCACTGAAATCACCCAGAACCTGCTGGGGCATCAGGGGCAACTACTGGGCAGGTACTGATAGGTACTGATAGGTACTGATAGGTACTGATAGGTACTGATAGGTACTGATAGGGTCCTGATAGGGTCCTGATAGGTACTGATAGGGTCCTGATAGGGTCCTGATAGGTACTGATAGGGTCCTGATAGGGTCCTGATAGGGTCCTGATAGGGTCCTGATAGGGTACTGATAGGGTCCTGATAGGGTTCTGATAGGTACTGATAGGGTACTGATAGGGTCCTGATAGGGTTCTGATAGGTACTGATAGGGTCCTGATAGGGTCCTGATAGGGTCCTGATAGGGTACTGATAGGGTCCTGATAGGGTCCTGATAGGTCCTGATAGGGTCCTGATAGGGTACTGATAGGGTCCTGATAGGGTCCTGATAGGGTCCTGATAGGGTCCTGATAGGGTCCTGATAGGGTCCTGATAGGGTCCTGATAGGGTACTGATAGGGTCCTGATAGGGTACTGATAGGGTACCCCATGGGACGTGTACATGGGGCAGGTACCTGCAGGGTATCTGTGGCTTTTATAGGGAATCTAACCCCCCATCCCTGGAGACACCACATGTGGGGGTAATAGCATCCAAGAGACTCCAGGGACCTTACAAGGTCTTACAGGCTACCCAGACGGACCCAGTGGGGTATTTACAGGGTACCCAGACGGACCCAGTGGGGTATTTACAGGGTACCCAGACGGACCCAGTGGGGTATTTACAGGCTACCCAGACGGACCCAGTGGGGTATTTACAGGCTACCCAGACGGACCCAGTGGGGTATTTACAGGCTACCCAGACGGACCCAGTGGGGTATTTACAGGGTACCCAGACGGACCCAGTGGGGTATTTACAGGGTACCCAGACGGACCCAGTGGGGTATTTACAGGGTACCCAGACGGACCCAGTGGGGTATTTACAGGGTACCCAGACGGACCCAGTGGGGTATTTTTAGGGTACCCAGACGGACCCAGTGGGGTATTTACAGGGTACCCAGACGGACCCAGTGGGGTATTTACAGGGTACCCAGACGGACCCAGTGGGGTATTTACAGGGTACCCAGACGGACCCAGTGGGGTATTTACAGGGTACCCAGACGGACCCAGTGGGGTATTTACAGGGTACCCAGACGGACCCAGTGGGGTATTTACAGGCTACCCAGACGGACCCAGTGGGGTATTTAAGGGTACCTTTGCAATGCTCAAAAGCAAACTGTGAGGTATTAAAATGCTAACCCTAATGGGGTAACTGGGTATCTAAGATTGCCTGCAGGGTACACACAGAGGTACTTTCAGGGAACTTTCAGGGTACTTTCAGGGTTCTTTCAGGGTACACAGAGGTACTTTCAGGGTTCTTTCAGGGAACTTTCAGGGTACTTTCAAGGTTCTTTCAGGGAACTTTCAGGGTACTTTCAGGGTTCTTTCAGGGTACACACAGAGGTACTTTCAGGGTTCTTTCAGGGTACTTTCAGGGTTCTTTTAGGGTACACACAGAGGTACTTTCAGGGTTCTTTCAGGGTACACACAGAGGTACTTTCAGGGTTCTTTCAGGGTACACACAGAGGTACTTTCAAGGTTCTTTCAGGGAACTTTCAGGGTACTTTCAGGGTTCTTTCAGGGTACACACAGAGGTACTTTCAGGGTTCTTTCAGGGTACACACAGAGGTACTTTCAGGGTTCTTTCAGGGCACACACAGAGGTACTTTCAGGGTACTTTCAGGGTTCTTTCAGGGTATTTTCAGGGTACACAGAGGTACTTTCAGGGTTCTTTCAGGGTTCTTTCAGGGTATTTTCAGGGTACTTTCAGAGTACTTTCAGGGTACTTTCAGGGTACACACAGATGTACTTTCAGGATACTTTCAGAGTTCTTTAAGGGTACTTTCAGGGTATTTTCAGGGTACACACAGAGGTACTTTCAGGGTACTTTCAGAGTTCTTTCAGGGTACTTTCAGAGTTCTTTCAGGGTACTTTCAGAGTACTTTCAGGGTACTTTCAGAGTACTTTCAGGGTACTTTCAGGGTTCTTTCAGGGTACTTTCAGGGTACACACAGAGGTACTTTCAGAGTTCTTTCAGGGTACTTTCAGAGTACTTTCAGGGTACTTTCAGGGTACTTTCAGAGTATTTTCAGGGTACTTTCAGGGTTCTTTCAGGGTACTTTCAGGGTTCTTTCAGGGTATTTTCAGGGTACACACAGAGGTACTTTCAGGGTAAAAACTACCGTCTTCAGCGTGGAAAACCACACAATAAAACCTGAATAAATAAAACCCCTGGTGCTTTGAGCATTTAAGCCGAAGCTCTGATTCACCTACCAGGTTCTCAGCCGCCAGGATAAATGATTAAATGAAGCAGTTACCATTTAAATAAATCAGTTTATGAGGAGTTTCATAAAGAGGAGTCGCTCATTAAAACCTTCTATGCAGCTTTTGTAAAGCAGAGATCAGATCAGAGAGTCTGAACCAAGTCAGATGTAAACGTTTGACCTTCAGTTTGACTCTCTGGTCTCCAGTTTGAGCTGCTTCACCTGGTGGATTTGGGCCATTAAAACCTTTTAAACCTCGTTAACATTTCACTGTAACGTCCCTGAGGTGGGATGGATGCCAGAGCTCGTCTGGAGGGTCGCTGGCGTCGGGCTGGGCAAGCGGCGGCTCGTCCTGGACCAGCTGGGGGGGTGAACTCTGCCGGGGTGCTGAGTCAGCGAAGCAGAGGAAAACAGACACTTACTCAGAGACAAACATGCAGCCGGGATCTTCTTCCCTGATCCCTGATCCTGCTCCGGCGCTGACGGGCTGGATGTTTCTGACTCACTGCAGGAACGTTTGGATGTCGTTTCAGCTGCACAGACATTTGGCAGCCAGACGTTGGAAATGTTTACTGAACTACTGCCAAGAATTTAATCTCCATGTTCAGCTTCTAATGTTTCTGTTTCATCCAGAAATAAGACGGTTGTTAAGGCATCAGATTTAGGAAAACTTCCCTGCTGAGAGTTGATCTGCGTTTGGATCCTGGAGCAAAACAAATTCCTACTGACAAAATGACAAAACATCCACCCAGATGGCGGCGCAGGGCGACGATGGGGAAGCAGAAACAGATGCTGGTCGGAGGAAAACAAGACAAATGAGATCATTTTCCTCATGTAGCTGAAGGAGAGGAAGGAGAGGAACTCTGGGATAAACAGGAAGAGGAGGATGAGTGGGATGGAGAGGAAGGATGGAGGGATGGATGCGGCTGTAAAGGGAGGAAGGATGGAGGTCAAAGGGGTCAGCTGGTATGCTAACACTTAGCAGCTGGTATGCTAACACTTAGCAGCTGGTACGCTAACACTTAGCAGCTGGTATGCTAACACTTAGCAGCTGGTACGCTAACACTTAGCAGCTGGTACGCTAACACTTAGCAGCTGGTACGCTAACACTTAGCAGCTGGTATGCTAACACTTAGCAGCTGGTATGCTAACACTTAGCAGCTGGTACGCTAACACTTAGCAGCTGGTATGCTAACACTTAGCAGCTGGTATGCTAACACTTAGCAGCTGGTATGCTAATATTAAGCAGTTGGTATGCTAACACTTAGCAGCTGGTACGCTAACACTTAGCAGCTGGTACGCTAATAGATAGCAACTGGTATGCTAATACTTAGCAGCTGGTATGCTAATATTAAGCAGTTGGTATGCTAACACTTAGCAGCTGGTACGCTAACACTTAGCAGCTGGTATGCTAACACTTAGCAGCTGGTATGCTAACACTTAGCAGCTGGTATGCTAACACTTAGCAGCTGGTACGCTAACACTTAGCAGCTGGTACGCTAACACTTAGCAGCTGGTACGCTAACACTTAGCAGCTGGTACGCTAATAGATAGCAACTTGTATGCTAATACTTAGCAGCTGGTATGCTAATATTAAGCAGTTGGTATGCTAACACTTAGCAGCTGGTACGCTAACACTTAGCAGCTGGTGTGCTAATAGATAGCAACTGGTATGCTAATACTTAGCAGCTGGTACGCTAATATTTAGCAGTTGGTATGCTAACACTTAGCAGCTGGTATGCTAACACTTAGCAGCTGGTATGCTAACACTTAGCAGCTGGTATGCTAACACTTAGCAGCTGGTATGCTAACACTTAGCAGCTGGTGCGCTAATACTTAGCAGCTGGTACGCTAACACTTAGCAGCTGGTACGCTAACACTTAGCATACCAGATAAAAATTATAAATCATTATAAACTAAGACAACTAAAATAAAACCATAAGATTGATAAACTAGGGTTCACCTCCCATATGCTAACACAGGGTTAGATACGCTAGGCTAACCGTAGCTAAAACAAGGTAAGCTAAGATAAACTATGATAAAGTAAGCTAAGCTAATGTGAGAGGATAAAATAACTGAGGAAAAACTCCAGATGCCAAACGTTTCTCCTTAAAGCAGCTCATTGAGCCTGGAGATCAGAGGCTTCACGACCTTTGACCTGCTTCATTTGAGGCGTTTGATCTGGGCTCATCAGTCAAGCCTGAGAGGAAAACACTTGCTGCTGCTGATACCTGGGACGTCCTGTGGTTAAATATTTACCCTGACATTCTTTCCGCTCCGCATCATGAACCTTCAGCCACACACGTTTTCGTGTAATCAGGCCTGCAGCAGTTTTAACGCACGTCCTCTGCTTGGCGTCGCCTCGGCTCGCGCACGCAGCGGCCGCGTCGGTGCCGATGAGCTCATGCTGCAGCTCCAGCGGGGGATTTCCACACATCTGCGGCGCCGCAGAGGCCGAGCCGCAGGTTTCCACTCATGCGGGTTCCGACCTGCATCAAAGCCTGGGCCGTGTAAACAGCTGCTGGATGAAACGACGCCGGGCCCGTCTGTCCGCAGGTAGTTTCCACGCTGCTGGGTTCGGTGAGGCTGCGGCGCCGTGCCGGGACTCGTTGGACCCGCCGCTGCCGGCGGCTCAGGCTGCTGCGCATCGCCACCAACACCAGCCAGAGATAAACTCCCATCCAGCTGCTTCAGTGGCTACAAACGGGTCTGCTGGGTGATGCTTCAAGGCTCATTTGGTCCCTTAGCAAACTGACCTTTGACCCCATCAACCAGATTCTGGGTTAAATTTACTGTAATTAGCAGAAACTGGTCGATTATGTTGTGTTTGGATCGTCTTCCTGTTGGAAAAACCAACATGGACGGAGAGAGTCTGATTCACCAATGACTCATAAACGTCTCTGAACGGTTTGGACCGGAACAGTCAAAGTAAGGCTGTCAACCCAACAGCACCGAACCAGCTAATATGTTACTTATTGACGCTGTTACTGATGAAATCCCAGAGTTCCTGCGGCCGGCAGGTCGGCCCACAGCCTGGAACCGGACTCAGAACCTCCGGCTCGGATCTGAGGAACCAACGTTTTTACGGAAACGTTCAGAGCCGGCCTGTCGTGGTTCCGGGTCAGTCGGGTAAAGTCCAGCGTTCCGTGTCAAACGGCGGTTCTGGTAGGAAGCTGCAGCCGGGTTCGTCCTGCTAAAGCTAAAACGCTCCAGCCAGGAGCTTTCAAAGCTCTGCTGCGGCTGGAAAAGGTCTGGTTTCCATTCAAAACGTGAATTACTTCATTTATCAAGTACGGAAAGAAATCCCAGGTTTTCCAGGGTGGAGATGAAACCGCGGCAGAGGGTTAAACTGGATCTCACTGGTTAAATGAAACTGGTTTTCCTCACAGAACAAAGGGACCAGCTGCTCCGGCCCATAGATCACAGCTTCACAGAAGGAATGAATGTGTGGATAATCTGTACAAACATGTTTCATGGAGAATGGAGGGCAGGACGACCCGATGAGGAGAACCAGGCCTAAACATTTCCCACGTTCCCTGAACACATCGCCTGGTGGATTTCTGATGGACGTGTCTCCATCAGACCAAACACTGAAGTCGCCTCCCAGGAAGGTTTCCCAGGAGGTTAATCACCTCTGGATGGCCTGTGATCCGACCCAGGAGGAGCTGGTTTCTCCAAACGCTCGGCCCGCTGGCTCAGCGGTTCTCTGACTTCAGCCTGCTCAGCAGAACCAGAACCAGAACCAGCTGGTGTCAGTGTGAAGGAGGAGGATGACTGTCCCCAGACTCATCATCCCGTTATTACCGCTCTCAGTCACACTGCAGCTGTTCCTGGACACATGTAATCCACCAGGTTTGGACCGGAGCAGGTTCTGCTCTGCTAACTGACGTCACCGGGTCACGATGAGGCGCCATGATGGACGCCGTGGTCAGAAACCGAGTGGTTCTTGCCATCGTAGCCCAGGCTTCTGTTTGTTCACGTTGAGCTAACTTGGCTAGTTAGCTTGTAGCTAGCTTAGAAACCGACCCAAACCTTTCCCCTCCCGGCGCCTTCCCGACTTTCCCTGAATTCACCCCACGTGATTTCTTTCATTTTGCCTTAAATCGCGTTTCCTGTTTCACCGCAGCAGACTCAGCAGTCCAGATGCTAACCGCTAAAAGTACGCTAATGTTAGCATGTAGCACAACCTAATAAAGTCTTTAACAAATCAGAAACTGTCCTGTCTGCAGGGATCGCCTCGCAGCAACAGCCATGTTGTCCTAACGCGGAGCGGTCGGCACAAACAGGACACTCTGACCCAAGTGGACCATTCAAAGTCCGTTCTGGTGTCCAGAAATGAGACCGGGTTCTGGAGCCGTCCTCGCTGTGGAGTCCCAGACTACCCCAGAGTAACGCCGCTCAGCGGGTCAAAGGAGCGCGGCAAAAGGTTTGCTCTGTTTGGAGGACGCTGGGACAAAACCGACCTCACCTACCGGTAAGAAGCGACCTTCAACCCGACCCCTCCAGACCCTGAAGGTCATCTGAAGGTCGGCTGCAGTGTTGGACCCGAAGCCGTCCGTCCTTTTCTGGTTGTCACCCTTGAAAACATGTTCCTGTGCAGGATTGTTCGATTTCCCTGGCAGATGAGTGAAGACAAAGTTCGCCGCATCCTGGAGGAGGCCTTTGGGGTCTGGGGTGCGGTCACTCCTCTGACCTTCAGAGAGGTCATCAACGAGAGAGCGGACATCATCATCGACTTCAACAGGTAAGAAGCCCAACGCGGCTCGTGGTCTGCAGTCACCGCGTTTGAGGGAATATGAAGGACGTTCAGAGTAACCAGTCCTCAGCCTGACAGCTCCGGTTCTCTGCCAGACCGTCTTCGCTTCGACCTGCAAGAGGTCAGAGGTCACAGCCAGTCTGATGCACCTTCCCAGATTAGTTACAAAACCTGTAGACCGCCAAAGGTTTTCTGGCATCTGGTTTGAGTCTAGATCGATTTCTCTCGTTGAATTTCGACCGTCGAACAGAAGCAGTTATGATCCGTGATGCTGAGTTTAGCGACTCGGTAAAATCAGAGCCACATTTACAGGCCGAGTGGCAGAAAGGGAGTTCCGTAGTTCGCTGCTGCCTGGTGACCGTTTCTATAGCCAATGGTTTTCTGAGTCCCTACAGCAGTGGTGTCAAACTCATTTTTATTTTGGGCCAATCAAAAATCTGAACGTTCTTAAAGGGCCGGTTGCACCAGAATCTATTGATAAAACCAATAAAACTGTTAAAATATCAATAAATAGCTGTTCCTCTGGGATTTGTGATTATTTTAGTGTTTATTTTTGCAATCAAAATGACAGATTTTGTGGTGAATATTAAGAAATATTTGTAATCGTTATTCTTTTACAATATTTACGCTAATGTATGATGTTAAATGTGACTCCATCACTCGTCATATCGGTTACGGATTCAACGTTTTTGACCAATTTTCAGAAAATTAGCAGTAAAATCAGGAAAAAATGTGGAAATTTGTTGATTTTGTGATTTTTGCAGATTTGTGAAAAACTGGACGGACTTATTGATGTAATTTGGAGTCCAGAGGGCCACATAAAAAGCTGCGGCGGGCCAGATTTGGCCCCCGGGCCTTGAGTTTGACACCTGTGCCCTACAGGAACTGATTTATATCGGTCAGAGGATGAGATCGGTTGTTGTGTTGCAGGTACTGGCACGGTGACGACCTCCCGTTCGACGGTCCTGGAGGAATCCTGGCCCACGCGTTTTTCCCTCGCACGCTGAAAGAGGGAGAGGTCCACTTTGACTACGACGAACACTGGACGGTCGGCAACGGCGTCGGTAAGACGCCTTGGACGGTTCGTGTTTGTGTGTGCGAGGAGCTGGTGTGATCCCTGGATCGTCTTCGTCTTTGTGAAGGTACCGACCTCCTGCAGGTGGCGGCCCATGAGTTCGGCCATGTCCTGGGCCTGCAGCACTCTCTGGAGCCCGACGCGGTCATGTGTCCCTTCTACAGCGACTCCTACCCTCTGAAGCTCAGTGAGGACGACAGGAGGGGTATCCAGTATCTATACGGACCGCCGCGGCACGCGCCGCCTGACGTAGCCGACACCAACGAGATCCAACCCGAACTGGTGAGACCCTGATCCTGTTTGGACCTTCAGAGTCCTGATCCAGTTGTTTAAACGTTTGAACTGGTGTGTGTTTGCCCAGCCGGACGCCTGCAGGACGAGCTTTGATGCCGTGTCCATGATCAGGGGGGAGCTCTTCTTCTTCAGGTCTCGGTACGTTTGGCGAATCCGTGACGGGCGTCTGCAAGGCGGCTACCCGGCCTTGTCCTCGCGCCACTGGAGCGGCATTCCTGACTACATCGACGCAGCTTATGAAGACAAGTCTGGAAACATCTGGTTCTTCCAAGGTACAGAAGAAAACCCAACACTTCTGCTCACGAAGCTGCCAGCAGAGTCTTCCCTCCTGAATAAAGGGTTCTTTGAGGTCCAGTTGGATCCAGACCTGAAGGGTTTGTGGTTCTGCTGCAGGCGACAGCTACTGGGTGTTCGACGCCGGGCGCAGGATTTCTGGCCCAGACTCCCTGCGGCGGCTCGGCCTTCCGGTCGCCGACATCCAGGCGGCTCTGCGGTGGGAGGACGGCCGCGCCGAGAAGGTCTACCTCTTCAAGTCTTCGTTTTACTGGTCCTTCAGCGTCCAGGAGAACCGCGTCAGCGACCTCCATCCGCGCAGCGCGCACGAGTGGGCGGGGCTTCCTGGACACGTCGACGCCGCCTTTCTGGACAGCTACGGTGAGACTCTGGGCCCGGTTCTGGAGAGACTCTGGTTCTGAGGGTTTCATCCATCGGACCTCTTTCTCCCTCAGGTTACGCCAACTTCCTGAGCGGGCTGTACTACTGGAAGCTGGACCCGGTGGCGCTGAAGGTGCTGGACGGGTACCCGCGCAGAATCGGGCTGGACTTCTTCGGCTGCTCTGAGTCGCCATAAACACGTAAACTGAGAATAATCTGCCGAGTTATTGCCGTTTCATGAACTCCTCACCTCGGGTACAACAGGAACCAGTCCCTCCCAGCTGCAGACCCCCGCCGGTTCTGATCCGGCCCAGTTGTCCTGGTGCGAGGAGCCCCATCCACTCACAGCCAGTCGATCAAATGGTCGCCAAGTTTGATTATTAAAGGTGCTATTTCAGGTCATGGCGGACGTAGAGCTACAGACCTAGAACCGACGTTTTTATTTTTCCATTTGTTTTATATTTAAAGTGTCTAATCAGTGCAGGACGCTGATGATTCCTCTGACCAGTAAAACATACTGGTGCTAAACCAGTTCTGGGCACTTTGAACTGGAACAGAAAAACATGAACTGGTCAAAACCCAACCAGACTGAGGATGTTCCCCTCCTGATGGTCCGGTCGACCCGGTTCTACTGGAACCAGAACATCTGCTGCACCTCCAGCTGCTCTGAGTCAAACCAACCTGTTCCCCTCCTGGCCTGTGGGGGCGCTGCACCAAGAGCCACTGAAGGAAACGACACTGAGAGCAACTTCCTGCTTCACCAGACGGAAACAAGATGGAGGACGTTGGAGGATTTCTGCTGCTAGCGCTAGGCTAGCATGTTAGCTTTGGTTGGATTTACCCAGAATGCCCTGCGCCGTAGTCCACTTCCTGCTTTTGGAGCGGCCTCTGGTCCGCTTGGCCTGGTTCACATTCAGACCAAACCAGACTGAGGACTGGAGGACAAGAGGTCAGAGGTCAGAGGTTGATAAGCGTTCACACCTCACCAACTGGTCCAGACTTTGACTAGGCAAACGGACTGAACATCGCTGGTTCTGTTCAGGTTCAGTCGCTTCAATCCAACTCCAGTCCGTTTGCCTAGTCAAAGTCCAGTTCGGTTGGGGAGCTGTGAACGCTAATCGACCAAAACAGCTGAAACCTGGTCTGCGTTCGGTTGAACTCTGGTGCGGTTCCAGTGCATGAGGAAGTGGACCACAGAGCAGGGCATTCTGGGTAAATACAGTCACCGCTAACATGCTAGCTTAGCGCTAGCAGCAGAAATGGCTCCTGGTCTTTAGCCTAAACAGAAATCCTCCAACCGCTAAAATCTGACGCCTCCATCTTGTTTCCGTCTGGTGAAGCAGGAAGTTGCTCTCAGTGTCGTTTCCTTCAGTGGCTCTTGGTGCAGCGCCCCCACAGGCCAGGAGGGGAACAGGCTGGTTGGAGTCAGAACCTGGAGCTGGAGCAGATGGTGGAGCTTTTAAGAGTTTTTGACCGACCATCAGGAGGGAAAACATCCTTAGCGTGCTTTAATGTTGGTTTCTTAGGGGGTCCAACGTGTGGCCCAGGGGCCGTCTGTGGTCCTTGGAGTGATACTGTTTGGACTAGGCCGGTCAGACGATATGCCCACAAATTAAATCTCTCTAAAATGCAAAGCAAAGTTTTCCTCTGTTTAATTTTCAGTGAATTAAATTTTCTCCACAGAGACCCGATTCCACCTTAAGTTCAAACAGACATACTTCAACTAGGACACTTTCAGCCTAACTGGATTTTATTTAAGGGCATCAGAGTCAACGCCAGAATTTTAACTTTGTGAGAAATAACAATAATTTTCCATCAAATTTTAATAAAACATGAAAAGTTTGAGATCCTGAAGTGATGAAATGTGGGAAAGTTAGAAAACCGGCAGGTTCTGGATCTATAGATCTAGTAGATAGATCTACTATAGATCTATAGATCCGCTGGTTTCAGTGTCTGAAAGAGACAAAATAATAAATTTAAAGCTGAAAATGTCAAACAATCCAAAATGAAAATGTTTTAACTTTTCAAAATTAATCATTTCACACATCAGGATCAATCGGTCCAGATCAGAACCAGATCAGAACCAGATCAGAACCAGATCAGAACCAGATCAGAACCTGATCTGGTTCTGATCTGGTTCTGATCTGGTTCTGTGACGTTTCAACTTGTTTCTCTTTATATCTGAGTTTTTTTAAAAATAAAAATGATAAAGTTTCTCCTTTCTTGTTTTCTCTGTGATGATGACGCAGCTGAGCTGAATCTGCAGGTTCTGGTTCTGGTGTCGACCCGCTCCAGGTCGGTCAGAACCTGCCGGTCCCGTCAGCTGCTGATGGTTCCGATGTTCCTGCTGTCAGACTTTCCGTTACTTCACCGGAAAACATGCTGGATCCGTCCAGGAGCCCGGGTTCTAATCGGTTCTAATCGGGTCGAACCGGGTCAGACCGGGTTCTAATCGGGTCGAACCGGGTCAGACCGGGTTCTAATCGGTTCTAATCGGGTCAGACCGGGTTCTAATCGGTTCTAATCGGGTCGAACCGGGTCACACCGGGTTCTAATCGGTTCTAATCGGGTCAGACCGGGTTCTAATCGGGTCGAACCGGGTCACACCGGGTTCTAATCGGTTCTAATCGGGTCAGACCGGGTTCTAATCGGTTCTAATCGGGTCAGACCGGGTTCTAATCGGTTCTAATCGGGTCGGACCGGGTTCTAATCGGGTCAAACCGGGTCAGACCGGGTTCTAATCGGTTCTAATCGGGTCGGACCGGGTTCTAATCGGGTCGAACCGGGTCACACCGGGTTCTAATCGGTTCTAATTGGGTCGGACCGGGTTCTAATCGGGTCGAACCGGGTCAGACCGGGTTCTAATCGGTTCTAATCGGGTCGAACCGGGTCAGACCGGGTTCTAATCGGTTCTTATCGGGTCGAACCGGGTCAGACCGGGTTCTAATCGGTTCTAATCGGGTCGAACCGGGTCAGACCGGGTTCTAATCGGTTCTTATCGGGTCGAACCGGGTCACACCGGGTTCTAATCGGTTCTAATCGGGTCAGACCGGGTTCTAATCGGGTCGAACTGGGTCACACCGGGTTCTAATCGGTTCTAATCGGGTCAGACCGGGTTCTAATCGGGTCGAACTGGGTCAGACCGGGTTCTAATTGGTTCTTATTGGGTCGAACCGGGTCACACCGGGTTGTAATCGGTTCTAATTGGGTCAGACCGGGTTCTAATCGGTTCTAATCGGGTCAGACCGGGTTCTAATTGGTTCTTATTGGGTCGAACCGGGTCACACCGGGTTCTAATTGGTTCTTATTGGGTCGAACCGGGTCACACCGGGTTCTAATCGGTTCTAATCGGGTCGAACCGGGTCACACCGGATTCTAATCGGTTCTAATCGGGTCAGACCGGGTTCTAATCGGTTCTAATCGGGTCAGACCGGGTTCTAATTGGTTCTTATTGGGTCGAACCGGGTCACACCGGGTTCTAATTGGTTCTTATTGGGTCGAACCGGGTCACACCGGGTTCTAATCGGTTCTTATCGGGTCGAACCGGGTCACACCGGGTTCTAATCGGTTCTTATTGGGTCGAACCGGGTCACACCGGGTTCTAATCGGTTCTTATTGGGTCGAACCGGGTCACACCGGGTTCTAATCGGTTCTTATCGGGTCGAACCGGGTCACACCGGATTCTAATCGGTTCTAATCGGGTCAGACCGGGTTCTAATCGGTTCTAATCGGGTCAGACCGGGTTCTAATCGGGTCGAACTGGGTCACACCGGATTCTAATCGGTTCTAATCGGGTCAGACCGGGTTCTAATCGGGTCGAACCGGGTCACACCGGATTCTAATCGGTTCTAATCGGGTCAGACCGGGTTCTAATCGGTTCTAATCGGGTCACACCGGGTTCTAATTGGTTCTTATTGGGTCGAACCGGGTCACACCGGGTTCTAATTGGTTCTTATTGGGTCGAACCGGGTCACACCGGGTTCTAATCGGTTCTTATCGGGTCGAACCGGGTCACACCGGGTTCTAATCGGTTCTTATTGGGTCGAACCGGGTCACACCGGGTTCTAATCGGTTCTTATCGGGTCGAACCGGGTCACACCGGGTTCTAATCGGTTCTTATCGGGTCGAACCGGGTCACACCGGGTTCTAATCGGTTCTTATTGGGTCGAACCGGGTCACACCGGGTTCTAATCGGTTCTTATCGGGTCGAACCGGGTCACACCGGGTTCTAATCGGTTCTTATTGGGTCGAACCGGGTCACACCGGGTTCTAATCGGTTCTTATCGGGTCGAACCGGGTCACACCGGGTTCTAATCGGGTCGAACCGGGTCACACCGGGTTCTAATCGGGTCGAACCGGGTCAGACCGGGTTCTAATCGGGTCTTATTGGGTCGAACCGGGTCACACCGGGTTCTAATCGGTTCTTATCGGGTCGGACCGGGTCACACCGGGTTCTAATCGGTTCTAATCGGGTCGGACCGGGTTCTAATCGGGTCGAACCAGGTCAGACTGGGTTCTAATCGGTTCTTATCGGGTCGAACCGGGTCACACCGGGTTCTAATCGGTTCTAATCGGGTCGGACCGGGTTCTAATCGGGTCGAACCAGGTCAGACTGGGTTCTAATCGGTTCTTATCGGGTCGAACCGGGTCAGACCGGGTTCTTATCGGGTCGAACCGGGTCAGACCGGGTTCTAATCGGTTCTTATCGGGTCGAACCGGGTCAGACCGGGTTCTAATCGGGTCGAACCGGGTCAGACCGGGTTCTAATCGGTTCTAATCGGGTCAGACCGGGTTCTAATCGGTTCTTATCGGGTCGAACCGGGTCAGACCGGGTTCTTATCGGGTCGAACCGGGTCACACCGGGTTCTAATCGGTTCTAATCGGGTCAGACCGGGTTCTAATCGGTTCTTATCGGGTCGAACCGGGTTCTAATCGGGTCGAACCGGGTCAGACCGGGTTCTTATCGGGTCGAACCGGGTCACACCGGGTTCTAATCGGTTCTAATCGGGTCAGACCGGGTTCTAATCGGTTCTTATCGGGTCGAACCGGGTTCTAATCGGGTCGAACCGGGTCAGACCGGGTTCTTATCGGTTCTCCTCGGGTCGGTGGCTCAGCGTACACCAGGAGCAGCTGCAGGAAGCCGTCCGGTTCCGACCCGGTCTGCCGGTCGGATTCCAGTTTCCCCTTTGTGTTGATATGAACTAAAAACAGTTTATTTTTAATTTTATATCAGTTTTATCTGGGAAACAAAAGCAGATCCCACCGGCTGGATGATTTTAAAACGACAGACATGAATAATAATGAGGAGGAGCTGCAGCTCAGAGCGACACCTGCTGGCTGTTGCAGAGAACTGCTACGTGGAGGAGTACGGAAGGCGAACAGGGACAAATTAGTAATAATCATTTATTAAATTCACTTTTATTGTTTTAGTTGGATTAAAACACATCAGGCCTGAACTGCAGCGGTTTGGAAATGCGGAGAAAAGGAAACTTCAACCAGAATAATCCGGATTAGAAGCAGGGAGATAATTTCTAACCGTCATTCCTCCTCCTGGCCGCCAGGGGGCGGCACGCAGCGCGGGGCACGCGTCACTCCGTGTCGACACGTCACTACGTCGTGAAAACAGGGCGCGCGTTCGGCGGTGGTGGCGGCGGGTTTAAAGAGTCTGATTTTGGAGCGCAGAGAGCAGGTTGAGGGTGAAACCCCGGGATTTGACGGCGGGATCATCGGGTTCCTGAGGAAACGCGGGATGTCGGAGGACAGGTAGGAAGCTGTGGTTCACCGTGCTGACGTCTTTCCGCCTCTTTATTCTGGAGGGAACGGCGCCGCTGACCAGCGGTCAGATTAACTGATCCACGGGATGAAGCTTCTCTGTCTGATTCTCAGTATCTGATTAGAACCTGATCAGTTTTCGTCCATAATCTGACGTCATTCGGGTAAAATGGCGCCGTTTCCTCAGCGGCTCTTTGTCCTTCCAGCCGTTTGACCCCAGATCACCAGTTAAACCAGTATGAACTGGCGCTGCTCTGACCTCTGACCTCTGCCTGCAGCCTTCCCCTGCAGCAGCTCTCCAGCCAGAAGCGGTTCGGCACCAAGCGGAAGAGCCTCGGTTCCGAGTCCACTCCGACCGACCTGGTGCTGCTGCGCTCCCCGCGGCCCAAGCAGCCCTGGCCGGCCTGCCTGGGGAAGGAGAACCAGGAGGCCCGGTTCGTCCTGGCCCGGAGGTCCCGCAGGAGGCGGCGGTCGGGCTCAGGTGGGGACCCGGTTCCGGTTCCGGTTCTGGTTCCGTAGGGTGGTCCAGGTGTGACTCCAGCTGTTTCCCTGCAGGTGTTTCCTGGGATCAGCTGCCGGACGAGCTGCTGCTGCGGATCTGCGGCTGCCTCCCGCTGCCGGACCTGCTGCGGGCTTCCGCGGTCTGCCGCCGCTGGCGCCGCCTGGCGTGAGTCCCGAACCGGGTCAGATGGGCCCCGAACCGGGTCCGATGGGCCCCGAACCGGGTCAGATGGGCCCCGAACCGGGTCAGATGGGTCCCGAACCGGGTCACATGGGCCCCGAAACGGGTCTCATGGGCCCCGAACCGGGTCAGATGGGTCCCGAACCGGGTCAGATGGGTCCCGAACCGGGTCACATGGGTCCCGAACCGGGTCAGATGGGTCCCGAACCGGGTCAGATGGGTCCCGAACCGGGTCTCATGGGTCCCGAACCGGGTCTCATGGGTCCCGGACCGGGTCACATGGGTCCCGAAACGGGTCACATGGGTCCCGAACCGGGTCTCATGGGTCCCGAACCGGGTCTCATGGGTCCCGGACCGGGTCACATGGGTCCCGAAACGGTCACATGGGTCCCGAAACGGGTCACATGGGTCCCGGACCGGGTCACATGGGTCCCGGACCGGGTCACATGGGTCCCGGACCGGGTCACATGGGTCCCGAAACGGTCACATGGGTCCCGAAACGGGTCTCATGGGTCCCGAACCGGGTCACATGGGTCCCGGACCGGGTCACATGGGCACCGAACCGGGTCACATGGGTCCCGACTCACCACCACTTCATTATTCAATTCAGTCATTTTTATGATCATTTCAATCTCTGCTGAAATGATCGATCAGTTATTGAAGTAATCGATTAACGGCCTCTTATAGATCTGTTCTACCAGAACCGCTCCGGTCCAGTTTGAGCTCCAGCTGCTTCACAGCCTGTAAAATCTCCGATCAATCACTTTCCATCCAGCTGATCAATAATCAGCCACCAGATCAGCTGATTATTGATCAGCCGATCAAATGTTTAGATTTCATATTTTAATGCGTTTCTATTGTTTACAGTGATTTTTATCCAATCGATCGTCAGAATAATCGATTTGTTGGGCTTTTAATTTGAAAGTCTCTTTATTCCCAGTAACTGGGCCCGGTTCTGGTTCTGACTCTGCAGGCTGGACGAGTCCCTGTGGGTCAGTGTGGACCTGGAGGGCCTGACCCAAACGGGCCCGGCTCTGCGTTTGGTTCTGAGGACCGGGGTCCAGAGGCTGCGCTGCCCGCGGGCCTTTGTGGAGGAACCGGACCTGTCAGAACCCGGGTGAGTCCAGAACCTCCTGCTGGTTCTGCTCTAGCAGACGGCGGTCCGGTAAGGGCCGGTTCGTGGTTCTGCTCTGGGTTCTTGATGAACCCAAAGATTCAATAATAAGATCTGAAAAGTGCGGTGTGCCTTTGAACCCTCTGGACTTTGACTGGGCCATTCTAACCCATAATGCTGCATGTTCAGGCTGGTGACCTTTGACCCCAGGCTCAGCACCATGCTGACCTGTGAGGAACCAGAACATCTGGACCGCCGGGTCCGGTTTGTAAAAGCAAGCCGCACCTTTCAGATTTGTTCCAGTGGATGCCGAGTGCTTCTCTGTGGTTGTAGCTGTGCAGCTGGTGACTCCTGGTTCTGGTTCTGGTTCTGCAGGCGGCTCCAGCTGGTGGATCTGGACCTGTCCGGTTCCGTGGTTTCCCCCTCGGCGCTGCGCAGCGTCGTCTGCCGCTGCAGCCGGCTGCGCCGCCTCAGCCTGGAGGCGCTGCCGCTGTCCGACGACGTGCTCAGGTAACCGGGCCGGAGCCGTGGGCCGGGCCGGGCCGGGCCGGGCCGGGCGGGTAGGACTGGTTCTGATGGTTCTGTTTGTCCGCTCCGCAGCTGCCTGGCCCAGAACCCGGACCTGCTGCAGCTCAACCTGGGCGGCTGCTCCGGATTCTCCGCCGCCGCTCTGGCCGCCATGCTGGACTCCTGCCGCAGGTCAGAACCGGCTCGGCTCGGGCCGACCCGGACCGGTCCCGGTTCTGACCCGCTCTCTGTTCCGCCTCAGGTTGGAGCAGCTCAACATCTCCTGGTGCAGCTTCAGCCGGAACCACGTCCAGAACCTGGTGGAGACGCTGAGCCCCTCAGTCACACAGCTGAACCTGAGCGGCTACCGGGACAGGCTGGCGCTGGACGGTGAGGAGCCAGAACCGGGTCAGAACCGGGCCAGAGCTGGGTCTGAACCTGGGTCTGAACCGGGCCAGAGCTGGGTCTGAACCGGGCCAGAGCTGGGTCTGAACCGGGCCAGAGCTGGGTCTGAACCTGGGGTGAACCTGGTGTCAGCCGGGTCTGAACCGGGAAAGAACCAGGCCAGAACCTGGTCTGAACCGGGTCGGAGCCGGGTCTGAACCTGGGGTGAGCCGGGCCAGAACCGGGTGTGAACCCCTGCTCTGGACGCTCTGCAGGGTCTGACTGGACCTGGTCTGACGGTTTACCTGCTTTGTGATTCAGTTCTTCTGATGAACAGCTCTATTTCAGGTGAACAGTTCTATTTCAGGTGAACAGTTCTATTTCAGGTGAACAGTTCTATTTCAGGTGAACAGTTCTATTTCAGGTGAACAGTTCTATTTCAGGTGAACAGTTCTATTTCAGGTGAACAGTTCTTCTGTCCCACTGAATCGGTTCCCCTGTTTGTTCCAGATGTGAAGGTTCTGGTGGACCGATGTCCGGACCTGCAGACGTTGGATCTCAGGTGAGAGCGTGGCTTCCTGCAGCGGTTCTGGTTCTGGTTCTGGTTCCGGTTCTGACGGTCCCTGTGGTTGCAGCGACAGCACGCTGCTGACGGCCGACAGCTTCCTGGTTCTGAAGCGGCTGCAGAAGCTGCTCCACCTGTCGCTGAGCCGCTGCTACCACATCCACCTGGCGGCGCTGAGGTGAGTCACCGCGGCCTAGTCAAAGCCCACACCCACTTCCTGGTTCGGACTCGGTGGGGACGGATGTAATGGCAGGCCACACTTTTCAGATCTAACCGGTAGAAGCAGGTGAAGCTTCTGATCCGACCCGGTTGGTGAGTTTGGACCAGACCCAGACGGAGCTTCCAAAGGTTCTGGGCGCCGTAGAATAGCTTGGTGTTCTGGCTGTGACCCGGTTCTGGTTCTGTCCCCAGCGACCTCGGGAAGGCGATCCCGTCGCTGCGGTTCCTGGACGTGTTCGGTCTGGTCCAGGACGGCCAGCTGGCGGCGCTGCAGGACGACTCGCCGCGGCTCGCCATCAACGCCCGGCCGTTCTCCGCCGTGGCCCGGCCCACGCCGGCCGGCGCCGCCCAGCCCGACCGCACCATGTGGGGCCGCGGCTGCAGACTGAAGGTCCGGTTCTGACCGGAGCGGCGGGTTCCTGGTTCTGTTCAGTGTTCCTGGTACCGGGGGGGGGTCCAGACGATGGACTCGGCCTCCTGTTGGGCGACCCGGCTGCTGCCGGTTCTGATGACGTTAAAGTTCTGGACGGTCTGCTGTAATAATGACTCAACGCTCCAATCACCGAACAGTTTTAATGGAAGATGAGGTTCTGGTTCCGACGGGTCCAAAGACGACCCGAATCAATCATTTCCAATCACAACCGGGAGATTAAACACGGATCCGTTCGGTTCCGATCCAGTTTTATACTTGAAAATGTTGACTGACTTTGTCTGAATCGTGTTTGTATTAAACCCTGGAAGCTGTTTGGGTCTCAGTGTGATGTCATTTCCTGGTCAGTGATGTCATTTCCTGGTGGGAAACCGCAGGCGGTCCGAGGACGAAGTCAAAAATTAATCCAATAATATGGATTATTTACATTAAAATGAGTCAGTTATTCATTTATGATTTCAAACTAATTAGCAAACTAAACATTTAATTAGCTAAGCAGTTTTGAAACTACGTAGCAAATTAACTGTTTAGCCAGAAAGCTAAATATTCAGAACATACGTGGCTAATTAGAAACTAATTATTGGCAAAGTATTTACTTCAAACTAAATAAAGTTATTTTATCTACCTTGGAACTGAAATATTAAGGTTCACAATAGTTAGCAATATATCTTGCTAACTAGTTTGAAGCTACATATTTAGCTTCTTAAGTTTTCTAGCTACACATTTAGCTTCCAAACTATTAAAGCTAAATGTTTGTAGTTAAATATTTATCCACATTTAAACATTTTTCCCAGTAATTTGTTCAAAGCTCAGTATTTCGCTTCTGTAACCGGAAGCTAACGAACCGTTTGAAGCTACATATTTAGCTTCTTAGCTAAATAAGTTGTCTAGCTACACATTTAGCTTCCAAACTATTAAAGCTAAATGTTTGCAGTTAAATATTTATCCACATTTAAACATTTTTCCCAGTAATTTGTTCAAAGCTCAGTATTTCGCTTCTGTAACCGGAAGCTAACGAACCGTTTGAAGCTACATATTTATCTTGCTAGCTTCATATTTAGCTTCCGTTTAACTGGTTATTTAATTTGAAGCCGTGACATAAACGAACCTTTTCCTTATAACCGCAGATGTCTTCCTTCAGCTGAGCCGTCCGGTACCGGTACCGGTACCTTCCTGGTTCGACCCGTTCTGGTAATTTGGACCATTTGAATCAGCTGTGACGGAGCATCGTAATAAAACGGGAAACGAGCCACAGGGAAAATGAGCTGAAATAGTTTTTCACAGAACCTATTGGACCCGGTGGATCGACCCAGTTCATCAGAACCAGGTGACCCATGAACTGGATCCGCAGGGAGGAATGAAGCGCCACAGCCCAGGTTGGTTCGGCCATATTGGTTTATTAGAAAAGTCACTTCCAGTGAGGCGGACATGTTTAACCGGACCGGTTCGGTTCCGTTCGGGTCACAGAAAGCCAGTTACTCTAGAAAAGCTGATGAACTGAACTTCTTGGCGGAGTTTCGTTCCAATCGGAGATTTACTTCAGGATCAAATCAGATTAGTAATAAATGAGTTCAGAACCAGAACCAGTCTCCAGATTTGGGTTTTTTTTTTTATTTAAAACAGACAAAAAAAAAGGATTTCATGTGTTGGGAGAAGCGGGTCGAGCCGGAACCGACCGAACTGGCTTTCTGAGCGGGAACATGTAGGACTGAGGAACGAGCTGGTGCTTGATGGGCCCCCCCCGACCCCCCCCTGCCCCCCACCACCCATACAATATACATTTATATATATAGAAAAGTGGCTAAAGATGCTAGGATGAGACGTTCTCACGGCACCATGGCTGATTAGCAGAAACACAACAGAACCGCCATCTGGACCAACTAACGACGCGTCTTTAATCTACAGGAAATGACGTGCAGAATGCTACAAAGTTATCGTTGTTTTCATCTGGTGCGTCTGGAGACCGACGCCGGGCCGGCGCCGTCCCCTGGGCCCGACGCCGTCCCCTGGGCCCGACGCCGTCCCGCCGGGTCGACGACACACAGGAGGAAAATATTAGAAACAAAAAAAATATTTTACAAACCCCCCCCCCCCCCCAAACCCCCCCTTTCCCACAGACGGGTCACAGTGGGAGGACGGCGCCGAGACGCTTCAGTCGTCCTCACCGTCGTCCTGCAGAGACAGAGGGACAGAGACAGCAGGTTAGGTCCAAGCAGGACCGGGTCAGAACAGAACCATGCTCTCCAACCACAGACCAGTTCAGTCTCCATGCCAGTAACCATGGCGACCAGCTGCAGCTCTCTCACCTCTCCATCTTCCCCTTCTCCATCCTCGTCTTCGCCTTCCTCTTCCTCGCCCTCATCGATGTCCTCCAGACCTTCCTCATCCTCCTCTTCATCGTCCTCACCCTCCTCATCCTCCATGTCAGGGACCTGGGAGCGTCCAGACAGTCAGCGAACCGCCCGGTAGCCCCGCCCCCCCCCCGCCCCAGCGGCGCCCCCTGCACCTACCAGGTAGTACTGCAGCGGGTTGGGCCAGATGTCGTCCTTGATGACCTCCCCCAGCTCGTCGGCGCCGGCGTCCGAGTGGTCGGTGAACCAGGTGAAGAAGCTCTCCGGCTCCTCGTGCTGACGCTTCTTCCCAGCTTTGTTCGGCGTCTGGCTGCTCCGTTTGGTCAGGTCCTGCAGGGCCCAGAGGGTCAGAGGTTACATGTCAGCCATGATTGTCTTCCCAACCACAGCAGATCTGCCTTTCAAAAAGCCCCGACTGCCCCCAGATTCAGCCAACCCTGATGGGGGGGAAGCCTGTTCTGACCCATCAGAACAGGCCGATTTGCCACCGTGGGGGTTCCTGCACCACCACTCTCTCGCCACCGCTGACGCTCTGGCGCGGTTCCCCCAGCCTTCATGTTTCATGGAGAATGGCCAGATTTGAGGCTTGGCCACGCCCACATGCTTTGACATAGGAAAATTCCTTTGATAACTTTTGACCCTCAATGCATCAAGACTGTGCTGACTGAGTTTGAAGCCTGGATCTAGAAAGCTCTAGGACGAGTTCACCCAGATACGACATCAATGAAAAAAGACAAAATGGTGACTTTGATCCAAAATGGCCGACTTCCTGTTGGGTTTTACCATGGCTCCAAGAGGCTTTTTTGTAGGTCCTGACAAGTTACACGTGTACCAAGTTTCATAAATGTGGGGGCGCTGTGGAGGAATTAGGCCACGCCCACCACATTTCCCACTGGATTTATGTCAGGGGGTGGACAAGGATCGATCTCGGTGAGTTTGGTGCAGCTGGACTGAGACATGTGGAATCTAGAGCCAAACGTATGGCGGCGGCGTGACCTGTGACTTGGCCGCGCCGCCATGGCAACGCCCTCCACTGGAAACTCTTGGCGCTTTAAAGCAAGTGAGACCAACTTGTTATCAGTCATCTGACACAAGATCATCTTGATTAGGTCAAGAGAGCCAGAGTTGTATCTTTCCAAGTAAACAAAAGTCCCTTCCTGCTCTGAGGGGGCGGGGCTTAGGTGAGGTCATACTATGACGACATAGGATCGTCAGGCATCCAACCAGGATCCCTCATACCAGGTTTGGTGCCAATTGACCTTTCTATGTGAAAGTTGTAGCGGTTGGTTTTCTGTGGCGAGTACGCCAACTTTGTCGCCCCCGGAACGTCCCCTAAACAGGTACGAAAACTCACCATTTTGATAACTTTTAATGCCACAACCCTTAACTGCATCAAGTTCGGTGTGAGTAAAATGGAAAAAAATGGCCAAAATTTGACCTTTGACCCAAAATGGCCGCCTCCCTGACCATTTTAGGGGGTACCTCCAAGAGACTTTTCTTCTTGATTTGGGGAGATCTACCTACATACCAAATTTCAGATCTCTACGACCTACAGTTTCCCCCAACTCACGTTAGGGGGGGCTGTAGAGCCGTTTGGCCACGCCCACTTCCGGTTCCACCAGGATCCAAACATTTTCGTCGGGGGGGAAAATTTTGAGTGAAGTTTGGTGAGTTTTTGAATATGATAAAGGACCCAAACAGCCGCGCGGCGTGACAACAAGAATAAGAAATGCTGCGATTACAATAAAACAAGATATATACCAACCTTCATTTCTATTACAAAGATCAATGACTCACTGATCATTAGGAATAATAAATATTGGTTACATTGAAACAATTGCTCAGCCAAATGACCTTCCTGATCATTAAACTCAGATCGTTTTCCTGACCGAAGGTCTTTCGTTTCAGGATTATTAAAATCATTTCTTCTTGCTGAATTGCAGGAGCAAACGGACCTTCCCAGCTTTCCATTTGATCTCGGTGGACTTGGAAACCGGATCTCCGCCCTCGTTGACGTTAAACTCTTTGGAGAGAACTTTGTTCTCGAAGTACGGGTTCTCGTCGAAGGACTGCAGGGACACAGAGGAGAACGGGTGGATCAGAAAACGGCGGCGGCGGCTTCACAACGAAGCGACAGAATCAATCAGACTCACAAAATCTATTCTGTATCCAGACTTGATGTCCTCGAACTCTGTGACCTCGACCTTGGACAGATAATGAAGAGCTTCTTCATCTTCCTCCCCCAGAAGAGCCGAAACTACAGGCAGCAGTCAGAGCAGGAGTTTTCATTTGTTCATGACAGGAACCAGAACCAGAACCAGAACCGGATCCGGCTGCTTACCTTGTGGATGGTTGACGAATGTTGTGACCCAGAAGTTTGGGATTTTGGCGATGAGCTCTGATCTCTTCTGAAAGAACGGCTGGCGTAATTTGTTGTACTTCTGCTCTACTTTTAAAATTTCTTCACTGGCCTGTTCATTTAATCTGGAAAACAAGCAGCGTGTCAGAACAGCCGACGGTTTCCGTGACGACGCGCCGCCGGGCTCAGACTCACCTGTCGATTTCGTTCTGTACTTCATCAATGTGTTCGATCGCCTCCTGCTGCTCCTTCTCTGAAACACAAAGCATCCAGATGATATTCGAGGAATTTATTCATTACGGTTTAAAATAAATTTTAAAAAAAAACATTTTGGTAAATGTTGACGGCGATCTTATAAACATCCTCAGTCTGTTAAGATTTCATACCACCAAAGATCTACTTGATGAATTTCTAAACTCCCTTCATGAGCTAAAGATTAAATGTGAACAATATTTATACAACAATAATAGATACGATAATAGAAGCTGAGCTCCTTCAGACTCATGGCTGCATCCTGGGTGCACAAAGCCGCGTCAACACAGATCCTTCACCCTCAGCTGGTGTTTCAAGTTTTACTTTTAATCACTGCAAACTGATGTTTTAATGCGTGTATGTAAAATATGATTCTACTCTCCACATTTCTATGCTTATGTTTAATATCTGTCCAGTATTTCATGCCCTTTGATTTTATATATTTTCATCTTAGTGACTCTACATGTGCCTATCTCCGGACACGCTGGTTTCCGCCCCAGGGCTCCCAGA
This sequence comes from Poecilia reticulata, assembly GCF_904066995.2. Taxonomy (NCBI): domain Eukaryota; kingdom Metazoa; phylum Chordata; class Actinopteri; order Cyprinodontiformes; family Poeciliidae; genus Poecilia; species Poecilia reticulata. Next base: position 27,324,902 of record NC_088841.1, read on the forward strand.
TCCGGGTCGTGTTTTCCTGGAGGCATCCCCCCCCCATCAACCCCCCTCGCTGGGGGTTTTCCACGCCGCAGATCGTGGGTTCCCCCCCGCAGACGGCCCCTCCACCCCCCTCCTTCCTGTTGCCGTTTAAGGCGGCCTGGTTTGAATGAAAAACGGGCTGAGCTCCGGCTCCGTGAAAACCCTGAGCTCAGCCAGCGCCTCACCGTGAACAAACGCTCACACTCAACCGACCTCGGTGAAATGGGCCCCGATCCGGTCATTTAAGCAGCTTTCAGCAGCCAAACCGAGAACAACTGCTGGCCTGCTTTATTGTAAACTAACGGCTACAGGCTAGCAGGAGCTAGTGGAAGCTAACGGAGGCTAACGCGGCTAGTTAGCTGCTGCGGCTGCGTCACTAAATATCTCAACATGTTGAGCGAAATGAGGCCGTTTCTGGAAACCAGGCGCTTCGACTCCCAGGATGCGGCTAACAGGAGACCGTGAGCGGAACCCGAGGCCGTGAGGACGGGCATAACGACGGTAAACAGCTGAAAATGGCGCTGAGAGGAGAACCGTTATTACCGGAGGTCTCGTCCCCTGCGTCGTGGTTTGAATTCTCCTTCCTGCTCACTTTAGCCGCTGAGGCCGACATGCTGCCGCTTCTCCGACGCTCCGTAGGCCTGAAGTTCCTCCCGGCGGGTTAAATCGCTGCTCCTGACGGCAAAACTTACTTCACCTCACAAACAACAGTCCGCCAGCAGCGCCACGATGGGAACAAACCGACCCGCCTCCGTCAACACATTTATGGCTCTCTGCTGCCCCCCGGCGGCCCGGAGGGATGCGGGCGCCACGGGGAACTGCATGGACCGATTCAGAGAAACTTCACAGCTTTCAGACATGAAGCTTAAATATATCCACTCAACAGGAAATAAAATGGATAAAAACAACATTATGTGCACAGTATGAGAATGTAGGGCAGAATATAAATGGTATTTATTAGAGGGGAAAGTCAAAAAAAAGATCCAAAAATGTTAAATATATACAAAAAGTAAACAACTTTATCAGTAATAGTATGATTTATTTTCTAATAACTGTTCAGTATTTTTATGTGATGATTTTGTACAGTGTGTCAGACACACTAATGAATGTGCAATAATCAGACGATCCGGCAGTAAAACAAAATGTCTGCCTTCATTCCAGGATGTTTCTTGTGGGAATGCTGAGAATCCAGGAGGAAATGGAGGATTTGTTTCCCCGTTTGACCGTCTCCAGCTGAAACCTTTGAGTTTTACTGATAAACTGACCATGAAGTTAGAATCAGAGTCACGGACTGGAGCTGACCTGGTCATCTCAGTCCCAGCAGGTCCCTGAGCAGCCAGTGTCCAGCATGTGTGCGGTCTGTTCCCCTGACCTTTGACCTTTGCCATTACCATTATAATTTGCTCTTTAGTTTGTTTCTGGTCAGACTGAAGGAGGAAGTGACCAGCAGCTGGGCTAGTCTTCAGGATCCGGCCGCGGCGGCCGGCAGGAAGTGACGTCATTGTGTTAACAGCAGAGACTGATTTCTGTTTCTTTCAGTTTTCTGCTCAGGTGACGCCGCTTGTGACGTCATGTGACCCGGTCCCGGCCCGGTGTGGATCAGAGGACGGTTCCGTCCTGAACTGTTGACCGGAAATGACGTTCCTCCGACTCCTAACCCGCTCAGCGTGTTTGGGCCGACCCGCTGAGTGACTCAGTGCCGTGTTGAAAGCAGATGCCTCACCTGTGCAGGTGCTCCCGGCGCCCGCCATCTGATTGGCTGCAGGTGCATCGTAGTGCCCGCGCGTGGCCAATCAGCGCGCCGTGACGTCAGCGCGGATTCAAAGGAGGATCGCTCAGATTTGTTTCCATCCGTGATTGAGGAAGAAGCCGCGGCCTCAGCTCACCTGAGCAGGTAGATCCGTCCGAGTGTCCGTCCGTCCGCACCGGGCCGCCATGTCAGCCCCGACGCCTCAGGTGAGTCCGGCTCCCTTCCTGCAGACCCGGACCGGTTCTGGGGCCCATCAGAACCGGTCCGGGTCGCCGAGGTTCTGGCTGGAACTACGGAGCTGCTGCTGCGGATTTACCTGTTGGTCCAGTTTGTCTTCCTGACACAAACACCTGAGACAATCACTGCAGAACGACTTCCGGCTGCTCGGAACCAGCTGGTCCGGAACCGGTTGAAGGTCCGGACCGGACTGGTTCTCAGTCTGGCTCGTGAAACCGGCAGAATATTTCTTTCATCTTTAATCTGCTCGTTTTGTTGATTTAGAAAACAAACGGCTGACGACATGTTTTGATTCTGAAATCATGAAGAGAGGCGTCTGTGAGCATGCTGATGGAAAGTTTAGTGGAAGGAAGACGGTAGATAAATGAACATTTCAGTGAGTGATGTGATGAATGACTCGTCATCTTTACCCGGTTCATCTCTTGAGCTTTAATCCCCAGGGATGTGTTCTCAGTCCCATCCTGTTCCTATTGGACCACAGGGTCAAAGGTCATCTGGAGACGGTTTCCAGTCTGTTCCTAATGGCCTAGTCAAAGTATCTGAGGAGAAACCGGTTTCTCTCAGTGATCCCGGTTGGGTTCAGATCAGGTTTCTGATCCCAGTGGATTCTGGTGAAGTCCGGCAGGAAGTGACCCGGTCTCAGCCGCTGTGTGTTTCCTGTCAGGATGGGAAGCAGCAGCAGCAGCAGCAGCTGGACATTCTGGACCCGCAGGTCCAGCAGCGGCTGGAGAACGCCCGGGCTCAGGTCCGGCAGGAGATCCAGGTGGAGCTGAGGATCAAGGAGGCGGCGGAGCGGATGCGGCGGGCGTACCCGAGCCGGCGGGGCGGCGCCGTGGACGGCGAGGTGAAGGCGTCCAGCCGCAAGCTGGAGCGGCTCCACCTGCAGCTGCAGGAGCTCAATGCCATCTCCATGGCAACGGAGAAGGACAGCCACGCAGGTAAAACGTTGCGGCAGCTGTAAACCTCCTGGAGCCGCTCGGTCCAAACGGCAGAATAATTCAACTCTGGGATCCATTTCAGGGTTTTTCCAGACAATGTTTATCAGATGCTAATGCTAATGCTAACGCGCTACACCAGCAAGGTATTTAGCAGGAGCCCTGAACTCCACTTTACTGTTGACGTTATGCTGACTCGGCGACTGACTCCTCATTGGTTACTTTGGGCTCCGCCCCCTCTCCGGCCCGTGAAAGGCGGGAATCACCATAGCAACCAGGAGATGAACATCTTAAGTAAGTTTGTTGACTCTGCTTTCTGTGCGTTTGGAAGCGACCGCCCCAGAGGAGGAAGAGGACCAATCAGAGCCGAGTCAGTGGGAGGAAGTGACATCACCGCTGGCCAGCCGCATCAGAACTCTGAAGAAACAGCTGACGATGGAGGCCAAGGTGAAGCAGGGCGCCGAGAACATGATTCAGACCTACAGCAGCAGGTCCTTCAAGGTGAGACCCGCTTCCTGTCTCCTTCAAAATAAAGCACACCTCAACGCTGACCCGGTCCGGCTTGTGTTCCAGGACCGGAAGATGCTGGCCACGGCGCAGCAGATGCTCCAGGACAGCCGGACCAAGATGGAGCTGCTGAGGATGCAGATCGTTAAAGTCGGCCAGGCCCGGGAGGAGGGCGCGTCTCTCGGTAACCGAACGGAGCGGTTCTGTCCCGGACCGGGCCCGGTCCCGGTCCGGCCGGCTCTGAGCCGTCCCTCTGTCCCAGGTCCAGACGAGGAGATCATCAGCCCGGTGGAGCTGCGCGTCGCGGAGCTGCTGCACCACATGAAGATCGAGTCGGCCGTCGCCGAAGGAGCCAGGAACGTGGCGAAGCTGGTGGACCGGAAGGAGCGGCGGGTTCTGACCGAGGTACCGGCCCGATCGGGTCAGGCATCCTGGCTGCACTGAGCTGTTGGACACTTTATCCTTCCTCTCATGTCGTGCTGCTTTTAGAGAGACGGCAGAATATTGACCATAACATGTAGCTGTGGCGCACTGTGGTGATCGGCTTTAACGGCCTATTCCAAGTCTGACTGCAGGGGAATGTGTGGAAATCGAGACTCAAAAGAGACACAATTTAATAAATCATTAAATAAATCAACACATTCAGAAATACAGACATTAAATACATTTATATTTACATGTGGAAATGTGTCGGTGAACCTGCAAATATTTAATGTTTAACTATTTTAAGAACTAGTGGGCGGAGCCAACACTGTTTTACTCATCGGTGGGAGGGGCCAACAGCGTTTACTCATGGGTGGGCGGGGCCAACAGCGTTTACTCATCGGTGGGCGGGGCCAACACGGTTTACTCATGGGTGGGCGGGGCCAACAGCGTTTACTCAGGGGTGGGCGGGGCCAACAGCGTTTACTCAGGGGTGGGCGGGGCCAACAGCGTTTACTCATGGGTGGGCGGGGCCAACAGCGTTTACTCATGGGTGGGCGGGGCCAACAGGGTTTACTCATGGGTGGGCGGGGCCAACAGCGTTTACTCATGGGTGGGCGGGGCCAACACGGTTTACTCATCGGTGGGCGGGGCCAACACGGTTTACTCATCGGTGGGCGGGGCCAACACGGTTTACTCATGGGTGGGCGGGGCCAACACGGTTTACTCATGGGTGGGCGGGGCCAACACGGTTTACTCATGGGTGGGCGGGGCCAACACGGTTTACTCATGGGTGGGCGGGGCCAACACTGTTGGGGAAGATGATTGGTCAGCAGTTGGGCAGCTTTTCATGACGGTTGTTGAGCAGGAAGGAGGAAAAACTTCAGCTTTCGTCATAAATGTAGATTTTCTGTGATTATTTCTATAAGTACCACTTTTCAGTTAATTTCCGCTTTGTTTTCATAGCACTTTTTAAAATACTGCAAATAATAATACAGGTTCTGTCCTTGGATCATTGATCCGATCGGTACTGATGGGGTCTGATCAGTTCTCCTGATTGGTTCTGATGGGTTCTGCCCCTCCAGGCCCAGGCCCGGGTCCAGGAGTCGTCCCAGAAGGTGGACCTCCTGCGTCTGTCCCTGGAGCGGCGGCTCGCCGAGCTTCCTGAGGATCATCCCATGCGAGCCGCCGTCATGGAGTCTCTGGAGTCGGGAGTCGCTCCGTCCTACGGAACGCCGAAGAAACAGTCCGCTGCTCCTTCGTCTTCCTCCTCCTCTTCCTCCTTCTTCAGACCGGCCAGTCTAACAGGTCCAGTACTTTCATAACCCAGAAACATCCTCTGGACTCATGATTTCCTGCTCCCAGAAGTCGCTCGGCTCTCACTCGGTAATCTCTTGATTCCCGACGGAGCCGATCTCCTCCTGCCTGTTTCTCAGGTGTCATGATCCCGGGTTGATTCCTGAACCTCCTCGGTGTTTGGGTCAAACCTCAGGGAACTGAAACCACTTCCTGCTGCTGCCTGAAATGCATGAATGTTTCTAGTCCCTCCTGAATATCGGTTTTATTTTGTCCAATCGGCCGTGGACTGACCCAACGTCTGACCGCGGCTGCTGTCGCCCTGCAGGCCGGCTGGAGGTCTGCCTGATGGGCGTCCAGGACCTGCTGGAGGACGTTCCGGGCCGCAGCGCCGCCCAGTTCTCCGGGAACTACGCCGACGGGAAGTCCATGAAGGTGAAGGGTTCTGGACGGAGCGCCAACGGGAAGACGGGGAAGTCGGACGAGCTGTCCTGTAAGAAACGTTGATGTTCCTCTGACTTTGTTTCTGATTTAGATTCTGTTGGGAATGTTGGAGAAAATCCCGTTTCATCCAAACTAAAACCTGATGGATTTTCCGTCGGGTTTGGTTTGAAGCGTTGAGACGATTCCTTCGTTTCCTGTCCGATCCAAACCGCCGCGGCTCGTTTGATCTGAGCAGAACCTTCCAGAACATCCGGATCAGAACTGACCTGGTTTCTCCCTCCTGTCTCTGTTCCAGCGGAGGTCAGCGCCGTGCTGAAGGTCGACAACCGGGTCATGGGCCGGACTCACTGGAGGCCGCAGGGCAAGGAGGCCTGGGGCCAGAACTTCAGCACAGAGTTGGAGCGGGTCAGTACGCTGGTGGTTCTGGTTCTGATCCGAACCGGAGCCGGTCAGTACGCTGGCAGTTCTGGTTCTGAACCGGAGCCGGTCAGTACGCTGGCGGTTCTGGTTCTGATCCGAACCAGAGAAAAATGTTCCAGTCTAATGGACCTTAGAGTCTCCAGACGGAGCAGAAAGTGGCTCCTGCTGTCAGCCAGTAGTGATTCTGGTTCTGGTCCAGTCCAGGGAGCTGGAGGTGGCGGTGTACTGGAGGGACTGGCGGGCGCTGAGCGCCGTGAAGTTCCTGCGCCTGGAGGACTTCCTGGACAACCGCAGACACGGCATGTGTTTGGAGCTGGAGCCTCAGGGAATCGTCTTCATCGAGGTTTGGCTGCTTCCCAGTCACACGGAACCGGGGTCGGGTCACACGGAACCGGGGTCGGGTCACACAGAACCGGGTTCGGGTCACACGGAACCAGGGTCGGGTTCTCTTTGCTCTCATCACGTTTAACAGCAGAACCAGCTGATCAGAATCCAGAACCTTCATGGTCCAATAGCGCCACATCGTCTGCGTAGAGTGTAATTCAGCAGCATCTCTTTATGACAGAAATGCATTAAACTAATTTAAATGAACGTTGAATAAAAGCTGCAGCTGGTTGGACTGTTGACTCACAGCAAGTAGTTTAACACCCGGTGACCCCTGACTGACCCCTGACTGACCCCGACCTCACCTGTTTTCACCCTGTAGAGATGAACAGCTGCAGACGGTGGTTGGACTTTGATCACAGTACGAAAATGAATCATGTTGAGTTTTATAACTGAAAGTCTTTCATTTAGGGCCTGGAACTGGATCAGCTCTTCATTTTTACTTCCAGGTGACCTTCATGAATCCCGTCATCGAGCGTCGGTCCAAACTCCAGAGGCAGATGAGGATTTTCCCCAAGGAAAAAGGTGAAAATCACTTTAATATTTATGTTTCCAAGTCATTTTTGTTAAATATTAGTGACGCAGTGTTCAGAGTGAGCGCCTCGTACAGAGGCTACAGATCTTGACATGCCGCCGGGCGATCGATCGACCGGCCGCCCCGCGATCGACCGGCCGCCCCGCGATCGACCGGCCGCCCCGCGATCGACCGGCCGCCCCGCGTTTGACCGGGCGCCCTGCGATCGATCGACCGGCCGCCCCGCGATCGATCGACCGGCCGCCCCGCGATCGATCGACCGGCCGCCCCGCGATCGATCGACCGGCCGCCCCGCGATCGATCGACCGGCCGCCCCGCGATCGACCGGCCGCCCCGCGTTTGACCGGGCGCCCTGCGATCGATCGACCGGCCGCCCCGCGATCGATCGACCGGCCGCCCCGCGATCGATCGACCGGCCGCCCCGCGATCGATCGACCGGCCGCCCCGCGATCGACCGGCCGCCCCGCGTTTGACCGGGCGCCCTGCGATCGATCGACCGGCCGCCCCGCGATCGATCGACCGGCCGCCCCGCGATTGATCGACCTGCCGCCCCGCGATTGACCGGCCGCCCCGCGTTTGACCGGCCGCCCTGCGATCGATCGACCGGCCGCCCCGCGATCGATCGACCGGACGCCCCGCGTTTGACCGGCCGCTTTGGTTCCTTTGTGTCTGAAGACTTTAATTCTGTACATCAAAACTTCAACACAAAGGTCAAACTACAGATATAATGCATTTGAGGGAACCTAAGTGCGCCAAACGTTTTCAAAGTTAGCTAAACGAGAAGGTGCTAAACACCAGCAGGGCCGGTTAGTTGGGTCCAGTTTGTTCGGTCGCTGTTGATGTCGGGTTATTGTAACGGAGTCGTGACATAACCAGTGACTCCGCCGCCTAGCCAATCAGTGAGCAGCAGTCTTGTGATGTCACGTTTTGACTTGGACCCAGTGGAGTCGGTTCTAGTAAGGCCGGTTCCGAGTCGGGGAGCACGTCGCCAGGTGTTTTGGTTCAGGAAACATGGCGGCTTGGTGACATCATCCTGCTGTCTGTTTCCTGCAGGGAGGAACTTCCTCCGCGCGTCTCAGATGAACCTGAACTTCGCCACATGGGGTCGTCTGATGATGAACTTCCTGCCGCCATGCAACTCCCTGGAAGCCATGAGTCCGCCGCTGCCGGCTCCCGGCGCCGCGGCGTCCAGCGGCTCGCCGTCACGGTGAGTCGGATCCGTCGGAGATCCTCCGGATCGCGGTCAGAGCTGATGGATCCGTTTCCTGTCAGAGAGCGACCTCCGTCCAGACTGGCCGTCTCTGAGGAGTCCATCAGAAGATCTCCACGTCCCTCCAGGAAGGAGACGAAGGACACCTCGGCCTCGCAGGTACGAGAGGAACGTTGACGCTGTAATCGCAGACAAACATTCATTAACTCTCAGTTTCTCTGATGTTCATCTGGAAAGTCTACTGACTGGAAGAACAGCCTGAAGCCCAGGAGGCCGGGATCGGGTGGGCCGGCGCCGCAGTGAGTCTCAGTAGAACCTTTTCCTTCACTCAGTCCGGATGTTTTATCGTTTCTGTACAGTTAAATAAACCTGATCAGGTGAATCAGCAGGTCGTTCATTGGACTCTTCGTGTTCTGTGATCTGGAACCGAACCATTACAATCCGCTGGTCATAATGTTTTGGCTGATTCCTGCGTCTTTAAACACTAAAGCTGTAAAGTTTTCTGGATGGCAGCCAGAACTCTGCCGGCCCGGTCCAGAGGTCCGGTTCCTTCACCGTGTTTCGTCTGCAGGTCCGAGCCGCTGAAGATGGAGGACTTCCAGTGCGTTTCCGTCCTGGGAAGAGGACACTTCGGAAAGGTACCGGAACGCCGGGATCTGCCGTAAAACCCGACGAAGGTTAACGACTAACAGAACCTCCTCTGACCCAAACCAAGGTTCTGCTGGCCGAGTACAAGAAGTCTGGGAAAATGTTCGCCATCAAGGCGCTGAAGAAGAGTGAGGTCATCACGCGGGACGAAGTGGACAGGTGAGGAGGATCCACAGAACCTCCTACCATTCTGTCCATGGTACCGGTACGAAACATGGCCCGGTTCTGACCCGGTTAGAATTTTTCCTGAACTCATCATTCGGTATGTTGGCGTTCCTGACCCGGTTTGGACTCCAGCAGAACCTCTCCTGGTTCCGTCTTTGGGTTTGAGTGAAGTTAGATTCGTTCAGCTGTTGCACATGTTGGCCCGTAGGAGGCGCCGTCTCGCATAAGGAACGTTTGTCTCAGTGGTTCTGGTTTGTCTGACCCGGTCCAGTCTGGTCTGTGAGAAGCGGATCTTCGAGGTGATCAACTCGGCCCGCCACCCGTTCCTGGTCAACCTGCACGGCTGCTTCCAGACGGCCGAGCACGTCTGCTTCGTCATGGCGTACTCTCCGGGCGGAGACCTGATGAAGCACATCCACACGGCCATCTTCTCCGAGAAACAGTCCCTGTGAGCCCTCCGCCCGCTCGACGGCCCAGTCAAAGCACGGCGGCACGTTTCAGCTGGGCTCTTGTTGGTTTGCAGGTTTTATTCCTCGTGCGTCCTGCTGGGCCTGGAGTTCCTCCATCAGAACCAGATCGTCTACAGGTGAGTGGCGGCTCAGGCCCCGCCCACACGCTGCTCATTGGCTGGGATCTGCAGCGGCTTTCCCGTCTGTCCTCCAGGGATCTGAAGCTGGACAACCTGCTGATGGACGCCGACGGATACGTCCGGATCGCAGACTTTGGTTTGTGCAAAGAAGGTGAGGGGAAAAAAACCCAGTTTCCTGTCTTTTGATTGGTCCAACAGGTTTGAACCAATGGCAGAGCGGCTAGGAGATCTCTATGGTGATGCTTCACTGGTTGCTATGGAGATGCCCTCCTTCGTGACTGGTTGCTATGGTGACTGAATAAACAGGAAGGGAACCTGGACCACCAGCTGCAGCAGCTGGTTTTAAACCGGATAAATTCTGCTGTCCTGAAGTTGCCATGGAGACGACGGTTACCACGGTAACCTGCGTGTGTGTGTGTGTGTGTGCGCGTGCAGGAATGGGCCCCGGCGATCGGACCAGCACCTTCTGCGGCACGCCGGAGTTCCTGGCTCCCGAGGTTCTGACGGAGAACAGCTACACCCGCAGCGTGGACTGGTGGGAACTGGGAGTTCTGGTGTTCGAGATGCTGGTGGGGGAGGTGAGTGACGCTCCCGCCGCAGAACCGCCGCCGGTTCCGGTTCTGAGCAGAACTCTGTCCGGTTCCAGTCGCCTTTCCCGGGTGACGACGAGGAGGAAGTGTTCGACAGCATCGTCAATGAGGAAGTGCGCTACCCTCGCTTCCTGTCGCCTCAGTCCAAGTCGCTCGTGCAGCAGGTCGGTTCTGCTCCAACCTCCGGGTCCGGCGGATCCACCGGGTCTCATCGGTGATCTCTCTCTCTGTTCCAGCTGCTGCAGAAGAACCCGGACCGGAGACTCGGATCAGGGAAGGACGACGCCGCCGAGATCAAGCGACACAAGTTCTTCCAGGTCGGTTCTGCAGAACCCAGAGCGGGATGGGGTGCTGGTTCTGGTGGTGAAATGTTGAGTTTATTAGTTACCATGGAGATGGTACTGAACTCTATTGTATTTCATTTCCTGCGACTGGGATTAAGTGGACCAAACTGGTCAGAGTAACAACTGTTCTGCTGTTGGCGGCTCGGTTCCGTTTGGGTTTAAGGTTCTGGTCCCGTTCTCCCCCAGGGGATGGACTGGGACGCCCTCCTGGCCAAGCGGCTGAAGCCCCCCTTCCTGCCGACCATCTCGGCTCCGCTGGACGTCAGCAACTTCGACGAGGAGTTCACGCGTCTGAAGCCGGTCCTGACGCTGCCGCGGACGCCGACCGCCGTCGGCGCCGAGGAGCAGCAGGTCTTCAACGACTTCGACTTCTCCCTGATCAGCTGAGGGGGCCTGGCCCCGCCCACCAGGGGGAGGGATCATGGCCCCGCCCACAGGGAGGGAGGGAACATTGCCCCGCCCACCTGGAGGGAGCATGGCCCCGCCCACCGGGGGATGGGAACAAGGCCCCGCCCACCGGGAGGGAGGGAACATGACCCCGCCCACCGGGAGTGAGGGAACATGGCCCCGCCCACTGGGAGGGAGGGAACATGGCCCCGCCCACCGGGAGGGAACATGGCCCCGCCCACCGGGAGGGAGGGAACGTGGCCCCGCCCACCGGGAGGGAGGGAACGTGGCCCCGCCCACCGGGAGGGAACATGGCCCCACCCACCTGGGGGGGATGGGGACATGGCCCCGCCCACCGGGAGTGAGGGAACATGGCCCCGCCCACTGGGAGGGAGGGAACATGGCCCCGCCCACCGGGAGGGAACATGGCCCCGCCCACCGGGAGGGAGGGAACGTGGCCCCGCCCACCGGGAGGGAGGGAACGTGGCCCCGCCCACCGGGAGGGAACATGGCCCCACCCACCTGGGGGGGATGGGGACATGGCCCCGCCCACCGGGAGGGAGGGAACATGGCCCCGCCCACCTGGAGGGAGGGGACATGGCCCCACCCACCTGGGGGGGATGGGGACATGGCCCCGCCCACCGGGAGGGAGGGAACATGGCCCCGCCCACCGGGACGGAGGGAACATGGCCCCGCCCACCGGGTGACCTGGCCCCGCCCACCTGCCGTTTTAAACGGTTGTTTTTTTTGAACGCAGCACTTTGCTCCCAGTCTGAGCTGTAAAATATCCTGAAGGCCAAAAACACTGAATGTTTCTTTCTATGTTGATTGTTTTAAATTATTCTGTGGATGTGATGATTTATTAACCCAACCAGCCTGTTTGACGTGAGAATTAATGAATAAAAGCTGGACTTTCTTCTCAGAAACGTCTTTATTTCCATTCAGAGGTAAAAAAAACAACCACAGCAGTCAGGAAAACAACATTTTGATCCGTTCGGTGGAAACGGAGCTCCGACGTACTTCAGATCTAACCAGGAATGTAGGAACAGTTCTGGGAGTAAATCCACTGTAAACGTTAGAAACTGGACCCGGCAGAACCTGCGGGAACCCGGACAGGAAGTCCGTCAGTCGGCTTCCTGTCGGGATCAGGATAAACATCTGAGACGCAAACGACCCGGATAAAAACTTTGATGTTCCCTCAGACTGAGTCCAGCTCTGACAGGAAGTCACAGGGTTGAGCTCCGGCTCACTTCCTGTTTCTGTGCCCACTGGTACCAGAACCATCACCTGCAGGTCGGCTCCACAGAGCCGGATGGACCCGGGTCCTGAACTTTAACCTTCTAGCAGTCCATGAGGGTCGGTAACCACGGTAACCAGGAGTAAAGATGGCGGCACAGCGGAGGACCGGCGGTAGAGTCTGGGCTCCCAAGAACCCGGATTCAGAACCCGGTCCGGGTCCGACACGTAAACGGAACCATCAGAACCTGAAGTGAGGGTGAAAGGTCATCCAGGCTGGTTGAAGCTCTGGTCAGCGGAACCGTGAAGGTCAGAACTCTGCAGTCAGAACGTGATCCGGGTCGGTCCGGACCGACTGGCTGGCGGCGGGCGGGTCGGAACCTAAACCGGGTCGCTGCCCTCCCTGAAGTAGGCCTGCTCCCACACCACGCTGCCCCACTGGCAGAAGAAGCCCCACAGGTTGCGGGCGGCGCCGCGGTCGAACGGGTTCTCGTCGGCGCCGCAGTGCTTGAGGTAGGAGATGCGGTGGCGCGACATGAACTCCCAGGTGGTGGCGTTCATGGACACCAGGTACAGGTGCGACCCGAGCAGCAGCAGCACCACCAGCGCCAGCGGCGCCAGCAGCCCGCAGACCGCCAGCAGCACGCCGTTGGAGCGCAGCCACCGCGACCAGGAGGGGGCGTGGCCCAGGCCCGTCCTGAGGAGACACACGGCCGTCAGCTCCCTGACCTCTGACCTCTGACCTGGGGCGTACTCACCAGGCGACGTGCAGCCCCCACAGCAGCACCAGCAGCTGCAGGGCCAGGTACAGGACGAACCAGCGGTGGTTCCGCTCGCCGACACAGTTCTCGATCCAGGGGCAGTGATGGTCGTAGCGCCGCACGCAGTGCTGACACGTCTGGCAGTGCTTCGACCTCATTGGCTGCTGCTCCAGACACACAACCACCACCACCATCATTAATATCATTATCACCATTATTACCATTAATATCTATTATTATCATCATTAATATCATTATTACCATTAATATCAATATTAGTCATTATTATTAATATTATTACCATTAATATAATTAATATTATCATTATCATCATTATTATTATTATTAACATTATTATCATCATTAATATCATTATCACCATTATTACCATTAATATCATCATTAATATCTATTATTATTACCATTAATATCATTATTACCATTAATATCAATATTAGTCATTATTATTAATATTATTACCATTAATATAATTAATATTATCATTATCATCATTATTATTATTATTAACATTATTATCATCATTAATATCATTATCACCATTATTACCATTAATATCATCATTAATATCTATTATTATTACCATTAATATCATTATTACCATTAATATCAATATTAGTCATTATTATTAATATTATTACCATTAATATAATTAATATCATTATCATCATTATTATTATTAACATTATTATCATCATTAATATCATTATCACCATTATTACCATTAATATCATCATTAATATCTATTATTATTACCATTAATATCATTATTACCATTAATATCAATATTAGTCATTATTATTAATATTATTACCATTAATATAATTAATATTATCATTATTATTATTATTATTATTATTAACATTATCATTAATATCATTATCACCATTATTACCATTAATATCATCATTAATATTATTATTACCATTAATATCAATATTACCATTAATATAATATTAGTCATTATTATTAATATTATTACCATTAATATCATTAATATTTTCATTATCATCATTATTATCATTATCATCACCATTGTTAACATTATCATTAATATTAATATTATCATCATTATCATTGACATCATTAATATCACCATAATTACCATTAATATTATTATCATTATCATCACCATTATTACCATTAATATTATTATTATTATCATTAATATCATCATTATTATCATTAATATCATTATTATCACCATTATTACCATTAATATCATCATTAATATCTTTATTATTAACATTATCATTAATATCATTATCATTAATATCTATTATTAACATTATCAATATCATTATTAACATTATTATCATGATCATTAATATCATTTTTATCATTATTAACAATATTATTATCATTATTAACTATCATTATTACCATTATTATCATCATTAATATTATCATCATTATTAACTACCATTATTACCATTAATATCAACATTAATATCATTAATATTATTATTATTATCATCATCCTCCATGTTTTCTTTCTTTGGATCCATCATAAATCAGCTGTTTTGATGATTTTTATCATTTTAAATAGATGTTAATAATAATATTTCCACTAAATGAATACAGATGGCTGCTGGTTCTGGTTCTGATTCTGGTTCTGCCGGAGCTTTCTTCCTGTCGCCCCCTGCTGGTCACTGACCTCCGTTGGCAGAAACTTTGATCCAGTTTGAATAATAAACCGTTTCCGTTCTGATGTGAATCGTTTCAGACGGTTCCTACCTGCAGCAGGCAGCGGCCGCAGCGCCGCGGACGCAGCGCCTTGCTGCAGGCCGGGATCATGTCCTGCTGCTCCTCCGCTCCTCCCAGAGTGAACTGGAACACACAGAGCCCACATCATGACACTGCCACCACCGAGGTCTGGATCAATCCAGAACATTCCCAAAGTCCGGAGACTCTCTGGATTTAGGCCATAATTTAGCGGAAGTCATCAGATTAAAGCTGAACTGGACCGACTAATCGGTTCTACTCCCAGAACCTGCGTGGTTCCGACCCAGACCACTTCCGGCTCACCTGCAGGTCGCTGTCCTCAGTCAGGATGAATCCCGGATCCATGAGCGACACCGCGAAGTACAGCAGAACCGACACCAGAACCAGCAGCACGAACAGAACCGGCTGCAGCAGCTGGCCCGTCTCCTCCTGCTTCCTCAGCTCTGCCGGGGGGAACACAGCAAAAGTCCAGACCTGGAAAACCTGGAGCACCTGGAAAACCTGGAGCCCCGTCGGACGGACTCACCTGTGTCATACAGGAAGAGGATGAGCGTGATGACCCAGGTCAGAACCACATGGGCCGTCCTCACCAGGAACCCCGAACCGAACACATTCTTGAACATCGTCCTAACATTCCAGAACCTCCATGCTAACCTTCAGGGAGCTGGGAATGTCAGCTGGGAATGTGACAGCTCGGGAAGGACCCAGGCTGGACTCAGTCAGAACCGCAGAGCAGTTCTACTGGACCGGGTCGGGTTAAAGGAACTGACTGCAAACAGGAAACAGTGGAAACCCGCGTCTGAATCCGTGTTTTCGGGCCAGCGGTCCGCTAGCATTCCGCCGCTCGGCGGGCTGTTGTCGTCCTGAACGCACACAGCTCTGATTGGTCGGCAGCAGACACGTGACAGAGCAGGAGCCTGAGGAAGCGGGAGCCGTAGCCGCCATCTTGCTCAGGGACTCTGATCGTTCCCTTTTTTATACTATTTCACTTTATATTGTTTTTACTATAAAATAGTTACGTTTTGCACATTTTGTTTTAATGTGCTGATTTTTATTCGTTAGTTTCTCATTTTTGTTTTCAAATTATTTTAGTTTTATGCTTTTTACAGTTTACACCATTAAATATTTTAAGTTTGTTGATGCATTTTCTGAATCAGATTTAAACCGTTTTTGTTGTTTTTCTGTTTAATTTGATGATAATTATTAGTAATCTTGTTTGGACCCGAGGTGCTGCCACCTGCTGGTGCTCCAACATAACATACATCCCCACACCATCACACCTCCACCACCGTGCCTTACAGTCAGTGGAACGCAGCGTTTCTCAGTCAGTACGTTAAAATGAAACAGTTTGAATGAAATTTTTATTTGTTGGTGTAAAAGCAGTTTATATAAAGTTTCCAGTTGATCCCTGACTGGTCCTCCAGGCCCGGTGTCTCTGCGGTTCTGATCCGATCAGGCCTGCAGCTCTGCAGCTGCTGCTCCGTCCAGGATGATCGGCGTTCTGATGGTTTTGCCCTTCAGCAGCTCCAGGCCCTGGGAGCACGAGGAGCTCTGATTATTAACGAGCAGAACCAGAACCAGAACCAGAACCTGACGTGGTTCTGCTGCTCACCTCTCCAAAATACGACAGCAGAGGAGAAATCTCACATTTCAGCGCCGGATGATTCTCTGCTGACGAACTGTGGACCAAAAGTGTTTAATGTCTGCTAAACACAAACTGGACCTTCATGTGGGCGAAGGGTCAGTGACCTCTGACCTGGGCGGCATCTGGATGCTGTTCCCCTGCTCGTCCAGCAGGGCGGCGCCAGCGGCGGCTGCCCAGCGGCAGTGCTGCGCCAGCAGGGCGGTCCTGGCCGTGGTGGGCGTGTCGGACGGCGCTCCGTCTGCGTTCTTCAGAGGGGAGAACTCGTCCTCCCTCCGGACCTCCAGAACCACCAGGTTCCTGCGCAGAAAGCAGCCGGTCATCCAGATGACCGGCAGTCTGGAAACACGCCGGATTATCCGTACCTGGAGAACGGAAACACGTCGAAAACAAACTTCTCCATCTTGATGCCGTTGGGCTCGGTTGGGTTGACCTGGTTCCCACAGGCGTCCAGGAACGGGACCTTCTTCAGAGCCACATGAGGCTGCAGCTGGTCCTTAAACGTCCTGGAAGAGATCCCAAGGTCAGCAGAGATTCCAGGTCAATGACGGTAATCCGTCCCGCCGGCTCTCTCACTCCACCACGTCCTGCAGGAAGCTCCTGGTGAAGAAGTGGTTGCAGATGTTTCCGGCGCTGTAGACCAGTTCTCCGGCTGGTCCTCGGCGCCGGGCCGCCTCGGGTCGGATCTCGCTGTACTCCACCACCCGAGGGACTCCGCCCACCCTGCAGACCACGCCCACCGGCTCGGCTGGGTCGGCCTTCTCCACCACCTGGTGGAGCAACACGGGACTCAGAGCCAGCAGCAGCAGCTAGCAAGCTAATGCTACTGAGCTAACGTCGGCCATGTTGGTTCGCTCGGCGCCTGGATGAAACGTTTCCTGCTTGGAGACTGTTGTTGTGAATCGGAGCCACATAAATAAACTGATCGTTGGAGTTTGTCGCCCCCAGCAGGTCAAATCTGCCACTGCAGGTCAAACCTGCATGCTAGCAAAAGCGCTAAGCTAAAAACGAGCCGCGATCTGGACAGGAAGTCAGGCTCCGATTTATCTGATCTAGTGTTTGACATGAGGAGGCAGCTGCAGGTCAGAGGTCAAGTCAACAGCTGACTCATCTGAGTGAGTTAAAAAAGTTAAACTTGTTAATTAAACTGATCCATTCCAGGAACGACCTTTGACCCAATGGATTACAGTTGAGACTCGTTCTGATAACCGTGTTCTGGACGTGACCTGAACCTTCGCCGCGTCGCTCAGCGAGCCACAGGAAGCATCAGAACCTTGGCGCCGCAGTCGGCTCCTTTCGCCACACAGAAGCCAACGAACAGCGGGTCGGCCATCTTGACCAGGATGTTGTCCACGCAGTAGACGTGGACGAACTCCACTCCTCTGCGCTCCATGTCCTCCAGGACGCCGTTGTCCTCCAGCGCCTGGTACAGACCGCCGTTACCGTCTGACGCAGGGAGCACAGAGGTCAGAGGTCACCAAGGGGCGTCACGGCTGTGCTGCGTCTCCTGACCAAACCCACCTGGAGCCATGGCCAGCTTCCCTTTGTCCTCCAGGATGACCTTCCCGTCAAAGGTCACGGCCGGGATCATGCGCTGCTCGAACATGACGATGTTGGAGGGATGCAGGCCGAAGTGAGCGTTGTCCTGGAAGAAGGTCTGGGTGGGCTTCAGCGTGAACTCACTGGTCATGATGTACCTGGACAGGTGAGGAGGAGGAGGAGGAGGAAGAGGAGGAGGAGGAGACAGTCTGAGGTTTAACAACCACATCAGGTTAGCGCTCAGGACAGGTTCTGGTTCCTCAGCCAATCAAAATGCTCGACAGAACGCAGCCAGCCAATCAGTGAAGATCTCTGCGGGCTGGTGGAGTTTTTTTCAAAATGGCCGACCGGTTTACGTTTCTGATGGCCGAAGTTGAAATAATCCGTTGACGTCCCACCAGCTGGTGGCGCTCTGCCTCATTCTGACGGGATTTCATTTGATATTAGTGAGGAAATTATTATTTCTAAATTTGATCCCATTTCTGCTCTGGTGATTATTATTATTATTAATAATAATAATAAATTACAGCTTCGCTCCTCAAACTGACAACCTAACAGTTTTTACCTGCAGTAACAAATTTATTCGATTAAATTAATGATAAATTTCACTAATTTTCCTGCAACTTAAAATACTAAAACATGAAAATATTATAATTTTTTAATTATTTAGACAAATACAGGAGGACGTTTCTGGCTTTGTTTTGCCTAAAATGTGCAACTTTTGAAACTCGGAACATTTGGTCAGTTTTTGGTGGATATTTATCCATTTTCCCGTCTCAGCCGGTTCCTCCTCCCGGTTTCCTGGCCCAAAGCTTCCCGCCCGTCGGTTCTGGTCTCACCAGGGGACGGTGCATTCGGCCCCCAGGCGGCTCTCTGCCAGCTGCTGGACCTTCAGGATCCGCTCGGCTTGGATCTGGTACAGCGTCTTCCCGCTCGGCAGCCCGACGTCGAACATCCCTTTGGGGTAGCGGACCCCGAGCCGCGTCCCCTGACCTCCAGCCAGGAGCAGAACCGCGACCCGACTCCTGGAAATCTGCAGGAATCCTGATCAGAAACGACAGATTCATCATTTACATTCATTTTTAGCTGAAACTGGAATTTTTTTTCCAACTTTTTAACCGTTTCTGACATTAATATTTGAATCCGTCGGAGGCTGATGATGCAGGATGTTTCTGATCAAACGAACGGAAAACAAACTGCAGCTGAACAGGCTGGGAATTGAACCAGCAACCTTCCGATCTGCCATCTTTCTCTCTACCTGAATATTCCTCCAGGCGCCATTTTAATCCGAAGTGCTCCCTC
Source organism: Poecilia reticulata (assembly GCF_904066995.2). Classification (NCBI taxonomy): domain Eukaryota; kingdom Metazoa; phylum Chordata; class Actinopteri; order Cyprinodontiformes; family Poeciliidae; genus Poecilia; species Poecilia reticulata. Next base: position 27,344,007 of record NC_088841.1, read on the forward strand.
TAGCGGCACTACAGACTGACGTCACACTACTGCCTAAACCGTGATTGGATGATCCAGTTACTGGTTCTGACCAGTAGGGCGCATGCGCACTCATCCCTCAGAGCCATCAACAGTCTTCAGATTTTCTACTATCGCGATAAAACACGGAGTTCAAATCCCAGCGGAGTAACGTCGGTTCTGGTTCTGGTACCTTCACGCTCCCATCCAGCCAGACGGTCCGGGTCGCTGCTCCTCACGCTGCCCAGGCTCTCCGGGGGAACCGGCTCCAGGTTCGGCTCCAGGTCCCGGTCCGGAGCGCAGGCGGCGGCGGCGGCTGCCGCCTCCGCGGCCGCCCGGCAGTGCTGCTCCAGCCGCGGCAGGTCCAGCTGGGCCAGCTCCCGCAGGAACGCCTCCTGCTGCTCCGAACCGAGCTCCGGCCAGAACCGCAGGACGTGGGCCTGGCCCGAAGCGTCCAGAGCGGTTCGGATCTGCTGCAGGGACGGCATTTTTGGAGCGGTTCTGGTTCTGGTTCTGGTCCCGCAGCGCAGTCAGGAAGTGACGCCTGGTGGCTGAGCAGCTCGTGACTGAAGGCAGACATGATCCCAGAACCGGAACCAGAACCGGACGACTCAGCAGCTCGTCAGCTGATCCAGACCGGAAACCGCAGAGAGCCGGGTTCCGGTCATAGCGGATGACGTCACAGAGAAACCATCCATTCATGTTTGAAATGTTTCTTTAAACCGGAACCAATCGGAACCAAAACCCGGATCTTCTCCTGGAACCAGAACCAGCCTGAACAAGAACCTTCAGCAGAAACTACATTTTAAAAACTTTATATTTATTTATTATAGATATATAGATATAGATCTACGACACAGAGTGAAACATTCCAGCCTTTATTCTGATGGTTCTGATGGTTCTGTTGGGTCAGAGAATGAAAACATTCAGTTTTCAGCAGAACCTTCTGGTTCGGTCCAAACAATCAGTTTAATCATGATCAGAAAAACCAATAAATACTGAAATAAATACAAGAAACCAGCTGAGGGGTCCGGTCTGTTCGGATCCGGTCCGGTCAGGTCCGGTCCGGTCTGTTCGGATCCGGCTCGGTCCGATCCAGTCAGGTCCGGCTCGGTCCGGTCTGTTCGGATCCGATCCGGTCACGTCCGGTCCGGTCTGTTCGGATCCGGTCCGGTCTGTTCGGATCTGGTCCGGTCCAGTCTGTTCGGATCCGGCTTGGTCCGGTCCGGTCCGGCTTGGTCCGATCCGGCTTGGTCCGGTCCGGTCCAGTCTGTTTGGATCCGGTCCGGTAGGGAATCAGTTCGCTTCAATGATCAGGAAAGTTTCCGAGTTTTCCCATGGAGCCTGAACGCCTCACGCTGGGATCACGTGATGCTGGTTGCCATGGTGACGGAGTCCCGGTGTCCGCCGGGGTTTTTCCCATCAGAACCCGGAGGTTCTGCTGACCTGGACCCAAGCCTCTGGCTCTGGAGGGGGACGGCTTCTGGTTCTGATCCAGAACATCAGACCCAGAGGAGCTGAGACGGTCCACCAGAACCAGAACCGGGTTCCCCTAGCGGTCCAGAACCGGATCATCATCATCATCAGAGATGATGAGGATCAGCGGGTCGGGCCTGGAGCCGGGTCATTGGGCCGGGTCACTCGGTTCCGGTCGGGTCCGGCTCACCTGGACTGGACCCCCAGCGACCTCTTGAGGTGTTCGTAGACGACGTAGCTGATGCTGACGGACGGGACGACCTTCATGAAGTTGGGGGCGAGGCCCCGGTAGAGGCCGAGCGCGCCGTCCGTACGGACGATGAGCCGGAACAGGGCGGCCATGGAGAGCTGGGGGCCGGCCTGCAGCGAGGCTGGGGAGACAGAGGGGCAGCGAACGCATCACAGAGAGGCAGCGAACGCATCACAGAGGGGCAGAGGAGACAGAGGGGCAGCGAACGCATCACAGAGGGGCAGAGGGAGACAGAGGGGCAGCGAACGCATCATAGAGGGGCAGAGGGAGACAGAGGGGCAGCGAACGCATCACAGAGAGACAGAGGGGCAGCGAACGCATCACAGAGAGACAGAGGGGCAGCGAACGCATCACAGAGAGGCAGAGGGGCAGCGAACGCATCACAGAGAGACAGAGGGGCAGCGAACGCATCACAGAGAGACAGAGGGGCAGCGAACGCATCACAGAGAGGCAGAGGGGCAGCGAACGCATCACAGAGAGACAGAGGGGCAGCGAACGCATCACAGAGAGACAGAGGGGCAGCGAACGCATCACAGAGAGGCAGCGAACGCATCACAAAGAGACAGAGGGGCAGCGAACGCATCACAGAGAGACAGAGGGGCAGCGAACGCATCACAGAGAGACAGCGAACGCATCACAGAGAGACAGAGGGGCAGCGAACGCATCACAGAGGGGCAGAGGAGCAGCGAACGCATCACAGAGAGACAGAGGGGCAGCGAACGCATCACAGAGGGGCAGAGGGGCAGCGAACGCATCACAGAGGGGCAGAGGGAGACAGAGGGGCAGCGAACGCATCACAGCGGGGCAGAGGGGCAGCGAACGCATCACAGCGGGGCAGAGGAGCAGCGAACGCATCACAGAGAGACAGAGGGGCAGCGAACGCATCACAGAGGGGCAGAGGGGCAGCGAACGCATCACAGCGGGGCAGAGGGGCAGCGAACGCATCACAGAGGGGCACAGAGAGGCAGAGGGGCAGCGAACGCATCACAGAGGGGCAGCGAACGCATCACAGAGGGGCAGCGAACGCATCACAGAGAGACAGAGGGGCAGCGAACGCATCACAGAGGGGCAGCGAACGCATCACAGAGGGGCAGCGAACGCATCACAGAGAGACAGAGGGGCAGCGAACGCATCACAGAGGGGCAGCGAACGCATCACAGAGAGGCAGCGAACGCATCACAGAGAGACAGAGGGGCAGCGAACGCATCACAGAGGGGCAGCGAACGCATCACAGAGGGGCAGCGAAGGCATCACAGAGAGACAGAGGGACAGCGAACGCGTCACAGAGTTGCTGCTTCCCGTTTTTTCATTTCGTTCTAATTTGTTCAGTCAGAACCAGAGACATGAAGCGACTCGGGTCAGTGAACCGGGTCGGCTCAGCAGAGGAACCTTCTGGTTTCTGGGATTAGATCAAACATTTTATTGGACCCAACCAGTCCAGAACCAGAACCTTTATGGAGCTACAACAGATTATTTCTGTTAGATTCAGTCAGGAGTTGCAGCTGCAGCCCGGGTCCAGTTCTGGTTCTGATCCGGTCGGGTCTCAGTGCTGCTTGTAGGGTCTAAAGTGGGTGAATCCCCTGACCTCTAAATGACCTTGAGCCCCGAGTTGACGACCTCTAGAGTTCAACAAACAGAGTCACTTCCTGTGTGTCTGCCGGTTCTGATGGTCCAATCAGGACCGGTTTGGTTCCTACAGGAGCAGCAGCTCAGACAACAGCATGGAGTTCTACAGGACAGGAGCGGTTCTGATCGGACGGACCTTGCGCCTGCATCCGGGTCCGGACCAGCGCCAGCGGGTAACTGGCCAGCTGCCCACAGGTGCTGGAGGTGGTGCCACAGGCCAGCAGCACAAAGACTCCCGGGTCGGCGCTGTCCGTGGCGAAGCGCTGCAGCCAGGAGTTCTTCAGGGTCTGAGCAGAGGAAACGGGTCAGACAGCAGAACCGCGGCGGCGGCGGCCCGACCCGCGGCGCCGGTCCACTCACCTCGTAGACGGCCAGGTCGATGCCGGCGTACGGGATGATGCCCAGCATGTTGGGGACGTAGCCCTTGTAGAACGCCGCCACGCCCTCGCTCCGCAGGATGTGCTTGGCGCAGTCCAGGATCCCAGAGTACTGACCCGTCTTCCGCAGGGCCAACCGGGTCTTCAGAACCTGAGGGACACGAAGCGTCCAGGGGAAACGTCACACCGGACCTCCACCCTCAGCCCACACACCTCCTGCTTTCCTGGAACTTTCCTGGAGCTAGCCAAGGTTCACCAGGCCTTTTCCAGGAGCCTGCAAGGCATCATGGTGGAACTTTCCAGGAACTTAATAGGTACCAGAAATTCCAGAACTTTTTTTGGAACTTTCTGCTGGTTACTTTCCTTAAGGTTCCACAATGTTTCTGGGAAGTTCTGGCATAAAGAATTATATGCTAATTGTCTTACAAATTAGCATATAATTCATATATGCTAATTCATAGAAGAATTAGCATATATGAATTATATGCTAATTCTCGGCCAGAATTAGCATATAATTTATATATGCTAATTCATAGAAGAATTAGCATATATGAATTATATGCTAATTCTGGCAACGGCCAGAATTAGCATATAATTTATATATTCTAATATATTAACTATATGCTAATTCTCTTACAAATTAGCATACAATTCATATATGCTAATATATGAATTATATGCTAATTCATAGAAGAATTAGCATATATGAATTATATGCTAATTCTGGCAACGGCCAGAATTAGCATATAATTTATATATTCTAATATATTAACTATATGCTAATTCTCTTACAAATTAGCATATAATTTATATATTCTAATATATTAACTATATGCTAATTCTCTTACAAATTAGCATACAATTCATATATGCTAATTCATAAAAGAATTAGCATATAATTCATATATGCTAACATAAGAAATGTATGCTAATTTTCTTACGAATTAGCATAAAGATGCTTCCCCTCAACTTTCCACCATCCTGTCTAAAGTTTCCTGGGTTTGGGAAGAGGAACATGGAGTTCCTCATTCAGGGAGGAAACTCCATGTTGGCACCGGCAGGACGCCCCTCACCTCCATGGGGTAGATGCTGCTCTGGGCGATCGCCCCAGCCAGAGATCCCGACACGAACCTCTCCGTCATTCCCAGCGTCTCCTGGTTGCTCCCGATGAGCCGTTTAATCTGAGAGACAGCAGATCAGATTCACTCAGCAGGAACGACCCGGTTCTGACCCGGGTCTCACCTGCTCGTAGGCCATGAACTTGATGGCGGACTCTGGACCGATCTTGATGACGTTGATGCCGTTTCCTCTCCACAGCGAGCGCACGCCGCCCTCGCGGATCATGTGCAGGAAGCCGCTGCCGATGCGCATGCTGTTGGTTTTGGAGGCGTGGACCTGAGGGGGCGGAGCTTTGCTGCGTCTTATTCATAATCAGCAACTGATCAATACAGGTACTGATATCCAACATGTCTCCGTCTCTTTAAAACCCGCTGGTGTTTCTGAAGCTCCGCCTCCAGGAAGTCGTCCCTCTATTCCACCAGCTGTTTGCTAATTGCTGCTGGCTAGTCTGAAGGAGCTGAGCGGGGGAGGAGCTGTGCCTCGAAGGCGGGGCTAGGCCCACCCAGACGTTTTGCACAGGTGACTCGTTGCCATGGAGATTAAAGGATTGATCAAACATGAAAAAGCTCCAGGCTGATGAGGGATAAAACACGGTACTGGCCCTTTAAGAACATTCATGACCCTGAATCAAAGCGAGTCTGACCCCTGTGGCGTCTCACCTGCATCAGAACCTTCAGCCGGTCCAGCGGCGCCGTGCAGGTCCGGGACACGGCGCCGGCGCCTCCTCCGGCCACCAGGTGGCGCCACCACATGCCGGTCTTCTTCTCCTCCGCGGTGAACTCGTCGGGGACGACGATGCTCTCGCCGACATCCAGGATCTGTGGAAGGAGGGCGCGGCGTCAGGCGGGCCCGCCGGTAACCTAGCAACGGCCAGGCGGTCGCCGCGGCGCTACCGTGGAGTGCCTCCAGTGCAGGATGATCTCGGGGATGTTGTCCGCCGGGTGCAGCAGGTGGTAGTCCCGCCACTCGTCCCAGTCGATGGTCATGGTGCCGTCGGTGTCCATGCTGCAGGGGGACGGAAGGACACGTCAGCACAGAACCGGGTCAGGGAGGTTCTGACATGCACGGCCGGATCGGATCAGAGCCATGCTGGAACTGAAGCTGCAGGACGGCAACGAGCAAAACAAGAAGCAGCAGGAGGTCAGCAGGAGGTCAGCAGGAGGTCAGCAGGAAGTGATACTTACTGCAGGACCGGGGTCCAGATGAACCCCGCCCTGATTCTGGGGCAGACCGGAGACACACAGAACCACAGACCGGTTAGACGGAACCAGACGGAACCAGACAGAACCACAGACGGAACCAGACAGAACCAGACGGAAATTCAGACATAATTTAGTTTATTTCATATAATTGATGGATTCCTCTAAGCTGGTGGGCGGGGCCAGCGCTGCTATCGGCAACCTGATTGGTTGGCCTGCAGTGAGGTGAACCAATCAGATGTCTGGGTTCATTCAAAGCTGCCATGATGGAAATAATTCATGTGAAACTGGAACAAATTCAAGTTTAAATTTATTGAAGGTTCAAGTTCAGCTGAACCAACTGGACCAACGGAACCAACTGGACCAAACTGGACCAACTGGACCAACGGAACCAACTGGACCAAACTGGACCAACTGGACCAACGGAACCAACTGGACCAAACAGGACCAACAGGACCAACGGAACCAACTGGACCAAACTGGACCAAACTGAACCAATTGGACCAACTGGACCAAACTGGACCAAACTGGACCAACTGGACCAAACTGGACCAACTGGACCAAACTGGACCAACTGGACCAACTGGACCAAACTGGACCAAACTGGACCAACTGGACCAACTGGACCAAACTGGACCAAACTGGACCGACTGGACCAACTGGACCAAACTGAACCAATTGGACCAACTGGACCAAACTGGACCAAACTGGACCAAACTGGACCAACTGGACCAAACTGGACCAACTGGACCAAACTGGACCAAACTGGACCAACTGGACCAACTGGACCAAACTGGACCAACTGGACCAAACTGGACCAACTGGACCAAACTGGACCAACTGGACCAAACTGGACCAAACTGAACCAACTGGACCAAACTGGACCAACTGGACCAAACTGGACCAACTGGACCAACTGGACCAAACTGGACCGACTGGACCGACTGGACCAAACTGGACCAAACTGAACCAACTGGACCAAACTGGACCAAACTGAACCAACTGGACCAAACTGGACCTAAATGGACCAACTGAACCAACTGGACCAAACTGAACCAACGGGACCAACTGGACCAAACTGGACCTAACTGAATCAACTGGACCAAACTCGACCAAACTGGACCTAACTGGACCAAACTGGACCTAACTGAATCAACTGGACCAAACTCGACCAAACTGAACCAACTGGACCAAACTGGACCAAACTGGACCAAACTGGACCAACTGGACCAAACTGAACCAACTGGACCAAACTGGACCAAACTGAACCAACTGGACCAAACTGGACCAAACTGGACCAACTGGACCAAACTGGACCAACTGGACCAAACTGGACCAAACTGAACCAACTGGACCAAACTGGACCAAACTGGACCAACTGGACCAAACTGGACCAAACTGAACCAACTGGACCAAACTGAACCAACTGGACCAACTGGACCAAACTGGACCTAAATGGACCAACTGGACCAAACTGGACCAACTGGACCAAACTGGACCAAACTGAACCAACTGGACCAAACTGGACCAAACTGAACCAACTGGACCAAACTGGACCAAACTGAACCAACTGGACCAAACTGAACCAACTGGACCTAACTGAATCAACTGGACCAAACTCGACCAAACTGGACCTAACTGGACCAAACTGAACCAACTGGACCAAACTGGACCAAACTGGACCAAACTGAACCAACTGGACCAAACTGGACCAAACTGGACCAAACTGGACCAAACTGAACCAACTGGACCAAACTGGACCTAAATGGACCAACTGAACCAACTGGACCAAACTGAACCAACGGGACCAACTGGACCAAACTGGACCTAACTGAATCAACTGGACCAAACTCGACCAAACTGGACCTAACTGGACCAACTGGACCAAACTGAACCAACTGGACCAAACTCGACCAAACTGGACCTAACTGGACCAAACTGGACCTAACTGAATCAACTGGACCAAACTCGACCAAACTGAACCAACTGGACCAAACTGGACCAAACTGGACCAACTGGACCAAACTGAACCAACTGGACCAAACTGGACCAAACTGAACCAACTGGACCAAACTGGACCAAACTGGACCAACTGGACCAAACTGGACCAACTGGACCAAACTGGACCAAACTGAACCAACTGGACCAAACTGGACCAAACTGGACCAACTGGACCAAACTGGACCAAACTGAACCAACTGGACCAAACTGAACCAACTGGACCAACTGGACCAAACTGGACCTAAATGGACCAACTGGACCAAACTGGACCAACTGGACCAAACTGGACCAAACTGAACCAACTGGACCAAACTGGACCAAACTGAACCAACTGGACCAAACTGGACCAAACTGAACCAACTGGACCAAACTGAATCAACTGGACCAAACTCGACCAAACTGGACCTAACTGGACCAAACTGAACCAACTGGACCAAACTGGACCAAACTGGACCAAACTGAACCAACTGGACCAAACTGGACCAAACTGGACCAAACTGGACCAAACTGAACCAACTGGACCAAACTGGACCAAACTGGACCAACTGGACCAACTAGACCAACTAGACCAACTGGACCAAACTGGACCAAACTGAACCAACTGGACCAAACTGGACCAAACTGGACCTAAATGGACCAAACTGGACCAACTGGACCAAACTGGACCAAACTGGACCAACTGGACCAAACTGAACCAACTGGACCAAACTGGACCAACTGGACAAAACTGGACCAACTGGACCAAACTGGACCAAACTGGACCAACTGGACCAAACTGGACCAACTGGACCAAACTGGACCAAACTGAACCAACTGGACCAAACTGAACCAACGGGACCAACTGGACCAAACTGGACCTAACTGGACCAACTGGACCAAACTGGAACAAACTGAACCAACTGGACCAAACTGGACCAAACTGGACCAAATTGGACCAAACTGGACAAAACTGGACGAACTGGACCAAACTGGACGAACTGGACCAAACTGGACCTAACTGGACCAAACTGGACCTAACTGGACCAAACTGGACCTAACTGGACCAACTGGACCAAACTGGACCAAACTGAACCAACTGGACCAAACTGGACCAAATTGGACAAAACTGGACGAACTGGACCAAACTGGACCTAACTGGACCAAACTGGACCAACTGGACCAAACTGGACGAACTGGACCAAACTGGACCTAACTGGACCAAACTGGACCAACTGGACCAACTGGACCAACTGGACCAACTGGACTGACGGAACCAACTGGACCAAACTGGACCAACTGGACCGACGGAACCGACTGGACCAAACTGGACCAACTGGACCGACGGAACCAACTGGACCGAGCGGCACAAACTCACATGGATGATCTGAGAATAAAACCAGCTGTCGTCTCTGAGATCATCTGATTTTATGTGCTGCCGCCCAGAACCCTCCATCTTTGGCCCAAACACAGCAGAACCAGTACCGACCCGGTTGGACCCGGTTCCTCTCACCTCCTCAGGATCTCCTCGGCCTGCTCCTCCGTCAGGTGGATCCCCAGATCCCGCAGCGACTGCATGATCTCCTGCGAGTCGATCCGGCCTGAAACACACAGAGAGGTCAAAGGTCCCGACCCGAGACCCGGTTCCGGTCCCGGTCGACCCGCCTCACCGTCGTTCTTCCTGTCCAGACTCCTGAAGACGAGCCGCAGCTTCTTCTCATGATCCCGGAGGTACTGAACGAACTCCTGGAAGTCCAGCTGGCCGTCCAGGTCCTTATCGCCGGCCGTCACCATGCGCTGCACAGAGAGGGGCCAAACATGAGGGCCGGGGGCCGGGGAGGGCCGGGGGGGAAACATGAGGGCCGGGGGAGAAACATGAGGGCCGGGGGCCAAACATGAGGGCCGGGGGCCAGGGAGGGCCGTGGGGGAAACATGAGGGCCATGGCCTCATGCTTCCTCAGTCATCTGGATCCGTTAGAGAGAAAACTTTTCATCAGGTGAACTGAGCCAGACTGAGCTCTAACCAGAACCAGAACCAGAACCGGACCTAAAAGGAACATTCAACATTGATGTTCATCAGACTGAACATCAACAGCCCTCAACGCTGATCCAGTTAGACCCAATGAATCAGAACCACTTCAATTTTCCCAGAACTCCCCATCAGAACCAGGTCACAGAACCAGAACCTATGATTCTGATGCAGCTGCAGTTTCCCAGCAGGTTCTGACCCAACTGGACCCGGATCGCCTCTCTGATGATACATGCTGCCCTCATTTCTGCCTGTTTTCCTTCCACCAGATTTTCTGCTCAGAGCCTGAACACAGAAGGGAAACCGGACCGGACCGGACCGGACCGGACCGGACCGGCCCGGCCCGGCCCGGCCCATGCTGTACCTGCTGCAGGTCCGGAGGCGCCACCGTCAGGATCAACCTGCTGGTCCTGCTGGGAGCACTGGGAGCGGCATCCTGGCCGGAGGGGGCGGAGCTTCTCTGGAGGACCACCTGCAGCGTCTCGCAGCGTCCTGCAGGCTGGGCCGGATCAGACCCGGCCGGGTCGGAACCAGCCGGATCAGAACCGGCCAGGTTGGAACCGGCCAGATCAGAACCGGCCGGGTCGGAACCGGCCGGGTCAGAACCAGCCGGATCAGAACCGGCCGGGTCGGAACCAGGTGCCTCGGCCCGGCTCAGCAGATCCAGGAACTCCTGCAGCATCCTGAGACGGACCGGGTCAAATCAGAACCGCATCACTTCCTGCTGCAGGACGAGAGATGCAGCGTCCGGCGGTGCGTTCAGGAGCATCTGGTGCTGTGGGACGTCCTGCTGCAGCATCACTGCAGCATCACTGCAGCCCCGCCGGCCAATCACAGCCCCACACACTGCTCAGCCGCGTCGGCAGCCAATCACAGCCCGGCTCTCAGCGTGGAGCTGTGTCAGAGGAAGGGGGGGTGGGGGCTGCAGGGTTTCCCCTTCGTCATCCTCCTCTTCCTCCTCCTCCTGCTGCAGCGGCTCGGACTCAGGCCAACCGAACCGTCAGCGTCCAGAACCAGAACCAGAACCTCACATTGGGCCAGCTGCACTTTTACACTGTAAAAACCCCCGTTAGACCGTCTGAATAAAACTGAACTCAGGTCAGTGACGTGAACATCAACTGACTGGTTTTACACGTTGGTTGAGTTTCGGCAGGATTCCTCCCCCGTATCCAACTGTGTGGCGTTTCAGGTTCGGCCGCCAGCTGTGGAGATTTGTGGCAGGTGTGGCTTTCCGTAGCCCCGACTCGCTCTGAGGCTCATTACTTTCCACCAGCAGGAAGCCGGCAACATGCTAACTTCCTGTCCGACAGGCGGCCATCTTCCCCACGGAGGGAAGCCAGAACCAGACGGACCGGACCAGAACCATGTGACCCGTCAGGTCCGATCGGCAGCTGGATCAATGGTTCCCCTCCATTCATCACTGCTGACCTCTGACCCCGGAACCCAGAACCCAGAACCCGCCTCCTCTGCAGAATGTTCTGGAGTCTCAGAACCGGTCGGGTCGGGTCTTCAGTTCTTTAACTCGTTTAACCAGCAGGACGTCGGTCACATGACCTGGGGTCACTGAGGGGTCACCGAGGGGTCGGGTTAGCCTAACCCTAACCCAGAACCTGGAGTTCTGGTGATTTACCGGGTCAACATGTAAACAAAGTAATCCCAGAGTTCTGATCCGTTAACCAGGTTCTGATCAGAACCAGAACCCGGATCCTGCGGTTCCAGTTCATCTGTCTGTCTGGATCAGTTCTGGGCCCAAACACCAGGAGGTTCTGGAGGAGAACCTTCTGGGTCCCGTGGTTCTGGAAAAGGTTCTGCTGTAAAAACCCACCTCAGGTTCCGAACCTGGGGGCGTGGCCCAGTAATCCCGTCTGTAGTTCGGGGGGTTTGACTTTGTTAAAGTTCGGAACTGAAGCTAAAAGAAAAGTTCTGGACCAGTTTGGGTCAACAGAACCGAACCGAACCCAGATAAACAACCTGCGTGCCGGAACCATGGCGGGCTGGTTCTCCAACACGACCCGCACGTCCGCAGTAACCCGAGCTGCGACCCGAACCCGTCCGGATCAGAGCGGACCCGTCCCGAACCCGTCCGGACCGGACTCTTACCCGCAGCTCGTGCTCGGTTCGGTGGACCCCCAGCTTCTTCAGGCCGATGCTCAGGTCGTTCACGCAGATCCCGCCGTCCCCGTTCACGTCCAGGATCTCGAACAGAACCTTCAGCCGGTGCTCCTGGTCCGGACCGCCGCACACGTCACACGCATGGTCCGGGATGTCCGAACCGGACCGGGAGTCCTGGGGGGGCCGCGGGCTGACCGGGGGCGGCCCGCAGCCTCCGCCCGGGTCCACGCTGGCGTGGGTCTCCGCGGACCGACACTGGCAGAACAGTCCGGCGACCAGGCGGGTCCCCTGCGGCTGGATCATGAAGTTCCGACGGAACCGAACCGGACTGATGGACGGACTAGCACCACGTCACATGTCCCAGAACAATCCCAGCTCAGCCTCTACAACACGAACCAGAACCGTTCTTCTGACCGGATCGGCCTCCCACAATCCCCGAGCAGAACCTGTTCGGTTCTGGTCCGGTTCTCAGAACGGCTCCTCCGTGGACCGAATCCGATAAAAGCGGTCCGTTAGTGTGATTCTAGTCCGGGCTGTCAGCGAGTCCAGCGGCCGCTAAAACCCGTTCACCCGGTTTAAACAGAGCAGAACCGAAATAAACCCAGAATCATCCGAACCTGGATCAGGTTCTGCAGGTTTTCAATTAAAATTGATTAATTTACCGCAAACCGAGAGTCCGCGTACTGCGCCAAACCGGCTTCTGCTATACTCTCGCTGTTTACCGCGAGATTACTTCAGGAAAACACGGGGCACATTGACTGTGGGAATTCCGGCTCCAGACTGGGATCTGGATCATTTGGCTTCGCTTAGCGGGTCTTCTAGCTAACAAACGGATCTATTTTTATTGTCCTTTAACCGAAACACCAAATTAAAAACGGAGCCAGTAGAAAACGCAGACTTCTTGTGGATTATATTAATAAATCAGAAAACAGAAACACAATTAACTGTTTTAACACAGGCGGCTTATTAGCTGTTGATGCTAGCAATAGCTTGCCTATAACTGATTCTCAACTGGCAGATTTAAACTTCAGACCAGAACTGGACGGGTTTTGAGAGGCGGTTCGTTTGGTTTCACACTGAAATATAATCATAAAACAGAAATACAAACATTGAACCCCGTTTATATCACATCACCAGCAGCAGAAAGCGAAGACAAAGAGTTAGCACATTGAGCTGGATCGGTCCAGAGCGGCCGGGTTTACCGGGAATAAAGGAAAAGCTGAACGGAACCGGTGAGAATGGATCCGAATCATGTGGACCGAAGAGTTCAGATAAACTCGGTGACCTCTGACCGCGCGATCCTCTGATGAAGATAATGAATCACTCTGGGCGTTCAGATGAACGGTTCCTGAACTGTTCAGTCTGTTTCGCGGCCCGTCAGCAGATCAGAAATGATGACGTCACCAGGAGACACTCGGTTAATCTTTGTTTTATTGTTTTCATATAAAAACAGTCAATATAAAGGTCCAACAATTTACAAAAGAAGAAGAGATGAAGTGACCCCGGTCTGCATGCAGAACCTGTACCGGGTCAGAACCGGGTCAAAGCGGAACCAGGAGCACCGGTTTGTTCTGGTTGCTCGGCAGCGGTTTCCACGGCAACCTGGTAGTGACGCGTCGTCATGATGAGCCTGAAGGTTCTGGTTCTGGAGGCCAGAACCTGCAGCCGCACGGTGGAGCAGAAACGGGTCAGAACAAAACCTACATGAGGCGAGACATGGTGGTCTGCAGTCGGTCCAGATGGTTCTGGTGGGTCCAGATGGTTCTGGTGGGTCCAGATGGGTCCAGATGGTTCTGGTGGGTCAAGATGGTTCCACATGGTTCTGGTGGGTCCAGATGGTTCTGGTGGGTCAAGATGGTTCTGGGTGGTCCAGATGGGTCCAGATGGTTCTGGTGGGTCAAGATGGTTCCACATGGTTCTGGTGGGTCCAGATGGTTCTGGGTGGTTCTGGTGGGTCCAAATGGTTCTGGCGGGCCAGATGGTTCTGGCGGGTCCAGATGGTTCTGGGTGGTTCTGGTGGGTCCAGATGGTTCTGGTGGGTCCAGATGGTTCTGGTGGGTCCAGATGGTTCTGGGTGGTTCTGGTGGGTCCAGATGGTTCTGGTGGGTCCAGATGGTTCTGGGTGGTTCTGGTGGGTCCAGATGGTTCTGGCGGGTCCAGATGGTTCTGGGTGGTTCTGGTGGGTCCAGATGGTTCTGGCGGGTCCAGATGGTTCTGGCGAGTCCAGATGGTTCTGGCGGGTCCAGATGGTTCTGGGTGGTTCTGGTGGGTCCAGATGGTTCTGGCGAGTCCAGATGGTTCTGGGGGGTCCAGATGGTTCTGGGTGGTTCTGGTGGGTCCAGATGGTTCTGGTGGGTCCAGATGGTTCTGGCGGGTCCAGATGGTTCTGGCGAGTCCAGATGGTTCTGGCGGGTCCAGATGGTTCTGGGTGGTTCTGGTGGGTCCAGATGGTTCTGGCGAGTCCAGATGGTTCTGGGGGGTCCAGATGGTTCTGGGTGGTTCTGGTGGGTCCAGATGGTTCTGGTGGGTCCAGATGGTTCTGGGGGGTCCAGATGGTTCTGGATGGTTCTGGTGGGTCCAGATGGTTCTGGTGGGCCTGTGCTGGAGGCGTCCTACCAGGAGGGGGCGGTGTTGGCCAGACGTCTGATTCTCCTGCAAACAACCAGAGCAGAAAAACATTTGAGGTTTTCAACATTTTTATCAATAAAAACAATAAAAACGTGGAATAAAAACCGACGACAGATTTTAGTTTGTCAGAAACGATTTGGAGACAAACTGGAATCAGGAGGAGAGACTGAGGGACGTTTAAGTCCAACTGAGAGACGGAGGGACACGTTTGGACAAGAGACGGAGGGATGGAGGGAGAGAGAGAGAGAGAGAGAGAGAGGGAGGGAGGGATGATCCATCAGGAGACTGGTAGTCTGACTTAATAAAAAAATTAAATAAAAAAACTTAATTAAATGAATCTCTTCGTCTATCTAGGACTTGACCTCTGACCCTCAGCACATCTAGGACTTGACCTCTGACCTTGTGTTTCTGTCCTGGTCTCGGATCTTCTTCTCCATTTCTGCGTCTGTCAGAGTCTCCAGCAGGGGGCACCACTGGTCGGCGTCTCCGGTGTTCCTGATGGCGATCTCCACCGTGGGGAGCGGGTTCTCACTGGGGAGGGGAACCGGGTCAGAACCGGGTCAGAACCGGGTCAGAACTGGGTCAGAGCCGGGTCAGAACCAGGTCAGAGCCGGGTCAGAACCGGGTCAGAACCAGGTCAGAACCAGGTCAGAGCCGGGTCAGAACCGGGTCAGGACTAGGTCAGAACCAGGTCAGAACTAGGTCAGGACTAGGTCAGAACCAGGTCAGAACCGGGTCAGAACCAGGTCAGAACCGGGTCAGAACCGGGTCAGAACCGGGTCAGAACCGGGTCAGAACCAGGTCAACACCGGGTCAGAACCGGGTCAGAACCGGGTCAGAACCGGGTCAGAACCAGGTCAGGACTAGGTCAGAACCAGGTCAACACCGGGTCAGAACCGGGTCAGAACCGGGTCAGAACCGGGTCAGAACCAGGTCAGAACCAGGTCAGAACCAGGTCAGAACCGGGTCAGAACCGGGTCAGAACCAGGTCAGAACTAGGTCAGAACCGGGTCAGAACCAGGTCAGAACCGGGTCAGAACCAGGTCAGAACCGGGTCAGAACCAGGTCAGAGCCGGGTCAGAACCAGGTCAGAACCGGGTCAGAACCAGGTCAGAACCAGGTCAGAACCAGGTCAGAACCAGGTCAGAACCGGGTCAGAACCAGGTCAGAACCAGGTCAGAACCAGGTCAGAACCAGGTCAGAGCCGGGTCAGAACCAGGTCAGAACCGGGTCAGAACCAGGTCAGAACCAGGTCAGAACCAGGTCAGAGCCGGGTCAGAACCGGGTCAGAACCGGGTCAGAACCAGGTCAGAGCCGGGTCAGAACTAGGTCAGAACCGGGTCAGAACCAGGTCAGAACCAGGTCAGAACCGGGTCAGAACCATGTCAGAACCGGGTCAGAACCGGGTCAGAACCAGGTCAGAACCGGGTCAGAACCAGGTCAGAGCCGGGTCAGAACCAGGTCAGAGCCGGGTCAGAACCAGGTCAGAGCCGGGTCAGAACCAGGTCAGAACCGGGTCAGAACCATGTCAGAACTAGGTCAGAGCCGGGTCAGAACCAGGTCAGAACCGGGTCAGAACCATGTCAGAACCAGGTCAGAGCCGGGTCAGAACCGGGTCAGAGCCGGGTCAGAGCCGGGTCAGAACCGGGTCAGAGCCGGGTCAGAGCCGGGTCAGAGCCGGGTCAGAACCGGGTCAGAGCCGGGTCAGAACCAGGTCAGAACCAGGTCAGAGCCGGGTCAGAACCGGGTCAGAACTAGGTCAGAACCGGGTCAGAACCATGTCAGAACCGGGTCAGAACCAGGTCAGAGCCGGGTCAGAACCAGGTCAGAGCCGGGTCAGAACCAGGTCAGAACCGGGTCAGAACCGGGTCAGAACCAGGTCAGAACCGGGTCAGAACCGGGTCAGAACCGGGTCAGAACCGGGTCAGAACCAGGTCAGAACCGGGTCAGAACCAGGTCAGAGCCGGGTCAGAACCAGGTCAGAGCCGGGTCAGAACCATGTCAGAACCAGGTCAGAGCCGGGTCAGAACCAGGTCAGAACCGGGTCAGAACCATGTCAGAACCGGGTCAGAACCAGGTCAGAGCCGGGTCAGAACCGGGTCAGAACCGGGTGAGAACCGGGTCAGAACCGGGTCAGTACCAGGTGAGAACTGGGTCAGAACCGGGTCAGAACCGGGTCAGTACCAGGTGAGAACTGGGTCAGAACCGGGTCAGAAATAGGTGATAACTGGGTCAGAGCCGGGTCAGAACCAGGTCAGAGCCGGGTCAACACCAGGTCAGAACTGGGTCAGAACCAGGTCAACACCGGGTCAGAGCCTGGTCAGAACCGGGTCAGAGCCGGGTCAGGGCCCAGCGGCGCTCACCTGAAGGCGTAGGTGCGCTGGTGCCAGCTGAGCTGCCCCCGGATGCTGTAGGCGATGGTGGTGACGAACTCTCCGCCCAGGCCGAGCTCGGAGCACAGCTTCAGGGCGAAGGCCTCCGGCGAGTTGTCGCGCTCCGACATGTCCCACTCAAACTGGTCCACCAGAGAAATGTTCCCCACGTGGATGTTCAGCTGCACACAGACAGGGAGGTCAGACCCGCCCTGCGGCCCCGGCCCCGGCCCCGGCCCGGCCCGGCCCGGTTCCGCCCACCTTGATGATGACGCGCTGGTCGGCCTGCTCCTCCAGCAGCCCGTCGCTAGGATACGAGTCGATCTGCTGGCGGATGGCGGACGCCACGGCGGGGACGAAGGCCAGCGGGTTCAGGTCCAGGTCGTCGCACAGGATCTCGGCGAACATCTCCGGCGTCATCAGCTTCTCTGAGGACGGGCAGCGTCAGGCCCGGGTCCGGTTCTGGCACCGGCACCGGGTCCGGCTCAGTTACCGTTCATGTTCCAGGTGAAGGCGTCTCTCAGCTTCTGTCCGTCGATCTCCATGTCCAACCGGATCGGAACCAGCGACTCCGCCTGCGCCGCGTTCTCATGGATCACCGCCGGGTCGTGGTCATCGAAGCTGGAGACCAGAACCGACCAGAACCGACCCGGTTACAGACAGCAGAACCAATCAGAATCAACATTTCACGTTCTAATATTCAAATGAAGGGGCGGGGTTTCCCCAGGGGGCGGGGTTTCCCACCAGAGGGGGAAGGTCCTCTTCTTGTCGCGGCCAATCCGGTTCCTGTTGATGGAGGTGGAGGACGGAACGGCGTCCAGGTGATGGGAGCTGTTGGGTAAGGTGGGAACCCACTGGCTGCTGCGCTTCGCCTTCTGCTCCCTGAAACAGACACAGGAAGTGGACCAATCTGCTTCCTGATCAGACAGGAAGTGGAGGAATCTGCTTTCTGATCAGACAGGAAGTGGACCAATCTGCTTCCTGATCAGACAGGAAGTGGACCAATCTGCTTCCTGATCAGACAGGAAGTGGACCAATCTGCTTCCTTATCCGACAGGAAGTGGACCAATCTGCTTCCTGATCAGACAGGAAGTGGACCAATCTACTTCCTGCCCAGACAGGAAGTAGATTCCTCCACTTCCTGATCAGACAGGAAGTGGACCAATCTACTTCCTGCCCAGACAGGAAGTAGATTCCTCCACTTCCTGATCAGACAGGAAGTGGACCAATCTGCTTCCTGATCAGACAGGAAGTGGACCAATCTGCTTCCTGATCAGACAGGAAGTGGACCAATCTGCTTCATGATCAGACAGGAAGTGGAGGAATCTGCTTCCTGATCAGACAGGAAGTGGACCAATCTGCTTCCTGCCCAGACAGGAAGTGGACCAATCTACTTCCTGCCCAGACAGGAAGTAGATTCCTCCACTTCCTGATCAGACAGGAAGTGGACCAATCTACTTCCTGCCCAGACAGGAAGTAGATTCCTCCACTTCCTGATCAGACAGGAAGTGGATCAATCTGCTTCCTGATCAGACAGGAAGTGGACCAATCTGCTTCCTGATCAGACAGGAAGTGGACCGATCTGCTTCCTGATCAGACAGGAAGTGGACCAATCTGCTTCCTGGTCAGACAGGAAGTGGAGGAATCTGCTTCCTGGTCAGACAGGAAGTGGACCAATCTACTTCCTGCCCAGACAGGAAGTGGACCGATCTGCTTCCTGATCAGACAGGAAGTGGAGGAATCTGCTTCCTGCCCAGACAGGAAGTGGACCAATCTACTTCCTGCCCAGACAGGAAGTGGACCGATCTTCTTCCTGCCCAGACAGGAAGTGGACCGATCTGCTTCCTGCCCAGACAGGAAGTGGACCAATCTTCTTCCTGCCCAGACAGGAAGTGGACCGATCTGCTTCCTGCCCAGACAGGAAGTGGACCAATCTACTTCCTGCCCAGACAGGAAGTGGACCGATCTTCTTCCTGCCCAGACAGGAAGTGGACCGATCTGCTTCCTGCCCAGACAGGAAGTGGAGGAATCTACTTCCTGCCCAGACAGGAAGTGGGCCGATCATCATGTTGGAGGATAACGGTCCGTCTCCTTGTTTCCTGTAGCTCACGGTTCAAACCTCCGTCTCCAGCGTTTAGATCTTATCCATGCTGTCGGCTCCTGTCAGGCCTTCTCGGGCCAGGTGGCTGGTTGTTAGTTTCATTATGTTTTAATTTTGACCTGATCAATCATCAAACACCCCGAGTGGAACAGAAAGGATCATCGCCTGAGGTCCCTGACAGCGACCCGACCCGACCCGACCCGGTTACCTGAGGTACGCCGGAGGCTCGGTGCTGATGGACACGGCCTTGTACTTCTCATCGTTCCCGTCGAAGATCTCCTCGCACTCCGAGGCCTTCAGCAGCGTCACGCTGGTGGCTGTAAGCAGGAGGAACACAGCAGGGGGTCAAAGGTCGTCTATAGCAGCTCTACCCAGCAGCGTTCAGGCCGATGAAGGGAGGAAACTGACTGTTCCTTCATTAAACCGCCTGTCATGATAACCTGATGTTTCAGCAGAGGAACCGATTCTTCTTCATGCGGCAGATTAAAGTTTCTCTGATGGTCACAGCAGCAGAAGAAGAAGAAGAAGAAGAAGCAGCAGCAGGACGCACCGTGTGATGAAGCCATGATCTTCTTCCTCTCCTCCACGGAGGCCAGCCGTCTCCATAGCGACGGGTAGCGCTTGTAGAGGGAGCCTCTGAACATCCGCAGGTAGTTCCCGACCTGGACGGACCGGAACAGAACCCGATCAGAACCAGAGCATCACATGCAGGGAGCAAATCAGCCCTTCACAGGTTTCAGTCTGTATCAAACCACCACAACGTTCGGCTGAATTTTCTTCTACCAAAACGCATTTTTACAGCTTAAATCAGCGAGAAAACGCAGAAATCTGGAGATTCCTTCACTTTCAGACATACAAACCGATATTTTAGTTTCTTTAAATAGTGTAAAATGTATTAATTTAGTGCATTTAGTCTTTTTATTGTTAAAATCAGTTTCCAAACCTTAAAAAATGAGCTTACATTTTAGTCTATAAAAACTGACAAATTGCGGTAAAAAAACAGCGTAAATCAGCAGCAGGCTGTGAAATAAACGTCATTATTAATATTCTCCAGCTGTTCGGTTACAGACTATTAAGTTTATAACCTAGTTTTTATTTAATGAGCCGTTTTTGGGTCTCAGAATGAATCGAGAACCACTAAGGTCTTTGTTTACAGCTGCGTTAGCATGCTAACGGCGGCTAGCGTGCTAACGGCGGCTAGCGTGCTAGCAGGATGGAGAGCCCAGACTGGTTTTACTGGGAAGCAGCCCTCCAGCACCAGTGACCACACACACGGACATACCTCTGATCCCACCATGTAAAAGTCTCCATCTTCCTCCAGCTGGAACTTGACTGGTTTCTGGCCAAATGTTTTACTCAGAGCTAGCTGCATCTTTGCTACACCGGGGCTAACAAGCTAGATCTGCCTCTGACGCGTTCAAAACCTCCGGAAAAAGTGGGAGACCGCAGATTTATTCGTTTCAACGGATAACAGACGCAAGGATCGAGATTGACCATCTATTTGTTCCAAACATGCTCACACCGTGAGACACACCGTGAAGTATGAACATATTCCCCAACCTCCTCCTTCAATTTATTATTTATACACCAATTTTTCATTCAAAGAAAAATGATTTCATTTTTTACAAGTTGTTTACAGGAAGTTCTGCAGGTTGTGCTTCTATCTCGACACCTCAGGGTAACTGGTTCTGATGCAGAACCAGAACCAGAACCAGAACCAGAACCTGAGAGGTCAGGAAGGTTGCTATGACAACAGTAGATCATCTTTAATGTGGTGCTAAACTGATTTATAAACTAGTTTATTCTCTGAGCTACAGAGAGCCTGTAGCTTTAAAACTGAGTGGCGTAGAACCAGGTGGTATAGAAGTAGGTGGTGTAGAACCATCTAGTTCTACATTTAGATGTAGAACTAGATGGTTCTACATCTAGATGGTTCTACACCACCCGGTTCTACACCACCGGTGTAGAACTAGATGATGTAGAACCATCTAGTTCTACATTTAGATGTAGAACTAGATGGTTCTACATCAACCGGATGGTGTAGAACTAGGTGGTGTAGAACCAGGTGATGTAGAACCAGGTGATGTAGAACCAGGTGGTGTAGAACCAGGTTGTGTAGAACCAGGTGGTGTAGAACCAGGTTGTGTAGAACCAGGTGGTGTAGAACTAGGTGATGTAGAACCAGGTGGTGTAGAACCAGGTTGTGTAGAACCAGGTGGTGTAGAACCAGGTGATGTAGAACCAGGTGGTGTAGAACCAGGTTGTGTAGAACCAGGTGGTGTAGAACTAGGTGATGTAGAACTGAGTGGTGTAGAACTAAATGGTGTAGAACCAGGAGGTGTAGAACCGGATGATGTAGAACTAGGTGGTGTAGAACCATCTAGTTCTACATCTAGATGTAGAACTAGATGGTTCTACATCAACCGGGTGGTGTAGAACTAGGTGATGTAGAACCAGGTGGTATAGAAGTAGGTGGTGTAGAACTAGATGATGTAGAACCATCTAGTTCTACATCTAGATGGTTCTACACCACCCGGATGTGTAGAACTAAGTGGTATAGAACCAGGTGGAGTAGAACCAGGTGATGTAGAATTGAGTGGTGTAGAACTAGATGGTGTAGAACTAGATGATGTAGAACCATCTAGTTGTACATCTAGATGGTTCTACACCACCCGGATGTGTAGAACCAGGTGGTATAGAACTAGGTGGTGTAGA
The DNA here is from genome assembly GCF_904066995.2 of Poecilia reticulata. NCBI lineage: Eukaryota > Metazoa > Chordata > Actinopteri > Cyprinodontiformes > Poeciliidae > Poecilia > Poecilia reticulata. The sequence goes on from NC_088841.1 coordinate 27,365,985, forward strand.
ACCAGGTGGTATAGAACTAGGTGGTGTAGAACCAGGTGGTGTAGAACCAGGTGGTGTAGAACTGAGTGGAGTAGAACCAGGTGATGTAGATCTAGATGGTGTAGAACTGGGTGGTGTAGACCCACATGATGTAGAGTGGTGTAGAACTAGATGATGTAGAACCATCTAGTTCTACATCTAGGTGGTGTAGAACCGGGTGGTGCTTCCACCCTCCTCGTTCTAGTCAGAACTGGGTGGTATAGATCCAGGTGGTGTAGATCCAGGTGGTGTAGAACCGGGTGGTGAGGAACCGAAGGGTCAGGGGTCATCACTACTTCTAGGTTTTGGGCTGATCGCTGGTTTGAGTTGTAATAACTGAACATTTTTCTTGACTCTAGATCTGTAACTCTAGATCAGGGGTGGGCAGCTCCAGCTCCAGCTCCAGCTCCAGCTCCAGCTCCGGCTCCGGGCCTGCAGGGCCTCCTGCAGCTTTCAGATGCGTCTCCACTTCAACACCTGAGTCACATACTGAGCTCGTCAGCAGAACCGGACTGAACCGATTCAGCTGCTGGACCCAGGTGTGTTGGATCCAGGTGTGTTGGATCCAGGTGTGTTGGATCCTGGATCCAGGTCTGTTGGATCCAGGTGTGATGGATCCAGGTGTGTTGGATCCAGGTGTGTTGGATCCTGGATCCAGGTCTGTTGGATCCAGGTGTGTTGGATCCTGGTGTGTTGGATCCTGGATCCAGGTCTGTTGGATCCAGGTGTGTTGGATCCAGGTGTGTTGGATCCTGGATCCAGGTCTGTTGGATCCAGGTGTGTTGGATCCAGGTGTGTTGGATCCAGGTGTGTTGGATCCAGGTCTGTTGGATCCAGGTGTGTTGGATCCAGGTGTGTTGGATCCTGGATCCAGGTCTGTTGGATCCAGGTCTGTTGGATCCAGGTGTGTTGGATCCAGGTCTGTTGGATCCAGGTGTGTTGGATCCAGGTGTGTTGGATCCAGGTGTGTTGGACCCAGGTGTGTTGGATCCAGGTGTGTTGGACCCAGGTGTGTTGGATCCAGGTGTGTTGGACCCATGTGTGTTGGATCCAGGTGTGTTGGATCCAGGTGTGTTGGATCCAGGTGTGTTGGATCCAGGTGTGTTGGATCCAGGTGTGTTGGATCCAGGTGTGTTGGACCCAGGTGTGTTGGACCCATGTGTGTTGGATCCAGGTGTGTTGGATCCAGGTGTGTTGGATCCAGGTGTGTTGGATCCAGGTGTGTTGGATCCAGGTGTGTTGGATCCAGGTGTGTTGGACCCAGGTGTGTTGGACCCAGGTGTGTTGGATCCAGGTGTGTTGGACCCATGTGTGTTGGATCCAGGTGTGTTGGATCCTGGATCCAGGTCTGTTGGATCCAGGTGTGTTGGATCCTGGTGTGTTGGATCCTGGATCCAGGTCTGTTGGATCCAGGTGTGTTGGATCCAGGTGTGTTGGATCCTGGATCCAGGTCTGTTGGATCCAGGTGTGTTGGATCCAGGTGTGTTGGATCCAGGTGTGTTGGATCCAGGTGTGTTGGATCCAGGTCTGTTGGATCCAGGTGTGTTGGATCCAGGTGTGTTGGATCCTGGATCCAGGTCTGTTGGATCCAGGTCTGTTGGATCCAGGTGTGTTGGATCCAGGTGTGTTGGACCCAGGTGTGTTGGATCCAGGTCTGTTGGATCCAGGTGTGTTGGATCCAGGTGTGTTGGATCCAGGTGTGTTGGACCCAGGTGTGTTGGATCCAGGTGTGTTGGACCCAGGTGTGTTGGATCCAGGTGTGTTGGATCCAGGTGTGTTGGATCCAGGTGTGTTGGACCCAGGTGTGTTGGACCCATGTGTGTTGGATCCAGGTGTGTTGGATCCAGGTGTGTTGGATCCAGGTGTGTTGGACCCAGGTGTGTTGGACCCATGTGTGTTGGATCCAGGTGTGTTGGATCCAGGTGTGTTGGATCCAGGTGTGTTGGATCCAGGTGTGTTGGATCCAGGTGTGTTGGATCCAGGTGTGTTGGACCCAGGTGTGTTGGACCCATGTGTGTTGGATCCAGGTGTGTTGGACCCAGGTGTGTTGGACCAGAGTGACGTTAAGAGCAGCAGGACTCCGGACCTCCAGGACCGGTGCCGTCCACCCCTGGTCTAGATCTAGATGGTTCGGTCCAATAATAACAGCCTCAGTTTTGTCCACACATTGATCTGTTCTCAGCATCTGTTCAGGGACTGGATGGGGTCAAAGGTCACCTGGTGACGTCATCCTGTAGAGCTGTGCATCATAGTTATGGTGGCTGATCTTCCTGAGCAGATAGATACTGAATATCAGGGCCCTAGGACTGAACCTTGGGGTTCCCCCCACATGTGACCTTTGACCTCTCTGATGAGAAGCTTCCCTATCGAGTCCTGGACTCTCCGGTCGGTTCTGTGAGGTGATCAACACCGAGGTCCAACAGAACCAGAACCAGAACCAGCTCTGCGGTTTTTTCCACATTCTGTGTTTATATGGACGTAACTGAACACTTTGACTAGGCCAGTCTCCCTACTGTGGTAACCATGGGAGCCGGACTGGAGGGAGTCGGAGCGGTCGGTGGTTTGATTCCTGCTGCCAGCCGTGTCCTCTTTGTCCTCCGCCTGGCCTGCAGTCGGTTCAATCCCTGTGAATGAAACGTTTCCGCTGCTGCTGCTCACATTTATTTGTTTAAAAGGCGAAATGGAAAAGAAGGAATAAATTCTGTTTTACAGTTAAATCTTTTTCACACGTCAGGATTTTAATCTGAGACGAGACAAACATGGAGTCCCGCAGACTCATTGTCCAAACGTTTGTCCTGCGGTCCCCGAGCCGCGGCGGCGGCGGGACGACTCGGCGCCGGCCGAGAGTTTCTGAAGCCGAAAGCACAAACAACAAAACGGTTTCCTCCACAGCAGTCCAGGCTGTTTGGCGTCCTTCACCAGAACACCGGGAGGCGCCCGGCGCGTCCGTCCCGTCTGCGCCGGAGGGTCCCTGAAGGCACCGCGGGGCTAGCCGCCCAGCCGCTGGCCCTCCCCCCAGGCGAAGCCGCCGGGCCGATCCTCGGGCAGCGGGTTGTAGTTGGCGTCTTCCTCCGGCGTGTCGAACAGCATCTTTCTGTGGGCGGAGCCAGAGACAGGAAGCTGAGCCACGCCGATGGCAGCGTCATGCTGCGGGGCGGGAGGCCGGCCCCACACGCCCACCATGCAAATGCATGCCACACTTTTCAGATTTTCATTTAGCCACGGATCACCTTTGATCCGACAAAAACAGAAACAATAAAACATCAGTTTGACTCAAGAGCCGAGTCCTGTTCTACTGGACCGGAACCGGGACAAAATCTGGACCGGAATTATCTGATAATCTGGACCGGAACCATCTGATAATCTGGACCGGAACCGGGTCGTAATCTGGACCGGAACCATCTGATAATCTGGACCGGAACCATCTGATAATCTGGACCGGAACCATCTGATAATCTGGACCGGAACCGGGTCGTAATCTGGACCGGAACCATCTGATAATCTGGACCGGAACCATCTGATAATCTGGACCGGAACCGGGTCGTAATCTGGACCGGAACCATCTGATAATCTGGACCGGAACCATCTGATAATCTGGACCGGAACCGGGTCGTAATCTGGACCGGAACCATCTGATAATCTGGACCGGAACCATCTGATAATCTGGACCGGAACCGGGTCGTAATCTGGACCGGAACCATCTGATAATCTGGACCGGAACCATCTGATAATCTGGACCGGAACCGGGTCGTAATCTGGACCGGAACCATCTGATAATCTGGACCGGAACCATCTGATAATCTGGACCGGAACCATCTGATAATCTGGACCGGAACCGGGTCGTAATCTGGACCGGAACCATCTGATAATCTGGACCGGAACCATCTGATAATCTGGACCGGAACCGGGTCGTAATCTGGACCGGAACCATCTGATAATCTGGACCGGAACCATCTGATAATCTGGACCGGAACCGGGTCGTAATCTGGGCCGGAACCATCTGATAATCTGGACCGGAACCATCTGATAATCTGGACCGGAACCATCTGATAATCTGGACCGGAACCATCTGATAATCTGGACCGGAACCGGGTCGTAATCTGGGCCGGAACCATCTGATAATCTGGACCGGAACCATCTGATAATCTGGACCGGAACCATCTGATAATCTGGACCGGAACCGGGTCGTAATCTGGACCGGAACCAGGTCGTAATCTGGACCGGAACCGGGTCGTAATCTGGACCGGAACCGGGACAAAATCTGGACCGGAACCATCTGATAATCTGGACCGGAACCGGGACAAAAATCTGGACCGGAACCGAGTCGTAATATGGACCAGAACCGGGTCGTAAACTGGACCGGAACCATCTGATAATCTGGACCGGAACCATCTGATAATCTGGACCGGAACCATCTGATAATCTGGACCGGAACCATCTGATAATCTGGACCGGAACCATCTGATAATCTGGACCGGAACCATCTGATAATCTGGACCGGAACCGGGTCGTAATCCGGACCGAAACCGGGTCATAATCTGGAACAGAACCAGCTGTTTTGATCACATTCAATTAGAGATTAATGACTAAAATCTAATCCTTCACTTCACCTTTTTAAAATAAACTAAATTATAATAAATACATGTAACAAACGTCAAAAAGCAAATCTAAATGAAAGTTGAATAAACCAGTGACTGTCTGTCCTCACATGATGGACGGCGTCCTCAGCCAGCGTCCGCCTCCAGGCTGGTTGGGGAAAACGTCCTCCAGGAAGTAGTAGACGTGACCCACAGCGATCCCTGGAAACAAAATGGAGGATGAGTTCTGATGCGGCTCGGCTCGGCTCGGCTCGGCTCGGCGTGACGGCGGCGGCGGCATGACGGACCGAGCAGGTCGACGATGATGGAGTTCCCCAGCAGGAGGGAGAACCCCATCAGCACCCAGGGCAGGAAGGGCGCCTGGAAGTTCAGCAGGCCGAAGAAGTTCATGCGCACGTTGGGGTTCCTGCGGCTCCAGATGTACACCAGCATGATGGTGAAGGCCTGGCCGAGGAAGACCAGGCTGACGAAGATGCCGAAGATCTGCTCAGAGCGTTAAAGGAGCCACGGGTTCACATGCGCCTGCTGTCAGACTCGCTTTGTGGGTCTCGGACAGCTTCCCGCCATCTCCGGCGCTGGAACATGGCGTTTCCATGGAAACGCCCCGAGGCGGAAGGATACGGTCATCAGCAGGCCGCCGAACAGGAACATGAAGACGAAGTCAGCCGTCCGGCCCCTGAAGGAGCCTTCCTCCAACATCCGGCAGTACCGGTACCTGGGACCCATCGGTTAGGGAAAGCATGCAGAGACTGGGCCTGGACACAGACTGGGCCCAAAGAACACACTGACTGGGCCAAAAAACACACCGACTGGGACAGAAAACACAGACTGGGCCCAAAAAACACACCGACTGGGACAAAAAACACACCGACTGGGACAAAAAACACAGACTGGGCCAAAAAACACACCGACTGGGACAAAAAACACAGACTGGGCCAAAAAACACACCGACTGGGACAAAAAACACAGACTGGGCCCAAAAAACACACTGACTGGGCCAAAAAAACACAGACTGGGCCCAAAACACACCGACTGGGCCCAAAACACACAGACTGGGCCAAAAAAACACTGACTGGGCCCAAAAACACACTGACTGGGCCCAAAACACACCGACTGGGCCAAAAAAACACCGACTGGGCCAAAAACACACCGACTGGGCCAAAAACACACCGACTGGGCCCAAAACACACAGACTGGGCCAAAAAAACACTGACTGGGCCCAAAAAACACACTGACTGGGCCAAAAACACACCGACTGGGCCAAAAAAACACCGACTGGGCCAAAAACACACCGACTGGGCCAAAAACACACCGACTGGGCCAAAAACACACCGACTGGGCCCAAAACACACAGACTGGGCCAAAAAAACACTGACTGGGCCCAAAAAAACACTGACTGGGCCCAAAAAACACACCGACTGGGCCAAAAAAACACCGACTGGGCCAAAAACACACCGACTGGGCCAAAAACACACCGACTGGGCCAAAAACACACCGACTGGGACAAAAAACACAGACTGGACCCAAAAAACACACTGACTGGGCCAAAAAACACAGACTGGGCCAAAAAACACAGACTGGGCCCAAAAAACACACTGACTGGGCCAAAAAACACAGACTGGACCCAAAAAACACACTGACTGGGCCAAAAAACACAGACTGGACCCAAAAAACACACTGACTGGGCCAAAAAACACAGACTGGGCCAAAAACACACAGACTGGGACAAAAAACACAGACTGGGCCCAAAAAACACACTGACTGGGCCAAAAAACACAGACTGGGACAAAAAACACAGACTGGGCCCAAAACACACCGACTGGGACAAAAAACACAGACTGGGCCCAAAACACACCGACTGGGACAAAAAACACAGACTGGGCCAAAAACATATACAGACTGGGACAAAAAACACAGACTGGGCCCAAAACACACCGACTGGGACAAAAAACACAGACTGGGCCCAAAACACACTGACTGGGCCCAAAAAACACAGACTGGGCTGGAAACACACTGACTGGGCCAAAAAACACAGACTGGGCCCAAAACACACTGACTGGGCCCAAAAAAACACACAGACTGGGCTGGAAACACACTGACTGGGCCCAAAAAAATACTGACTGGGCCAAAAAACAGACTGGGCCCAAAAAACACTGACTGGGCTCAAAACTAACTGATAGTGAACAACGATCAAATGTTGACTTTCTAACTTTCACTATGATGAATTATTTCTTTATTTGCTTCTTTTAATATACTTCTAACATTTTATAAAATAAGTTTAAGATGTTCAATGAAAAATCTGTAAAATGTAAAAAAAACATTTATCTGATTCCTCAATTAATCTTCAGAATAACCGATTAATCGTCAGAGTAACCGATTAATCTTCAGAATAACCGATTAATCGTCAGAATAACCGATTAATCGTCAGAGTAACCGATTAATCGTCAGAATAACCGATTAATCGTCAGAATAACCGATTAATCGTCAGAATAACCGATTAATCGTCAGAATAACCGATTAATCGTCAGAATAACTGATTAATCATCAGAGTAACCGATTAATCATCAGAGTAATTGATTGCTAAGCCAATCGTTAGCTGCAGCTGTGCTTCAGAACCTCTTGCGCCGCGTCAGCAGCAACATCTGCTGCTGCGAAACAGAAACATGCAAACCAGCAGGATACAGAAATATCATGTTGAACAGGAAATTGAAGCCGACTGGACCGAAGAACAGGAAGTTGGTGAAGAGTCTCCATATCTGAGAAGACAAGAGAAAATCCTTCAGCTGCGTTGGTTCTGACCCGGTTTTTCTGAAAGGTGGAGGAGCGACTTGGTACCTGGTAGTTCTTCAGAATCAGGTCTGGGTTGAAGTAGAGCTGGAACGGTGTGATGATCTCCAGTTGCTGTGGGAGGAAACCGGGATTATTCCAGAGGTTGTGGTCAACCTGAGCTGGATTAACGCTGGGAACCCTGAGCCTGAGGGGGTCCATCCTGGTCCCAACGTCACGGCTGAATCACTCCAATCATGACGCAGCGGCTCTGCTGCCTCAGCTCTGATTGGCTAATCGGTTTCTGGTTCAGCTGTTTTGGAGAATTAACCCCTCTGCTTCTGGATGCTGAGCAGCTGCATGGATTACATTTATCACGATGCGTAGTCGTCGCTATAGCAACTGGGAGCATCTGATTAGCACATCTAAACCTTAAATCACTGGTGTCAAACTCAAGGCCTGGGGGCCAAATCTGGCCCGCCGCAGCTTTTTATGTGGCCCTCTGGACTCCAAATTACATCAATAAGTCCTTCCAGTTTTTCACAAATCTGCAAAAATCACACAAAAATCAACAAATTTCCACATTTTTCCCTGATTTTACTGCTAATTTTCTCAAAATTGGTCAAAAACGTTGAATCCGTAACCGATATGACGAGTGATGGTCACATTTGACATCATACATTAGTGTAAATATTGTAAAAGAATAACGATTACAAATATTTCTTAATATTCACCACAAAATCTGTCATTTTGATTGCAAAAATAAACACTAAAATAATCACAAATCCCAGAGGAACAGCTATTTATTGATATTTTAACAGTTTTATTGGTTTTATCAATAGATTCTGGTGCAACCGGCCCTTTAAGAACGTTCAGATTTTTGATTCGGCCCAAAACAAAAATGAGTTTGACACCACTGCCTTAAATGACCCCTGAACTGTGACCCTAAAGCCCTAGGGTCTTATCCCCAACTCCAACGTCTCTCAAACCCCATGAGTGGCAGAAGCAAAGGAGGTGGAAAAGCAGCTGATCATGCCATCCTGTGGAATATCATCTCTGCTTGCCGGATGTTGAGCTGCTAGCATGTCATGACAGCCTTCAGTCAGAGGCCTCCTCAGATTCGCTGGTAAACTGGCTGCTACTGGAGAAAGAGCCGTAACTTTAACCTTTAACCTCAGCGGGAAGCTGAGCCTTCCTCCCAGTTCTGCTCAGATTACGGGTTTGGATGGAGAGTCGGTGCTTCTGCCAGCTGTTCAGGAACACCTGGAGGTTCCCCCTCAACATCAGCTGCTCTACCGGACTCGAACCACCCAGAACCCGCAGCCCGGTGGGTTTGCTCCGAGCTGGGGGTCAGGTCCGGGTCACCATCAGTCTGAACTCCACACACACAACCAACAATTCACGATTAAAGCTATAAAACCGATTTAACTGTCAATAAAACCCTCCTGGGTTCAGGCTGAAGGTAAAAATGTGAATGGTGCGTTCAGGGTCCCCCCCACCAACCGCTCGAGACTAAATAAAACCAGATTATAATCTCTGACTGCGCTCATGGCAGAGTTAAACGGACCGGAACCGAACCCTGACCGAGCTCTCGGCTCGGAACAAGACTAAACGTGAAGCTAACGTCCTGAATGAGAGCTCCCACTCGGATCTGCAACAGAAACATCTGGAGCTCAACAGAAACCAGCACAGTCCCGACCGACCGACTCGGTTCGGTTCGGTCCGGCTCGGCTCGGCTCGGTTCGGGTTGTTCTTACCACTGCAGCCGTGGTGAGGACGCAGGCCGTGGTGTAAGCCCTGGTAACAACAGGAATCTGTAGATATTCCTGCTGGAGGGTCTGGTAGGCCATTTTGGAGACACTACTGACAGCTTCCGGGGCTTCCTGACACGTCATTGCCAACGGGACGGGGATGCGTTCATGGGCCGTGGGGAAATCCACCACGACTTCCACTTCTGTCACTTCAAACAGCAGAAACCAGGTGATACCAATCCGAACCCAAATGATCGTTTTAAGAAAACAGTTTGACGCGTAATCACAACAAAAATTAAATAAAAATATGCAAATCAACAACTACCGCAGTAATAGCGATTAAAAAAAAGTTTTATTATGTATTTTGAATAATCCAGTGTTGTTAAGCTAAAAGAAAAAGAACAGTAGAAGTAACTTTAAAAAATACTTTTTGTTATTTTTTAAAACTTGCTTAAAACATTACAATATGCATTTTAACAAAGTTAGCTTTAGAGCCATCTGGTGGTTGCTTGATGCAACGTCACCCAGCAGGTGCAACTTCAAGCAGTTATTTCACTGCTTGAAATAACTGCTTATTTATTAGTAAATTATTATTTACTAATAATTTCTAATACTAATAGTTTCTCTGTGGCGCTTTTTAAATTATTATTTTTTCATGGTTAAACAATAAATAAAGTAAGGACGCTGTTTTGGAGCCATCTGCTGGTTGGGCAGTGTAACTACACATATGATTCAATATCGTTTGTATTTCTATTTTTAGATACTTAAAATTATTCATAACGCACCGTACGTTTATATTGTGGCACAAGATTAGATTGCAAACGCGAACAAAGTGTAAAGTTAATGTTAGAAGTGTGAACAACTCCATACTTCTTACGCCTAGTAGCATGCTAGCTGCTAAGCTAATGCTAGTTAGCCGAGTCTGCTAACAGAGCAACGTCTGGGCGCGAGTTTATTTAATATCGTCCCTTCATATTAGCTTTGTAATTTTTTTATTCACTATTCGTTTTCAGTTTAAAATTAACATATGACACGTTGAAATGAGCAAAAAGAAATCGTATGTTTTCTTTACTTTCTCTCAAAAGTCCCAAACTTTTCCAGGCCTTGCCCGCCAAACAGCGTTAGCTTCTGGTTAGCGACTCCCTTTGCTAACCCACATACAATAAATAGTCCAGAATATTTAAAGAAATATTGACTTTTAGCCTTTTTTCCCCTCACTTTTATACACATATAAAAGTTATATTTTATAATATTATATTATAAAATAATAATATAATATTATATTATATTATTAACCTTCAGTTAATATATTATATATAATATATATTATTATATATAATAATATAATATAGTTATATTTTATACACATATAATAATTACATATTTTATACAAATATGTAATTATGACATATTTGGTTTCTTTTGACTGGTTGATCCGAAGATTATTTCCATTAACACAGGTTATATTTGTATATCCTGACTTTCTTTTAAAAGTAATTATGATCCCCTCAAGTTACAAGTGCTGTCTCTCTTTGTAAATTATTTGCAAGTAACAGAACTTGTGGAATATAACTCCACACCAGGTCGTGAACTTTGATGAATGTTGAGTTAACGATGGATTTGTTGGATTTCTGCAACGTGTTCTGCTTATATTCCCAACAGCTCTTAACTCACTGATAACTCATTGACATAGTACCTACATGTTTTGTCCTTTGGAATAAGAAAATCAAAACGACAACAATAAAAACTTGGCCATGACTCATTTTTATTTTATTCCACAGACTCCATGTCAAAGGAAAAGAAGGTCACTGCAGACGCCAGTCATCAGGAAAGGTCGGCGACGATCAGTAGAAAACAGACGGATTAACAACCATCTGCAGCTTTTGATGTCATCCTGAGTCATAAATATCTACTGAATCGGCTGCTGGAAAGGTGAGGGCAGCTGTGTTTGTACGGTAAGTAAACTGGGCTGATCTGAACAACCGATGTTATGCCTGACATATCACATATTTCTGCATTTCTCATTTATTTACATCATGTTTTACACTGACTCTTCATCACAAAGACAGAAACCCTTCATTTTATGGGGAAGTTTTCCTTGCTGGTTGGCCCCATCAGGTTACTGATTTCTAACCTTTGGGTCAATGGCCCCCCTAGTGGCCACTCAGCCACTAGGGGGACCCTGAGATTGACGCAATGCAGACTGATAAGCAACATAAACAAAACCTATGCAGAAGCTACTCAAATGTGGATATAAGTTGATTGAAAGATACTTGGATAAATTACAAAACTCATCACAGCCCCGATGATTTGCCCCTGGGCTCCGGCCTGGTCGACCCCGTGCACTTCAGAGCGTCGCACTTCCTGGTTTTCGTCCTTTTTCTGCAGATCATGAAGTCTTTCTCTCGAGGTAAGTTACCATTATTAGCTTGATGCAAGTTTAGATTCTGACCAACGTTTCTTTATGGTTTGAGTTTCGATGTCTGTTCACTCCCCCGGGGGAAGCTAATGCTCGCTAATGCTAAAGAAGATGCTAAACAACAAAGTCTAAAGCTCAAAGCCGTGTGGGTAAATGTTTTAGAAGTATATGCAGAACATTACTTCCTTTAAACCAGTGGTGTCAAACTCATTTTTATTTTGGGCCGAATCAAAAATCTGAACGTTCTTAAAGGGCCGGTTGCACCAGAATCTATTGATAAAACCAATAAAACTGCTAAAATATCAATAAATAGCTGTTCCTCTGGGATTTGTGATTATTTTAGTGTTTATTTTTGCAATCAAAATGACAGATTTTGTGGTGAATATTAAGAAATATTTGTAATTGTTATTTTTTTACAATATTTACGCTAATGTATGATGTCAAATGTGACCATCACTCGTCATATCGGTTACGGATTCAACGTTTTTGACCAATTTTGAGAAAATTAGCAGTAAAATCAGGAAAAAATTTGGAAATTTGTTGATTTTGTGTGATTTTTGCAGATTTGTGAAAAACTGGACGGACTTATTGATGTAATTTGGAGTCCAGAGGGCCACATAAAAAGCTGCGGCGGGCCAGATTTGGCCCCCGGGCCTTGTGTTTGACACCTGTGCTTTAAACTAACGTGTTTAGTGTTGCAGCCAGTGTTGGCTCACCTGTTCATGCTATACCTGTGAAAGGAGGAGGCTTGTTGTTTCACAGCAACAGCTGGAGTGAGGCTAACATAGTAAATCTATGTAATTAACCTTCAGAAACCATTAACCATCGGTCAGGAAGCACAGCTCATTCTGTTCATGTGTCTGGACTGTCTCTAATAAAAAGGTTCAAAAGCTACCAGCTCCATACATGCAGCTAGAATAGAACAGAAATATCCCAGTGACCAGCAAAGTGACAAGCTGCGAATGTAACTGGGTCTATATTAATAGTTTTATATTTCCACAAAATGTGTTCTTTTATGTATTTGTCTGCTTCTACTTGACTGTTGCTGTGTTCCTCTGTGTACTATAAGAGGTTTGGTCCTCCAACTCCGCCTTATTTTCTTCTTCTTTTGTTCAGGGTCCTCCAGGACTATTATAAATATGAAGTTATTAATTTCCTCTCCCCTTTTGTTATTCGTTCCACTGGGGAGAGGCGAGTTTTATAATCTATTGTAATCCTTTCATTTATATTGTTCAAATGTTTATTTTTCCTTCTGTATTAATGATAAGTGTTTGGATATTTTCATTTGAGTTGCTATTACACCTTTATATCATTTGATGCATGCTAACTGTTATTTTGTATAGATCGGGTTGGAGAACTGGAGCACATGCTAGGTGCTAATGCTAATATCTCCCAATTGACAGATTAAATAAACGGAGACTTGATGTCTTGTGGTTTGTCTGATCACCACACAACACACACAACGCAGAAATCCACCGGTCACACGAACGAGCGTCATTAGACTGAGTTCCAGTTAGACTGATAAATATCAGGTTCCTCTACATGCCTTTTGTTTTGGGATGCGTTTCTCTGTATAGCAATTGTCATAAAGTAATTCATTATTGTTTCAGATGAACAGTACTCAAACATGTGGATGGTGGTGGTAAGGAACAATGTTTTGAAATGGACTACTTGTTTCCAGGCCTCTGCAGAGCTGGATGACTGAGGGAACGCAGCCATTTCACTCAGGAGTAACGGAGCAGGGATGCATCTAAAAATTATCAAGGAACTTTTCCTTTCGCCCTGGATTTAGACCAACAAATGTCCAGGTCTCTCGAACACACCTATAAAATCTCCTGATCACCATGTGCGTTGACACTATGGACACAAAATGTAGTATAAGGGCGTTTAATAGTATAACGTACAATAGTTGTGTTGGGCGAACAAGAAACCACAGAGATCAACAGAGACTGGTAAAAACTCTGAATCCCAGAGTACACAGTATTAACCCATTAATAGTTGTTTCCCCATGACGTCCCAAAACAAAACAAAGCAGCAGCAGCAGTACTTTTTCTACGTGCTCGCGGCTCACAGACTGCTCTGCGGAGGACACGCATGAACACTTTCATTTCACTCACCGCCACGTCTTCTCTGTTTATCCGACCCGCTGAACTCAACGTGCTCACCTGAACGGCTCACAGTAGGAGTCTGGGACCAGACAACTGCTTAATCCAGAACAATTTGCTTGTTTTATTATGTTTTTCTCTCTTTGTGATGTTTAGCTGTGCGACGGCTAATGCTAAATATTTGTTTAGCATTAGCCAATTTACTCTGGCCACGAGAGCTTATTCTTTGATCCATGTTTTCACTTCATCGCCTCTCACTAAATACAGATAAATAACTGTATTGTTCTTATAAAGCTCCTGAAGCTAAAGCCAATTGCTTTGCTAATGCTAAGATAGTAGCCACCATTGGTTCTGTTTACGGCTCAGCTCATTGTGTTCATGCCGTAGCATACTGCTAGCACTCATAAGCGCATTGATATTGGTATTAATGGTATTTAAAGGTCCATGTAAGACAGTGGTGTCAAACTCATTTTTATTTTGGGCCGAATCAAAAATCTGAACGTTCTTAAAGGGCCGGTTGCACCAGAATCTATTGATAAAACCAATAAAACTGTTAAAATATCAATAAATAGCTGTTCCTCTGGGATTTGTGATTATTTTAGTGTTTATTTTTGCAATCAAAATGACAGATTTTGTGGTGAATATTTGTAATCGTTATTCTTTTACAATATTTACACTAATGTATGATGTCAAATGTGACTATCACTCGTCATATCGGTTACGGATTCAACGTTTTTGACCAATTTTGAGAAAATTAACAGTAAAATCAGGAAAAAATGTGGAAATTTGTTGATTTTGTGTGATTTTTGCAGATTTGTGAAAAACTGGACGGACCTATTGATGTAATTTGGAGTCCAGAGGGCCACATAAAAAGCTGCGGCGGGCCAGATTTGGCCCCCGGGCCTTGAGTTTGACACCTGTGATGTAAGACTTATAACAGGTGCTAAGCAGCATTTCAGTCACTATTTCCTTTGTTTTTTTGCTGAGCTGCTATTTTTGGTTGTGCTATATTACCACGTCATACAATCGTCGACCATCTTGTGAGTCTGTGTTGATTATCTGTGGGAGGACAAACATTTCTTTCTCTTTGCTCACACACAGGCTGTGTTTGGGAGGATTTGTGTGTGGCCATACTGATCTTACTAGTAAAGAAAAAGACTTCATCTTCAAAAACATCCTTGAAGCCAAAGGATGTAGCATACTGTCTGCATCTGGTGACTCTACCCCAGCCGAAAATAAGACTAGCTGCCTGAAACCGATTACGTTCCTGCAGAAAGAACCTGAAATAATGATAGATTCCCCAAGAAGAACTGTTGTCTCCAACTACATCGATGAAGCAGTTTTGTCTTTATTACCCCGACAGAAGATGGCAAGCTACCCGGTGGGAGAGTGGGTAGACAAGAGTCCCAGATCGAGAGATGTGGCTGCATCTTGTCTGTTCATTGGACCTGCTGAATTCAACATACTCTCTTATTCACCAGATTGGTTCGAAATATTAGGCTGCACAGTGGCGCAGTTGGTAGAGCTGTTGCCTTGCAGCAAGAAGGTTCTGGGTTCGATTCCCGGCCCCGGTCTTTCTGCATGGAGTCTCCATGTTCTCCCTGTGCATGGTGGGTTTTCTCCAGGTACTCCGGTTTCCTCCCACAGTCCAAAAACATGACTGTCAGGTTAATTGGTCTCTCCAAATTGCCCCTAGGTGTGAGTGTGTGTGTGCATGGTTGTGTGTCTCTGTGTTGCCCTGCGACAGACTGGCGACCCGTCCAGGTGACCCCGCCTCTCGCCCGAAACGTTGGCTGGAGATGGGCACCAGCAACCCTCCCGACCCCACTGAGGGAAAAAGGGTGAAAGAAAATGGATGGATGGTTCGAAATATTGTTTATTTTTTCATGTTTCTTTTGGTTACATAAACTACAAAGTACTCAACAAAAAATAAAGGGCAACATGCTAAACATGCAAGAAAAGAATCACAGATCAACATTTGAAGTTGCATAAAGAACGGCAGGTGGTACTTTCCATTACTACGATGAGATAGCTGACCTCAGCTGACTCTGTGTTATTAGCTAGTGCTCTCCAGGCTACGCTGATTTTCATTGTCTTGCTTTTTTTAAATCCGGTGCTAAAACGCTCATCCATAAATAAGTTGCATCTCGTTTGTTTTTGCCGATGAATGCTGAGCGGGGCTCTGATTCAGAAAGAGGGTTCTTCAGTTGAACTCGGTGAGGAGAGTTTTTCTCAGTCTTCTCTCCAGACCCAGGACAGATCATATACTTGAAGACATCTGCATCAGAAAAAACATTGAGAATAGATTTACTCCAGGCAGTTCACTTTTGACTTAATGTTTCTAAGTTCAGTTGCACATCTTTCATCGTGGTTTGAGATAAATTCAGATTTAAAAATAGTTCACATTATCTATTATTTACATTTAGGCACAAAGGACTTGAAATTCCCAGTTTAGGACCTGGGACTTGTCTGAGATTTGACTCAGACCTTGAAGATAAAGACTAGAGACTTGCAAAGCAATGACTTGGTGCCACCTTCGGTTGTCACATTAAAAATTAACTGTTAATTCTTTTTAGTTATAATTTAGCAATCCACTCCGGGACAGTTGGTAAGCTACAACGTAGCTTAGCACCGTCAGCATGTGAATGTATTCATATAATGGATGACGGACTCAGTGTAATGTGAAGTGAATGGAGTCCTCAGGACTTCATAAAGCATTACCCCAAAAACAGGCCATTTGCCACTTAAACATTCATATTCTCTGATGTCAATATACATACTGATTCATTCTTGCAATAACCTAAGATTAGAAATTTAGGTAAGTTGTTAATCTGTAGTTATAACCCAAGCCGTGTTACCTCTGACTTTGATCAAGGTAGGATATTCTGATGTTTTTTAATTTGTCAACCATGTGCTACGTCTGTTTTTATAAAGGTAGGTTGTTGGATAAATGTTATATTATATTTTTCTACTTATTAGTTTTCATTCTAAATAATGTAGTTATCTATAAAAGTATCTCTTCTGTTTATGAATAGTGTGTGGATTTAGTAGAAACTTGTGTCACATATTTGATTCATGTGGTTGTAAAACCACCCCCGCTCCAGGACGCCAGCAGACAGAGTTGCTGGTGTCAACAATGCATGCTGACCATTACCTTATAAGGAGAAGAAGGCCAGTTGGGGGGCATCTGGAGAAGGAAGAGGAATGCATACTGTAAACCAGTTTCAGCCTGTTTGCTCCCCCACCTTTAGAAAGCATTTGTAACCAGGGCTTTTCCCCAAATAAAAAGCGGGGAGAGCGGAATGCAAGCCAGAGTTTGTTTGGGGCATGTGACTGGTTGCATCTCCGAACACCTCTCCTCACAGCGACTGGAATTCTAATCTCTGTCTCCGTGTTTCTTTTGCAGAGTTATATACTTATGTCAGGGGTTAAACCTGACATAGGTGTTATGATAAAGGTTTTATTTTTATAAAGGTTGGTGTTATGATGAAGGGTTTGTTTTTATAAAGGTAGGTGTTATGATAAAGGTTTTATTTTTATAAAGGTAGGTGTTATGATAAAGAGTTTTATTTTTATAAAGGTAGGTGTTATGATGAAGGGTTTTAATGCACCAACATGTGCTACGTCTGTTTTTATAAATTTAGATGTTATGATAAAGAGTTTTAATGCATCAGAATGTGCTATATCTGTTTTTATAAAGGTAGGTGTTTCATTAAAAAATAAAATCAAGTTAATTTGTACAGCATGTTTCAGCAACAAGGCAGTTCAAAATGCTTCACATCATAAAAACAAAAAAAAAATACAAGGTCATTGAACACAGTGAACAATTGAAGAAGTGCGTCGACATGTTCTGCGTCTTTATTTTGCATAAATGTTGGAAATGTAATCAGTTAAGTGAGAATAATGACCTCATCATTACTTCCACAGCTGATTCTCTGCAATATGCTGGTATTGTGAAGCTGCTCTGCTTCCCTCATTCATGTTTCTTTTAATTCGTTCCAGTTTCTGGACTTTCTTGTCTCCTTTCTCTTTCATCTTCTCAATCAGAAAGTCCAGGTGGACTAAAGTAGACGCTGAATCAACTTTCAGAGCAATTCTTTCTAGTTTGACAACATGCTTGTAGGACTCATCCAGCAGCTCATATTTCTTTGCAGTCGGATGTTTAATTTTTGTCTCCAGACCTTCTAAGTAACTCAAGTTTTTCTCTCTTTCAGTTTTACTGTTTTCATACTTTTGCTTTATTTCTTTCAGAGTCATCTTAACTTTTCTTGTTTTGGTCACATATCTCCAATTTTCTTTCACATGATCAGATGTGGGACACTTCCCACTACAAACGATGCAGTGACCTCCTCTGATGACATCACAGAAGGCAGGACGTGCAGTGACCTCCTCTGATGACATCACAGAAGGCAGGACTTGCAGTGACCTCCTCTGATGACATCACAGAAGGCAGGACGTGCAGTGACCTCCTCTGATGACATCACAGAAGGCAGGACTTGCAGTGACCTCCTCTGATGACATCACAGAAGGCAGGACTTGCAGTGACCTCCTCTGATGACATCACAGAAGGCAGGACTTGCAGTGACCTCCTCTGATGACATCACAGAAGGCAGGACTTGCAGTGACCTCCTCTGATGACATCACAGAAGGCAGGACTTGCAGTGACCTCCTCTGATGACATCACAGAAGGCAGGACTTGCAGTGACCTCCTCTGATGACATCACAGAAGGCAGGACTTGCAGTGACCTCCTCTGATGACATCACAGAAGGCAGGACTTGCAGTGACCTCCTCTGATGACATCACAGAAGGCAGGACTTGCAGTGACCTCCTCTGATGACATCACAGAAGGCAGGACTTGCAGTGACCTCCTCTGATGACATCACAGAAGGCAGGACTTGCAGTGACCTCCTCTGATGACATCACAGAAGGCAGGACTTGTAGTGACCTCCTCTGATGACATCACAGAAGGCAGGACTTGCAGTGACCTCCTTTGATGACATCACAGAAGGCAGGACTTGCAGTGACCTCCTCTGATGACATCACAGAAGGCAGGACTTGCAGTGACCTCCTTTGATGACATCACAGAAGGCAGGACTTGCAGTGACCTCCTTTGATGACATCACAGAAGGCAGGACTTGCAGTGACCTCCTTTGATGACATCACAGAAGGCAGGACTTGCAGTGACCTCCTTTGATGACATCACAGAAGGCAGGACTTGCAGTGACCTCCTTTGATGACATCACAGAAGGCAGGACTTGCAGTGACCTCCTCTGATGACATCACAGAAGGCAGGACTTGCAGTGACCTCCTCTGATGACATCACAGAAGGCAGGACTTGCAGTGACCTCCTCTGATGACATCACAGAAGGCAGGACTTGCAGTGACCTCCTCTGATGACATCACAGAAGGCAGGACTTGCAGTGACCTCCTCTGATGACATCACAGAAGGCAGGACTTGCAGTGACCTCCTTTGATGACATCACAGAAGGCAGGACTTGCAGTGACCTCCTTTGATGACATCACAGAAGGCAGGACTTGCAGTGACCTCCTCTGATGACATCACAGAAGGCAGGACTTGCAGTGACCTCCTCTGATGACATCACAGAAGGCAGGACTTGCAGTGACCTCCTCTGATGACATCACAGAAGGCAGGACTTGCAGTGACCTCCTCTGATGACATCACAGAAGGCAGGACTTGCAGTGACCTCCTCTGATGACATCACAGAAGGCAGGACTTGCAGTGACCTCCTCTGATGACATCACAGAAGGCAGGACTTGCAGTGACCTCCTTTGATGACATCACAGAAGGCAGGACGTGCAGTGACCTCCTTTGATGACATCACAGAAGGCAGGACTTGCAGTGACCTCCTTTGATGACATCACAGAAGGCAGGACTTGCAGTGACCTCCTTTGATGACATCACAGAAGGCAGGACGTGCAGTGACCTCCTTTGATGACATCACAGAAGGCAGGACTTGCAGTGACCTCCTCTGATGACATCACAGAAGGCAGGACTTGCAGTGACCTCCTTTGATGACATCACAGAAGGCAGGACTTGCAGTGACCTCCTCTGATGACATCACAGAAGGCAGGACTTGGGGCCAGTATGCATCCAGGATAGTGACAGTTCCCCTCACAGCGAGTTCAGCACATAGCTCCTTCAAAAGAACCACCTTTAAACCAGTTTTCGGCATTTATAGGTTCTCTGACTTTGTAGGACTCTATTTCTATAGTGAAATTTTCATTCTGTTTCATCTCTTCTTTATATTTAACCAGGTCATGTTGAATCTGTCTGATTTGCTCCTGTTTTTGTTCAGTTTCAATTATTCTTTGCAGGCTGTCAGTTCACTGCGTTCCTTTATTACAACAACAGTTGCCTTCACATTTTGAGGTTTTCCAGAAAGGCAGTGAACTCTGTCAGTCCTTTCTCCGTTATCTTATTGGCCCCTTCCAGGTATTCTGCTACTTGGCTCCGGTCTTCGCTCTGACAGTTATTAAACAAGAAGTAGACGGGCCGCTTCTTCTCGTCTTTGGCACACTTAATGGTTGAAACTTCAAGAGCTTGACGGACGTTCTTTGGTGTTCTTCCATTCGAGTGAGAGATGAGAGCTACGATGTTCTCTTCTATGTTTTTTCCAAACAGCGACATGATGGAATTCAAGATATACATCACTGAGACGATTATCGCTTGCTTTCGTTACCAGACCCACTCCATGAATTGCATGAACACCATCCATTGATTGAAACAAGTTGAATAATCGCTGACTGATGTTAACATCGTGTTCTGTCCCTCTGGTGCTTCCAAATCCTGGAGTATCGATAATGCTCAGAGATATCAGAGATATAGGGTATGGCTTTACCTTCAAACCCAGATATTTCATAGACAATCACTTCAGATGTCTCAAGGTCCACCTCCTCCACGATTTGAAACCAAACCTCATCCTGAAACTTCACTCCCATGGTGAAATTGACCAGCGCATTGATGAAAGTGGATTTTCCTGCTCCTGCTTCACCAACCAGTAGGATTGTTTTATGTCTCTTGCATCCATCTTTTCCACCAACTGTCAGTTTTGTCAGCTTTGCAGGTTTTTCCTTTTTTGGCCTCAGCTGGTTAAACGGATGGATTTCCCGATTGGATCAGAGTACTTTTGGAGATCATGGTGTCCAGAGTGGAGGTCCTAGAAGAGGAACATCCATCCATTTTCTTGCACCCTTTTTCCCTCAGTGGGGTCAGGAGGTGCTGGTGCCCATCTCCAGCTAACGTTTCGGGCGAGAGGCGGGGTCACCTGGACAGGTCGCCAGTCTGTCGCAGGGCAACACAGAGACACACAACCATACACACACACACACACTCACACCTAGGGGCAATTTGGACAGGCCAATTAACTTGACAGTCATGTTTTTGGACTGTGGGAGGAAACCAGAGTACCTGGAGAAAACCCACCATGCACAGGGAGAACATGGAGACTCCATGCAGAAAGACCGGGAATCGAACCCAGAACCTTATTGCTGCAAGGCAACAGCTCTACCAACTACACCACTGTCATGGTGTCCAGAGTGGAGGTCCTAGAAGAGGAACAAACTTACTCAAACCATTTTGAAAACTTATATAATGATTCCATCCTTTCAAAACTAGTTGTTAAAAGTAACAATTAAATATTTATCAAGCTTAGATTAAAGCCTTAAAAACAATTAAGACACAATGACTCAATATATGGGAAGTTTAAATCTACCAAGTACTATAAATTAGAATAATAATAAAACCACCAAAGGAATATTAACCTAAAATATCAATACCTTCAGAGTGATTTCCACTTGTCCTTTGCATCATGTACTTTATAAACTAAATGTGCTTTTTACTGATAAACTGTATAAATAGGTTATTTAGGGTTCTTTCTTTATGTTTGAGTGAATTTAGGTGTTTTCATGTAAATGAATTTAGTTCTGAAATATTTTACCTAGAACTGTCTTAGTGATGTGCAAATAGTGCCTAAGCAGTTGACTTTCCCTATTGGTTAGAGTGGAAAAGCTTGGTGGGGCTGCACAGTGGTGCAGTTGGTAGAGCTGTTGCCCTGCAGCAAGAAGGTTCTGGGTTCGATTCCCGGCCTGGGGTCTGTCTGCATGGAGTCTCCATGTTCTCCCTGTGCATGGTGGGTTTTCTCCAGGTACTCCGGTTTCCTCCCACAGTCCAGAAACATGACTGTCAGGTTAATTGGCCTCTCCAAATTGCCCCTAGGTGTGAGTTTGTGTGTCTCTGTGTTGCCCTGCGACAGACTGGCGACCTGTCCAGGGTGTACCCTGCCTCTCGCCCAGAACGTTAGCTGGATATAGGCACCAGCACCTCCTGACTCCACTGAGGGAAAAAGGGTGCAAGAAAATGGATGGATGGATGGATGGATGGAAAAGCTTGGTACGGCCAAGCTCTCAGGTATAAAATCATCTTATTCAGACACAGAGCACCACCTGGTGGTGAGTCAGAGTAGTGAGTGTGATTGTAACAATCATTGACTGATACCATTTTTCAGCTTTTTCTAACGTGTGATTCATTTGTCATGGTAATACACAGTAGCTTGAATAATAAGGTTACAGGTGCTGCCAGTGTTTGTTAGGAGACCTGGAATCTTGTCATGGATGTTTTAAACATTAGCTTCAGGGAAGACAGTCGGATTCCTCCTTGCATACCTCACTGCTGCACTGCTGATGTCTAGAGAGGGGGGTTCTGCGCTCAGCTTAGTTCGAGGAAGAGGAGCAGGTGTATGAACCGGTGAGGTAGAAGATGAAAGTGGACACTTTGAGTCACTAACCTTGCTTGGGGATTTACTGGTACATAGAACATAAGCATAAATACCTTCTTCTATCAATGTTTTAGGTCAGTTTAGTATCATGCTTTATTTAAGATACACTCGTACACATTTGTATTTGTTCAAACTAAAAATTAAAACAATATAAATGCATCAGAATAGTACTCATTTTCTGCATAAAGGTGAATTTTAGATGGACAGGGACAGACTATCGTTTTAAATACTTATAATACAAAACATACTAGTAGAGTATGAAATTGCAGAGAATATTTTCGGTCTCATTTTGAAAGTTTTTTTTAAACTTTAATATTACATTTTCACACTGACAATCTGAATTCAAACAAATATTAGTGTCTGTACAGATTCCATCACTGATTTGAGTCGGATCCAATAAACACACACGGAACACAGACATCAAATCTTTAATTCACAGAAGATCGATATTTTTATGCAGAACACTGTATGACATAGATCACAGGTGTCAAACTCGAGGCCCGGGGGCCAAATCTGGCCCGCCGCAGCTTTTTATGTGGCCCTCTGGACTCCAAATTACATCAATAAGTCCGTCCAGTTTTTCACAAATCTGCAAAAATCACACAAAATCAACAAATTTCCAAATTTTTTCCTGATTTTACTGCTAATTTTCTCAAAATTGGTCAAAAACGTTGAATCCGTAACCGATATGACGAGTGATAGTCACATTTGACATCATACATTAGCGTAAATATTGTAAAAAAAAAATAATGATTGCAAATATTTCTTAATATTCACCACAAAATCTGTCATTTTGATTGCAAAAATAAACACTAAAATAATCACAAATCCCAGAGGAACAGCTATTTATTGATATTTTAACAGTTTTATTGGTTTTATCAATAGATTCTGGTGCAACCGGCCCTTTAAGAACGTTCAGATTTTTGATTCGGCCCAAAATAAAAACGAGTTTGACACCACTGGTCTCCCGTATACAGGTATCCCTGTTGTAGAGCAAAGTAGCCCTTCAACATTTAGACAGCCCGGTAAAGCTCTCGATTTACCGGTCGATCTACGTTCCCACCCTCATCTATGGTCATGAGCTTTGGGTCATGACCGAAAGAACGAGATCACGGATACAAGCGGCCGAAATGGGTTTCCTCCTCCGCAGGGTGGCTGGGCTCTCCCTTAGAGAGAGAAGCTCGGTCATCCGGGAGGGACTCAGAGTAGAGCCGCTGCTCCTCCACGTCGAGAGGAGCCAGTTGAGGCTCGGGCATCTGGTCAGGATGCCTCCTGGACGCCTCCCTGGTGAGGAGTTCAGGTCCCACCGGGAGGAGGGGAGACCCAGGACACGCTGGAGGGATTACGTCTCTCGGCTGGCCTGGGAACGCCTTGGGATTCCCCCGGAGGAGCTGGAAGAAGTGGCTGGGGAGGGAAGTCTGGGCCTCCCTTCTGAAGCTGCTGCCCCCGCGACCCGACCCCGGATAAGCGGAAGAAAATGGATGGATGGATGGATGGATGGATGTTCTGCCTTTCAGAACCAACTGAAACTTTCTGACAGGGAAAAACTGTGAAACTCATTCAGAAGGTTAAACCAACAGTTTACTCCAAGTCTCTGATTTAGAATAAATCTGCAGATAATAAAAATGCTCCAACAGGAAGAAATCTAATGTGGAAAAACAGCAGATTTAAAACCTTCACTACATCATAGCTTATTCTGGTTCTTTCTGTTCAATACATGTACTGTAAAATCTTTCAGCTTGTGATTTAAAAAATTCCTCAATGATTTCACTTCTTTTAAGGAAATCTAGATTTCAGTTCTTTATTCCAACACACTGCATAGAAGAAACTCAAGAGAAAGATTTTCACTGCAAAATCATCTCAGCGAAACTTTCCAGACATGACATATAATATTTGGTATTCTTCTATTTCTTCCACTCTGAGACATTGTAAACTTTTGACGGGTAACTTGTTAAAATGGAACATAATTCTATTAATACTTGTTATGGTTTTACTTGCCAGCAGTAAATGAACGGATCAGAACCAGAACCTTCCAGCTGCTCATTCAGTATTTTGATCATCGTCTTGTTTTCTCAGACCCTCCAGTCTCAGCAGCATCTCTGTGTCTCCATTTTCTGTCAGTAGGTCCAGATATTCAGATGCTGGATCCTCCTTCAGGTCAATCTGCTGCAGTCTGACAACATGTTTGTAGATCTCATCAATGATCTGGGACTTCTTTGCTTTCTGGTGTTTTATTTCCTCTTCCAGATGATCTAAAAGGCTGATACTGTTCTCACTTTCCGTCTCATTCCTTTCGTACTTCTTCGTCACATCCAGAAGCGTCATCTCAACTCTTTTTGTTTTGGTCACATACCTCCACTCTTCTTTCACGTGAGCTGAAACGGGACACTTGTTGGTACAAACAGCACAGAAACCGTCTTTTATCACCTCACAGTCTTCTGGTGTCTTGGCGACTGTGCATCCAGGATAATGACAGTTTTCTTCACAGACGGTGCAGCAGAGGGCGCCGTTATAAAAAAACCACAGCCACGTCCCACCATTGATGGGTTCTGTATCTTTATAGACTTCATCCATTTCTACAGAGAAGCTTTCATTGCTTTTCTTCTCTTCTGCATGGTTCTGTAGAGCTTTTTGAATCTGTTTGAGTTCTGCTACCTTTAAATCCGTCAGCTGGATTCTGTCCTGCAGGTTCTGGATGCAAGCTTTAAGTCGGCCGTGCTCATGAAACTCTTCAACTGCTGCCAAAACCATTCGACCTTCAGCTTCTTTCAGGAAACCTGTGAACTTCCAGAGTTCCCTCTCTGATAATTTATAAGCCTGCTCCAGCTCGTCTGTATTTCCAGTCCGGTCTTCATGCTGCCGGTTATTAAACAGGAAATAAAATGGTTCCTTCTTTTCATTTCTAAGAAATTTAATGTGTGTAGTTTCCAGATCTTGCATTATGTTGCTGTGATTTTGTCCATCTGAGTTTGTGGTTAAAATGACTGTGCATTTGTCCTCTTGTTCTGCAAACAGGGTCATGACTGAGTCGTACGTGTGCTTCAGTCGGCTGCTCTGCAGACCGTCACCTGCATTCAGCACCAGGCACACAACAGCTGCTGCTCTGTCCTCCACCTGCAGGAAGTCTGATAACCGTTCTCTGATAACGGCATCTCTCTCAATGCCTTCATGTCCAGCATCAATGATGGTCAGAGGGAAGGGCAGAGATTTATCTTCAAAACCAAAGATCTCATAAATCATCACATCTGTTGCCTGATGTCCTTCCTCCTCTGTGACCCGGAACCAGACTTCATCATCAAACCTCACTCCTATGATGTAGTTCAACAGAGCGTCTATCACAGCACATTTTTCTGCTCTCGCTTCACCAATAAGTACAATTTTTCTGTTCATCGCATCCATTTTTTTCTCACCAACAATGACTCGGGTCAAAGGTCCAGACTTCTCTTTTTTTACTGTGAGCTGATAGACAGAAGGACATCCTGACTGGATCAGAACACTTTTAGAGATCATTCCTCTCAGAGAGATGTTGTGAGTCCTGCAGGAATCAAAGACAGTCAAGGATATCAAGTGAGTTAAATATGAAATGATCAGAAAAGTAAAAAGTTTCAGATGTTTTAAACTGATTTTCACTCAGAGAAGATGGAACATGGAGGAATCAAGGAGACATTGAGTTTCCATGGGTTGTGTTTCTACCAGAAAAAAACAAAAAAACCCTGATTTGACAAATCGGAATTGGGTCACTGCAGCCTGAAGTGACCCAATTCCGATTTGTCAAATCAGGGGTTTTTTTTTTTTTGCCTTGGCCGTTCACACTTCCAAATATATGCGACCTGTATGTGACCTCCAGTGTGAACGGGCAACGACCTGAAGTGTCCTGCATGCGCAGCAGAGGGCACAATAATATAGAGAGTGTTCTCAGTGTTTGGAGAAGGAAACATGGAGGCTAACGGTGGAGCTTAGCTAACACATTTGAAGTTGTTGTCCGACCAGAGCAGCAAATTAACAACTTAATCCTCATTACAGTCCGTCATGGTTGCTGTTTTTCTTCCCGCTCGTGCATCAGGACGCAGAATAGTGAGATTTGTTGAGTATCAATGATGTTCAGGTTGAATGAATGCGAACTGAACGTTTGAAAAGATTGGATACGTGTCGGATATTCAAGAGGCCTGGGTCACATTTGGCAAAAAAAATTCAACTTGTGTTGTTCAGATTGTCATAAAAAGATCAGATTTAGGTCGCATTACGGCATAAAAAAAAAATCAGAATTGGGTCACTTCGGGCTGCAGTGTGAACGCAGCCTGTTGCGTTTGTGGGAAATGGGTTGCTGTGACCTACAACAGACTGGCGACCTGTCCAGGGTGTACCCTGCCCCTCGCCCGAAACGTTAGCTGGAGATGGGCACCAGCAACCCTCCCAACCTGATTAAGGGACGAGGGTGCAAGAAAATGGATGGATGGATGGGTTGCTGTGACCACTATTGGATGTTTTTGCTCACCAAATAGTTTTTTGCGTACATGTTTGACACAACTCCTGTCCTGATGGTCCCAGCTCGTTGTTCCTCAGGTCCAGTTGTCTCAGACTACGTAACTCCAACAGCGTGAGGGCTTCACAAATATCTTCTGACAGCTTACAGTCACGGACCCTTAAGCAGAGAGGGAGATATAAAAAAAGTGTTTTTTTTATTTTACTTTTCTGGAAGCTTTAATGTAGAACAAAGCCTAGATATTTCTGTTAATCAATAAAAACTGACCTTAGTGTCTCCAGTTTACAATGTGGACTGCTGAGTCCTGCTGATAGGAGCTCCAATCCTGAATCCTGCAGGTCATTGCTGCTCAGGTCCAGCTCTTCAAGGCTACAGGACTCTGATCCAAGAACTGAGGACAGAGCTCCACAGCTTCCCTTTGACAAGTTACAGCAGATAAGCCTAAAACGAAGAAACGTTTGATATTTACTCTGTATATTCATATTAGCGTGTGTGAGTGTGTGTGTATTTGTGTGTAAATGACTAAAGGTAGTGTGAAGTGCTTTGGATCCAAAACCTCTGCACTTGATAAAGCGTAGTACTAGTCCAAGTCATTTACCATGTGGTGTCTTTGATTAAGAAATTAGTTTTTAAAGACTTATTTCTCTTTCAAAGTTATCTTGCAGTGTTGTCTAGTCTTTGATTAGCTGCTGGGTGTAGGAGCTTTGTGTCATTTATGACGTAAAGCTGTCAATGTCGTAATGTTCCAGTCCGACTGCAGCCTTCTCACCTCGGCTCTCCTTCAGCTGAAGGGCTTTGGTTTCTGCAATACTACATTTCGAATGTCTGGAGGTTCTTTACCAGAGATTTGGAACCAGGTAAATTACTTCAAGAAAGTTACTAAGTGATGCTAAAAAGGTTCACAACCAGAGAAAACGAGATTCTACAGTTTTTTAAACCACATTCTTTAAACTTTAGAGATCAGAAATATCACCAATCTGTTGCTCTCCTAGTTCGAATAGTCTACCGTTTTAACTAAAGCAACATAGAAACCATTGACTAATTTAGCAATGCCAGTGCTGAGTCTCTCACCCATAAGAAACGTCCCATTATAACTTTAAAAGTCGAGCCATTCTGACCTGAGAGTTTCCAGTTTACAGTGAGGACTCTTCAGCCCAGCAGCCAGCAGCTCCACTCCTGAATCTCTGAGGTCGTTGTTACTCAGGTCCAGCTTTCTCAGACTACAGGACTGACAGCTAAAGACTGAGGACAGAGCTGCACAACTTCTCTCTGAAAGGCTACAGCCAGTCAGCCTGGAAAAGATGAGATAGTGAAACTTCAGTAAATAGTTTTTTTGTTAAGCGTGTCATAATAAATGTCCGCTGAAGCTCACAGTGATGTCTTGGAGGTTTTAACCACTGGCAGGAGAGCAAGGAGAATCTTTTCTGAAGGGAGGTATTTCTTCAGGTCAAACACATGTCGATCTTTTAGTGATGAAAGTAATATGAAGACCAGCGCTGACCAATGAGAAGGAGACAGTTCATCCACGAATCCTGTTTCTGATTTCAGGAACTGCTGGACCTCATCGACTGGAGAACCGTCCATCAGCTCATTCAGGCATGGGAATAGAGAGATTTTTCGTTCTGGAGAAGGACTGTTTCTGATTTTATTTTTAACACGATCAACAGTTAGCTGTCTGCTCTGTGAGCTACTTCCTGTCTGTGGCAGTAGATCTTCAAGATGAAGCTGATTTCTTTGCAGAGAAAGACCAAGGAGAAAGCGAAGAAATGTGTCCAGGTGTCCATCTGAACTCTTTACGGCTTTGTCGATGAATTCATAGAAGGGCTCCTGTGGATGCTTTTGGCTGTAAACGAAACCTGGAATTCGGAAAGTGTTTTTTGGTTTGTTTCTAATGCGCGAGACGACAAACAGAGCAGCCAGAAACTCTACTATGCTCCAATGGAGGAAGCTAAACACTCTCTTTCCATTCATTTTCAGACAATGCTCCTCCTTGAAGAACTGTGAGAATACTTCTGGATATACAGAAAAATCATCAAAGCTCTTAACATCGTCCTCCTTTATGCTTTCCACAGAAAATGACAGGCCACCATTTTCTAGCTGGTTGAAAGCAAGTTTCGTCAAAGTCTTGAGGTAATTTAAACTTTTTGGTTTGCCAAACTTTTGTTTCATGGTTTGGATCTGAGCCATGAGGATCTCAATGTAAATCCCAGTTAAAGTACTGGGCAGTTCTCCTCCAGTGCTGGTCTTTAACACATCCTGCAGAACTCCAGCAGTGATCCAGCAGAAGACTGGGAGATGGCACATGTACTGCAGGCTTGGTGACATCCTGATGTGGGAGACGACCCTGTGGGCCTGCTCTTTGTCTCTGAATCTCTTTCTGAAGTACTTTTCCTTCTGTTGCTCAGAGAAACCTCGGAGCTCTGTTTCCATGTCGATGAATTCAGGAGGAATCTGGCCAGTGCCTGAAGGTCGCATGGTGATCCAGAGGCGAGCCGAGGGAAGCAGATGCCCTCGAATCAGGTTCGTCACCAGCGTTTCCACTGGAGCAGCTTTGGTCACATCAACAGGCAGTTTTTCTGCAGCACTGAAGTCCAGTGGAAGTTGGCTCACATCCAGCCCATCCAGTACAAAAATGATTTTATATTCACTCTTATCAAAATTAGAGTTTCCTGATGTCTGCAGTGATATGAAGATGCGGTTGAGTTCCTCCTTTGCCATGTGTACAGTTTCAGGAATACACGTGTGGATCAGTTCAGACAGACTGAGTGTCTCCTGCCTTGGGAAATTCACCAGGTTAAGCATGAGGGGAAATATCAGATGAACATCCTGACTGGTTCTGTTTTCTGTCCAGTCAAGAACAAATTTGTGAACCAAGAAGGTTTTTCCCATTCCTGCCTCTCCGCTGGTCATCACTGTTCTAACGTTTGCCTTTGTTCCTGACGGGTGTGTGAATATGTTGCTGATTTTTGGTTCAGAAGGCTCTCCAAATGCCATTTCAATCCTTCTGATGAACCTGGAGGCAGGCTGGTCTCCTGCTGTGATACACGGCTCAGTGTAGGCTTCGTCTAAACTGACTGTATTCCTTTTTGAGGTCCACCCTTCATGTCTACACCTGAATGTGTCCTGGAGGTTTGATTGCAGCCTTTCTTTGTGGTTTCCAACGGATTGTGGATTTTCCATGTCTTTGTAGGACAGAAACACACAAGAAACAGAAAATTAATCAGTAACTGGTTGCTTTTATATCAAGGGCCCAAAAAACTAACTTTGATAAGTCCCAACCAGCTGCCTGGTGAATTACCTTGCGCAGTTCTGTGGATGTTTGATAACTGATCCTGGAGGTCATTTCTGTAGATCTTCTGGAGGTTCTTCTTCAGCACCTGCACAGCCCAGTGGTTGTACTTCTGCACCATCTGATCCACCGTCTCCTGTCGGTCTGCGTTCTCCAGATAACTCTTTGGGATGACTGGAAGACCATCGAGCTCGTCTGACTGCTGCAAGAACCATTTAAAGCTACGAAATTCTTCATCTCCCAGCTGCTGTAGGGTCTCAAACAGTATTTGTTTCAGAGCCATTGGGTCCTGCTGAACACAGATCAAATAGTTTGATTTTAGCATTTGTTCGTTTTTAAATTTTAAACTTCAGCTTCAGGTTGCATAAAAGCTTTGACTCATAGCAGGTGTATGTATATCAAGGAGGTATTTGAAAGCAAACCACAGCTGGTCTAATGGAAAACAGATCCTGTTGTCTTCGTGTCATAGTTTCTTCTTAGTGGTGAGACTGAGTGGCTTCCTGTTTTTGCTGGTCAGCCTTCAGTTTCAGACGTTACCAAGACTGGGAGCTCTGCTGTGTTCATCAGTCATGTGAATAATCACATGTAGAATTAGAAATGTCCTGAAAGACACCGTCTGATTAAAATGCATTATTTTTTTTATTACTTTTAGGAGAACTGTTAGAAACTAACTAGGCATTGCTGCCATTGTTATTCAGACATGCTCTCTCACCATTTCCAGCCAGTGTTTTGTTCTTATGCCACCTTTAGAAATGAGATCCCTGAAACGTTTTGTGCGCTTTAAGTTTCATAATGTCTCCCCACTGCTAGCAGAATAAATCTGTCTTCATGTGTGAGGCCTGAATCAAACAGCAGAACGTTAAAAACTTCACATATAGATGCCCCAGATGGTCTTTCCGGTCTGGGTTTTACGACACCGCATCGTTCAGACTCACTTCATGTACATTCTAGCAATGGTGCATAAACAAATTCTGCATTGGTTTTTCTGGACAGAGTGGATCGTAACATACAGAATATAATCATTTACATGATGCTTCTTAGAAATACAACCAGTCCTGCTCTCATCAAACCACTTCCTTCCTCACCGTGTGAACATTACAGCTAAGGGAGCAAAATGTAAAAAGGTTGAGAAAAGGCTTCTGGTCTTTACTCTCTGTGGGTCTTTTACTGATTATTTCCATATAAATAAACCTTCCAGGATATAAAATTCATGACATGCTCTGTGCTTCTGGAGAGAATACAATGATGAGGTTTAGTCAGTTAAAAGATTTCTGTACTTTTAACAAAGTTGAACTCACCAGTTAAAGATCAAAACTTTGTAGCATCTGCAGATTTTGGTCTGAAGTTCTTCACATCATCGATTAATCAAGCAGTTCCTCAGCTTCTAAAACATGCTGAAACTTATTGAATCAAACTCAACATCCTGTCACATTTTACGTCCAGTGTTTAGTGCAAACAGCCACGGTCACGTGACACAGAGCAGCCCAGACAGGTTCAGCAAACTCAGGCTATGGCAACACGTTTCTAGATTTACTCATTGTCCTTGGTGTCAGTCATCATTCATCTCTATTAGTCTAAACTACACTGTACAAGGTAAATCTTCCTGGTGCACTTATCACCTCTGCACCTTTAACATTTTGATAAACTAGTTGAAAATACTTTTAGAGATACTAGTTCATCACTCTGGCTTAGTAGAACTTTTCCTCCATGAAGTTCACAAAATGTTTACTAGTAAAAGTCCTGACTATCTGACACTGACTTGGGCTAATGAGATGAAAATGATCGACATTTAAAACTAGCAAAAGCAAACAACGTCCACCAGTTTACTGGTGAGCCCTCCATGTGTGCACCAATCTGCATCTTTAAAATGTAACAACTTAACTGAAATGTAAACCGTGTTCAGCTTTTTCATCTAAATACCTGCGAGTTTGGTGGTAGCAGAATATTGAGTTAGTTTGGGCAAAAGTTTAAACTAGTTTTAAATTTGTAAAAAGAAAAAAAGAATATGTGGCTAATTGCAAGAATAAATATATAAATGTCTTGCCATATATTCCCAACCCACGCTCTTCCAGTGATGGTTTGTTGATCTGGGTCTGTGTTTGTGCATCAGCTCACAGCTGCAGCAGAGTAAAGTCATTAAACCCATCAGGTTCATAACTGGATTATGAATATTGATGGTAAAGAAAAGAGGCAACTTTTAGTTTCTGATATAAATTCCAGATAAATTTGTGTTATTGGCCAGTTGCAGTGGCATTGAAAGGGTTACTCCAGTGGGATTTACAGATGCTGACCGTGGATTTAAACATGGGAGCTCCTGGCAGTCAGGATGCAGGTTTTCATAGGAAGTGGATGATGTTCGCTGAGCTCTGTGAGCCAAAGGTGAGTTAGTTAAACATTTCTTCGTTTTGGAAATCAGGAGCACTTCCACCTTTGACCTCCCAACAACGCTGGTTCAGTTTGATCTGTTCTGTCTGGTAATAAACACATTAAACTAGGACAGAGGCTTTAAAATATTGTGCAAACGTTAATAATTAACACAGATATGAATCATAAAATACAATCTCCGCTGCAGATTAGAAACAGTTTATAACAGTTTCTAATCTACAGAAACTATTTTTTCTGTAGATTTTATTTTGGCTTCATTTTTTTTCCTGGATGCCATCATCACACTCAGACTGGTTCTGGGAATATTATCCACTACTAGATTGTGCGAATAAGTTTACATCGCCTTAACTCAGGCGAGTAAATATATCCACTTTTATTAAGATTTTCTTGGATTGTGAAGGTTAAATTTGGGTTTTAACCTGCCAACCTCTCTTGGTGACCATCTAACTTGTTTATATTACATTTGGCCATTATTTGCTTTATTTTAGAAATTTAAAAACTAAATTTCAAGTATTTGTCTAATACTTTTTTCCCGTTAAGCTGCATTAATGTCTTCGGTTTATTTTCTGATAGAAAAGCATAACTGTCCACCAGCACAAGGTGGCGCTGCACCAGCTTCCTGAAGTCATGAGCCGTTTGTCAAACGGTAATTACTTTAAACCAAAACCGTCTCAGTAATCCGTCTAATATTCTGACTCAAACACTGATTGTGGTTTTTTTTTACTGAAATTAAGAGACAGATTTGGACCACAGACTTTGTTCTGGTCCGCCTCCTCATTTACATACAGCTCTACGTCACATAACGTCAGCATATGGCGCCCCCTGCTGGAGGAACATTTAGAAAATTACCAGAATTAAAGATCATGTAAAAACCTGAGTTGTAAAATGATAACATAAAGATACAAAACCAAAACATTGAAAACATGAAGCCATGAGCAGCTTAAGAACATTTTCTGATCTCAAAAAGTATTCTGATAATACTTTATCAGAATACTTTTAAATATTAATTTAAATACTAATTTGACTTGTGTAAAAAAAAAAAAAGAAGATAACCAACCAGTGTTGGGATAAAAATATACTTTTTATTGTTCTTCAGATTTTGTTGACAGCAGATTATTGTCACAGACAGAATTTCATCTTTATGAGTAAAACACTTTATTAACCTTTTGTTAAAAATTACTTCTGTCATTCAGTCCCTGAAAGCAGAGGCCTCGAGGCCAAACACACACACACACACACACACACACACACACACACACACACACACACACACCAAAGATCACACACTGGATCATCAAACTACTAAATAAAATATAGCTTATTCATTTTCAGGGTTTTGTGCGCAGACAGACTCTCTGAAAGCCGAGGAAACCGTTTTCTCAGCGGGGAAAATTACCGCCTCCATTTCTCTCGCTCCCCTTTAAAAACCAAAGATCCGAGTCATCTCCGAGTTCTTCCCTCTGCATTTACTGATGTGCAAATTTGAAGCAAAAAAATGACCGCGACCCTGTTGATCTGATAACTACGACACTATAAACTCCCCTGATTGTTCTCACAATAACGGCACAGATTAAGGTGAAATAAAGCAACTTTTTCACTTTCAAGTTCGCCGATAAAACAAGACCGTCGGCACCCAGACCTTCTGTCAGCAGGTTGCAGCCGACGCAGGAACCGCCTGAATCAAACAGCAGAGCGTTAAAAACTTACATCGCTGAACTTTACGGGCCAGCAACCGTGTTTAAACTGTCAGAAAGAATCTCACAGAAAGGAAAACCAACTACAGGAGCAATCTGGCATCCTCAGCGTATCTGTGATGGCTTAATACTGTGTTCAAAAAACAAAGACAACTTCACAACAAATGAGCTAAAGAAGTGAATTTACTCTGATCCAGGCTCGTTAGATCAGGAAACCAGGACATTTTGAGGAATGTTGTTCAGCTTCCAGTCCGCTGGCCGACACCAAGTTCTTCCTGAACACGAAACTTTCTGAGAAAACACGAGTTAATAGCTTAAAAATGTTCCCTGTAGCAGAAGTGGCAGCAGGACACCTCAGGTGCTCGGTGATCTTAACCGGTGAATAAAAACAACTGGACTTCCTGTTAGCAGCTCCGGTTTGCTCAACTCGTCCCTCCGAAGGTCAAAACCCGAGAACTTCAAGGCTTATTAGTGGAGGTTTGGTCGGTTAGTCACAGATCCTGTGACAACAGCAGGTTTAAAATCTGATCTGGGATGAAGATGTTGATGATGATGATGAACACCTGCCCGGGTCGGGGTCCGGCTCGGTCTGCAGTGTGATCCGGCAGACAGTGAAACGGACTTCAGGAGCAACCCAACATTACAGAAACCATTTTAAAACAAGCAGGTCATCACAGACAACGTGCAATTTAAAAACTGTGACATCAGATGTTCAGTAGTAAGGCCCGATGTTCTCGTAGCCGGCGTAACTCGGCCAGTCAGGGAAGAGCCCGTGTGAACAGGTGGGGCTGCCGTACCGGTCGAAGTGGATCCCGAACTGCGATGAGTCCGAGTGGCGGTTTTTCTTCATGTAGGACCAGACGATGCGGTAGTTCTTACCCTGGTTGCTGTCCCAGTACTCGTTCCCGCTCACCTTGTAGCACACGGCGAACTCGACTTGCTCGTTGGGCCACATCTCGGCGGGCAGAGACGCCTCGAAGGAGAAGGTGTCGCTGTACGAGGTCGGGTACGTGTCCTTCACGTATTCACAGCTGACATCCGTGTGGCTTTTCCACGAGTCAAAGGTCACCCGAACCATCACGGACTTTTCAAACGATACGTTTTTTACTTTAACGGTTCCTGCAAAGGCCTTCTCCTTCAGCACGCAATGCTCCAGGCTCACGAGGTTCTGCTCCAGGTTCTGCCGGAACAGCAGGTAGTCGGAGGAGGGCTGAGTGAAATCCAGCACCAGTTTGTCCTCCTCCGTGGACGACAGCGTGAGCTTGGAGCTCAGCATTTCCTGAATGTTCACAGGGATTTCTATGGGGTCTGTGAACTTGGAGAAGATCTTCACCTTGGTTAAGGACAGACCTTTGTGGTCGGCAAACGTAACACGCTTCTTTTTTTTCGCGTCTTTGCTGGTGACGGCGCCATCTTCACGCTCAGTTTTGTTCACACAGGTTGTGTGCTGGAACCTCAGGCAGGAGCTTCGGGCCGACTTCTGTACCGTAGAGGTGGTGGTGAAGGCGAACTCCTCCTTGGACAGGTAGAGGGGCATGGTCACGTCCATCGGCATGTCGATCTCCAGAGGAAACATGCACAGAGCGCTGAAACAGAGAAGTCAGACTGTTAGTGTTGAGCGAGAGCTTCACAAGGTGTAGCTCTCGCTTCAGCTCTGCTACATCCATCGTTTCCACAACATCTGGTCAAAGCTAACCAGATGTAGAAACGTTGGCTGTAGTCGGTTCTAGACTCAATTTTCTCGTTTTCTTTGGTCAAGACAAAGACACCTGTAGAAATCCCTTTGCAGTACCGGGGGCCACATTCTGACCCAGACCTCACCGGTCCCCGGAAAACTCTCCCACCTTCAGTGTGTCCATCTCTACAGTTCAGGAGAAACACGAAGATTCAAAGACAAAAACATTTCATTGCTACCACCCGTCCATTTAGCACAGGATGAATGGATTATTTTATATTTTCTCAGGAGGTTTTGCTGCATATTTTGGTTGCAACGTCATGGAAAACCTTCGAGTTTCAGCAGAAAGCCGAGCTCCGACAGGAGGCGTCAGAGAAAACAAGCTGCATTGTTTGGACACTGCTGTGCAAACAGAGAACAATGAAGTCTCTGCATTTAGGTCAACAGAAAT
Organism: Poecilia reticulata; assembly: GCF_904066995.2. NCBI lineage: Eukaryota > Metazoa > Chordata > Actinopteri > Cyprinodontiformes > Poeciliidae > Poecilia > Poecilia reticulata. The sequence continues at coordinate 27,402,415 of NC_088841.1, forward strand.
CTGCACTCAGAACCAGAACCATGCTGTGGACCCGCACCACCTACTGCAACGCAAACAGAGAGGGGCCCAACACCACCAGGAGGGGAACGCCCCCAAAGAAACTTTCTGCAAATGCCCCCAATGAACTTCCAACCCATCAAAACCTTGGAGTCAAGAACTGAACAGTCCACGGCCAGCTGGTCGGTTTCAGGAAGGGAAATGCCTGGTTCACACGGTAAGAGTGGAAGATTGTCGGACGATTTTAGCTCTATGGTGGGTTTGGTCCATGCAACACACACAAACCAGTTTCACTCAACAATCAGATGAACCCCTCTCCAGATCAAACGTGATGTCAGAGGAAACCAACATGGCCGACTGGCTGTGTTTATAGATCACATTTAACAGAGAAAAGACAATTTTTAAAAAATACGTCTCCGATGTCCACCGGGCTTTCTGGTGCGTCACGGCAGTCGATGCGTCTCGTCTGTGTTAGATTTCCCTCCATGTTGCCTCAACAGGCTGCGTTCTGATTTGACCTCAGGGAACAACACGCGTACGCAGCAATATCTGGTTTACACAATCTGACAAGCCGAGTATGAAACAGCAACTGCCAAGGTCTTCATCCGAGTTTTCAGGAACAGCAACATGGTAGAAAATTATCTAGCATGAAACCCAAACACTGATCCACCAGAAGAGGCGGTTTAAACCACCAGACCCACTGAATTATGAGTCCGGCGTCACGCAGAGACTTGATGCTGCAGGAGTCCGGCGCTCAGAGCAGATCCGCGGATCTCTTTTGGTCTGATCAGCAGAATCTGACCTTCTGGGTTTGGTTCTGCCGTCCCAACAGCAGACTGAAACCACTCAGGACCTCCAGGCATGTAAAACATTGCAGAAGTTTTCAAGTTGGACTTTTTGTTAAAGTCCATCTATAGGTGAACGTCTTTCGCCACTTTGTTCTAAATTTTAAACAAGCAGTTTTCAAAATGTCTGAAAAAGTTTCTCTGCCTTTAATGTGAAGGTCACAACAAACCGAGCTTTTAAATTAACTTAGGGATTCTGAGTCATAACTCTGAATAGAAATCAAACAGAAAGTCAGAGGCTCAGTTCACCTGCATCAACAGAACCAAGGACCGGGTCAAGGACGGGACCCGAGACACCACAATCAGAAGACCCCCAGGTCACAGCAAGGTCACCACCATGACCGGGTTTGGCTGGTAAACCAGCCGTGTTCCCCGTTTCTACCCAGAAGCGCCATGTGGCCCTGCTGGAGGGCAGACGGTGACAACAGGAAGGTTTATTTTGCTCGGACTGGACGACTCCACATGGAGGGCTCACTCTGGGTTTTACACCCAAAGAGGGTAAAATACCCAATTATTAATCAATGAAGATCATCAATGTCTTCAGACCAATAACTGTTACCGTATTATTTACAGCTGTAAAAACTTTACACAACAGTCAGAGCAGAAATGATTCCCTTACTCCTTTCAGATCCACGCTGTGATTTTTGTGGTTCTGATTTGCATCTGAATCCAGAAACTCAAAGATTCATAAATGAGAGGGAGCTCCACTCCTCTAGATCAGCTCAGAAAGTCAGACTGTAAATGGTTCGACTGTCCTGGTTCTGGATTAAACCACATTAGACCAGAAACTCCAAGCTGAAGCCGTTTCCGGTTTTATCGAATGTCCAGTGAAACCGGGTCAGCACAATGTTGGCTCAGTCTTTCACTTCTCCAGACTTTGAATTAAAATTTCAGTGAATTTAAACTGAATATTTTGTCTCTAATGTTTGAAACTGTGTACATAAAACATGGAGCGAGAGCCCGACATCCTGTTGGCTCATCCTGGCTGGTTGCTGTTTGCGTTTCCACTGTTGGGTCCAGAAGGAGATCAGATGTCCACGTCAAAGTCCAGAACATGATTATGAAACTGAGAAATCAGATCCAGGCTGTTTGTTCTGCAGCAGTTATAGTTTAAAAACCAACTAAAGTTGTGAAAACTGATGTTAAATGAGCCGACAGCCCAACTCAGTTACACTTTATTGGTTTTTATGTTGGAACTTTAAAACATTCTGATAAACCCTGCCAGCATGCCCAGGTGGGCCCCATGTGGGAAAAAGGAGGGCAGACCAGATGGGTCCCATATGGGTTTTGTCCATTTAGGGCCCACATAGTCTGTAGCCCTACATGGACAAAACCCATATGGGACCCATATGTTACCCCTCCTTCCCCCCACATGGGGCCCACCTAGGCATGCTGGCAGGGAAAACCCATAAAATGTTTTAGTAGAACAAATAAAACTGACTGGGTTTGATTTATTCCTCCATCTCATTATATCTGGTATAAAATAAACGGTTCTGTAGATTAAACTGAACTGGGTCCCATTCAGAGCTGGGCTCCCTCCTGCCTCTCATCAGGGCCAGTTTCTGCGACCCGCCTGGCCCGGTTTGGTTCTGGTTGCTGCTGCTTTTCAGACACGCATTCGGTGCCATGACTCAACCGGCCATTTACAGCCACCTGACCCACGATGGTCCTAGTTCAATCACCAAAACTCCAACTGTGTTCATTTATGAAGCTCGTTAGAATCAGCCGTTAACTGGACAGGATTCATAAAAACCACAGAAGAATAAAACAAACTAGAAAATTCCTGCAGAAATTTTTAAAGGGGCATGCCAAAGTGTGGCCGTCGGATTCTTAACAAAGCGTTCCGACGGTAAAAATTAGCAATCATGCTTAAGAAAGCTGCAGTGTGGTCAATAACCTGCGGGGAGTCAGAAGCATGTTTTCTTAAGCTGTACTCGTACGGTAGTATGAGCATTTTTGCTCATTTTAGTATGTTGCATAATAAGCTAAAATGAGCCAAAATGCTAACAATAGCATGAATGCAATTGTTAGCATCAGTAGCATATGTGTAATGGTTATAGTCTTGAATCAGTAGTATAATGCTGAAAACACAAGCAGTTGTAAATACCAGTAAACCCTACAGTGCAGTCCTGGGGAGCTGCAGTTCCAGACACTGTTCTGTTGCTATGGTAATTGTTCTGTTGCTATGGTAATTAATCCCCTGCAGCTGTGAGAGCCAAAGAGCGGGAAAATGCTCTTCAGACACAGTTTCTATACTTGGGAGACACCAGGCGTCAGTCTGAAGGACCCTGACAAAAAGCATAAGCCCTAGCAAATTTTTGTAAACATTGTACATGAGCAGGCATGTGTATCTATGTTATGACCAACTTTCAGACCAATAGGGCGACATTTATGCCTGTGAGGGGGATTTAAAAAGGGTTTTTGAGTCAGCCATAAACAGTCCTGTGTGTGTGTGTTTCATAGAGAAAGATTACCGATTCTGTGAGACACAAAATCTCAAATTTTTTTTCGTTTTTTATTCATTTATGTAATCATTTTAACTCCAATCCCCAATAAAAAAATAATAGCTCCCTTCTCGGCATCGAGCCGCACGATTTGATACCACTTTTGTGGGTGGGTACGCAGCGGTACGAGCCGCATTTTAACGGTAATGGAAGAAAAATAAAGATATATATAAATAAAGAGGCGTTCTATTGGGTGTAGAACAACAGGAAAACCATAAACAATATGAAACCAGCCGACGTTCAGGTCCGATTCCTCCATTCTGGCTTCCTTCAGGAGAACCGGGTCGGTCTGGGGGTCAGCACAGCAGAACCAGAACCAGAGTCCAAATGGACATGAAGGATTTAAATGTCCAGTCAAAAATCATTTGATTCATGATTCCGATTCAAAAACAAGATAAAAACCATTAACTGAAAATCAGGATCGATGGATCAATAATCAAAACATTTTCAAACCGAATCAGTTCTTTCCGAACCCGAACCCAACTTCCATTCTGAAATCACAACTAAAGATTTTCACATCTGACATCAGGGCCAGAACTGAACCGGATCGTTCTTTTCGTTAAGTTCATTCATCTGATTCTGAACCGAACAACAAACAGGAAACCCGTTAAAGACAAAAACCCACCGGGTCGGAATCCGAACCGAGTGGCGCGTCTTCAGTTTGAACTTCTGTGTCCGTGACTGATCTGACCCACAGCAGGAAAACCCACTGACCTTCCAGGGGAAGGCGAATAATCCGGATCAGATCAGAGGAGCCAGACCTCCTCCTGTCCAGAACCAACCCGGCCTGCTCGGTCCAGTAGAACCTCCCAGAACCAGCGCCATGTTTGCGCTCAGACCTCCGGCTTCATGTCTGCAGGTTCTGGCATTTAAAACCCGCTTTCCTGCCGTTCGAACCACTTTCTGACCCTGGAACCGCTTCGGAACCACGGTACCTCCCACCGACCCAAAGCTCATCCGGGTTTCTGCAGCAAACTGCAGTTTTAAGGCTGAAAGCGGAAAAAACAGCTGTTCCGGTAAAGTGCGGCTGAAGCAGATGGAATATTAAATCAAACTTCATTCACTCATTAATTCATTCATTCATTCACTCATTCACTCATTCACTCATTCATCGTATCAAACAGCAGCACAATAAACGGTTCCGTCAGTTGGTTGTTTACAACCAAAACTTGCGACTCCAGAAATTCACTTTTCTGAAAGTTTCTCCGGGTTTTCGGTGTTTAAATCGTTTCTGCCCAAACAACAAACGACGCTCCACGCAGCGCAACAATCCGCAGTTTGCGCAGTTTGCGCAGGTTCCGGGTCCTCGGTGCGGAGCTTTACCTGGAGCAGGTTCTGACCAACACCTGCCGGTCGCGGTTCCGTCCCCACCGACACGCCTGGAGCCGCCTGGAGCCGCCCCGCTGCGCTGCGCTGTCAGAGCAACTAGGAGCCGCTGCGCGTTTCAGGCTCCACTTCAACGGACCCACGCAGGCTCCACGTGAAAACGTCCACGCAGCCAATCAGGGCGCGCGCAGGCGGAGTGATCACCAGAGTGAGGGTCTGATGTCTGTGGAGGAGGAGGGGCGGGCCTGAAGAGCCACCTGGAGAAACCTGGAATAACCTGGAAGGTTCTGGATAAATAAACTGATTAAACAACATTAAAACCAACAGACTCGGTCCAACTTGTCTCTGCAGCGTTTATTTATTTCATATTAATTTATTTATTTCATATTAATTTATTTATTTCATATTAATTTATTTATTTATTTAATATTAATTAATTAATTTTATTTATTTCATATTTATTTATTTCATATTAATTAATTTATTTATTTCATATTAATTTATTTAATATTAATTTATTTATTTCATATTAATTTATTTATTTCATATTAATTAATTTATTTATTTCATATTAATTAATTTATTTATTTCATATTAATTTATTTCATATTAATTTATTTAATATTAATTTATTTATTTCATATTAATTCGTCACATTTTCATATTTATTTCTCTCAAACCCCAAACTGATTAAAACAAACTGCCGTCCGGCCGTACGGATGGAAAGTTCAGTGGAAGGACAAAGTGTCACAGAAAACCGCAGCCAGTGAGATCAGCCCCTGGTTCTGCTGAGGTTCTGGAGGTCCAGGTCGGTTCTGACCGGTTCTGCTTGAACTCCTCACTCCAGCATTAATAATTCTGCATGTTGTCACTCAAGTGAAGACATTTGATGAAAACGTGAAATTCATCATGACGTCATCAAACTTCTGAAGCTCCTGTATCTGACGCTGTCAACGTCTCCCTCTCATCATCTCGCGATATTTTCCACGCAGCCTGAGTGGAAAATAACGTTAGAGAAACAAAGCTGGTACAGAAACAGGAGGTCTCACTTTGACACAAGCTGTGGGTCTGAATCAGGAACAAGGAAAGACGCAGCATAACTTTACCCAAGTTAAGCTAACCGAGTTAATGTAACTAGTTTCTATTAACAACAAACTACATGAGGTTTTTGTAAAAGTTTTATTTGGATGATGGTGAAACCTGGACTGGCAGCAGATCAGAGCCCAGGCAGCAGCTGACAGGGTTCAAAGGTCACAGGCTGGACGGGAGTTCCCACTCTGACCCAGGAGCCGGAACCAGGCCTGCTGCCATGATGGAGGCGAAGCGAGGACAGAACCACTGAGGGAGCAACGGGCCTGGACCCGGAACCGACTGGACCCGGACCCTACTGGACCCGGACCCTACTGGACCTGGACCCGGAACCGACTGGACCCGGACCCTACTGGACCCGGAACCTACTGGACCCGGACCCGGAACCGACTGGACCCGGACCCTACTGGACCCGGACCCTACTGGACCCGGAACCGACTGGACCCGGAACCTACTGGACCCGGACCCTACTGGACCTGGACCCGGAACCGACTGGACCCGGAACCGACTGTACCTGGAACCTACTGGACCCGGAACCTACTGGACCCGGAACCGACTGGACCCGGACCGCAGAACCTACTGGACCCGGAACCGACTGGACCCGGAACATACTGGACCCGGAACCGACTGGACCCGGACCCTACTGGACCTGGACCCGGAACCGACTGGACCCGGACCCTACTGGACCCGGAACCTACTGGACCTGGACCCGGAACCGACTGGACCCGGAGCCTACTGGACCCGGACCCTACTGGACCTGGACCCGGAACCGACTGGACCCGGACCCTACTGGACCCGGAACCTACTGGACCTGGACCCGGAACCGACTGGACCCGGAACCTACTGGACCCGGACCCTACTGGACCCGGAACCGACTGTACCTGGAACCTACTGGACCCGGAACCTACTGGACCTGGACCCGGAACCGACTGGACCCGGAACCGACTGTACCCGGAACCTACTGGACCCGGAACCTACTGGACCCGGAACCGACTGGACCCGGACCGCAGAACCTACTGGACCCGGAACCGACTGGACCCGGAACATACTGGACCCGGAACCGACTGGACCCGGAACATACTGGACCCGGAACCGACTGGACCCCGGAACCTACTGGACCCGGAACCGACTGGACCCCGGAACCTACTGGACCCGGAACCGACTGGACCCGGAACATACTGGACCCGGAACCGACTGGACCCGGAACATACTGGACCCGGAACCGACTGGACCCGGAACCTACTGGACCCGGAACCGACTGGACCCGGAACATACTGGACCCGGAACATACTGGACCCGGAACATACTGGACCCGGAACCGACTGGACCCCGGAACCTACTGGACCCGGAACCTACTGGACCCGGAACCTACTGGACCCGGAACCGACTGGACCCGGACCGCAGAACCTACTGGACCCCGGAACCTACTGGACCCGGAACCGACTGGACCCGGAACATACTGGACCCGGAACCGACTGGACCCGGAACATACTGGACCCGGAACCGACTGGACCCGGAACCTACTGGACCCGGAACCGACTGGACCCGGAACATACTGGACCCGGAACATACTGGACCCGGAACATACTGGACCCGGAACCGACTGGACCCCGGAACCTACTGGACCCGGAACCTACTGGACCCGGAACCTACTGGACCCGGAACCGACTGGACCCGGACCGCAGAACCTACTGGACCCGGAACCGACTGGACCCGGACCGCAGAACCTACTGGACCCGGACTGCAGAACCTACTGGACCCGGACCGCAGAACCTACTGGACCCGCACCGCAGAACCTACTGGACCCGCACCGCAGAACCTACTGGACCCGCACTGCATCCAGCAGAACTTCCTGTTTCTGAGCTGCTGCAGCTCCAAGCCTGGGAGGTTCTGTGTCTTAACGGGTCCAAACGGGTCGGTGGTCCAGAACCTGGAAAATAAATCCTGCATTTCTCCAATTAAAGATCTGAAAAGTGTGGTGTGGACCTGCTTTCAGTCTTCCAGACCCAAAACGCTGTAGAACCAGGCCTGACTGCAGCTCCAGCAGGACTTTGACTGGGCCGTTCCATTGCCCACAGCATGATGCTGCCACCACCATGTCTCACTGTGGTTATGGTGCGTTCAGGGTCATGTACACTGTTGGTTTTCCAAAAAATATGGAGTTCAAAAAGTGCTTCTTGTTTTCGCTGATGCTGCTTCTTTTTCAAAGTGGGGTCCGTGGGCCCTTGGAGGGCCACCAGGTGGCGCTAGAGGGGCCCAGTAAGTTGGAGGGAACAAAACATTTTACTGAAACATATTTCATGAATAAAATCTACTCTGTTTTTCAATCCAAACTACAAGATATAACTGAAAATAATTGTGATGCTCATCTTTGTGAGTGGCTAGCAGCTTAGCTCCTCCAGCTAGAGGTTCTGAAGAGGCCCGGCGGGTCGGCGGGTCACTCAGAACCTCGGCTGCTGAGGTTTCTCTGCTTTTGTGTCTAAAGATCTGTGAATATTTGAAGCTATTTTAAGATTCAGATTCTGCTGACAGAACAAAACAAACAGGCTGCATGTTGAACTTTGACCTCCTCATTAATGATCTACAGTCTGTCAGCTGATCCAGCAGCAGGCGGGGGAGGGGGAGGGGGAGGGGGAAGGGGGGTCCGATGGTTCCGGGTTCAGTGTTCTGGTACCGCTCTGATCCTGAATGACGTTTTTATTTTAATTGATCCCAGTTATCGATCGATGCCGAAATTAGTTTAAATTAGTTTAAATTAGTTTCTATGGAAACGTAGCAGAGTCACTGACCAGAACCAGAACCAGAACCAGAACCAGAACCAGAACCAGCAGAACGTTCTGTGTTAGAAATTAAAAGCAGAAGAGGGAGAACGGTTTGGTGATGGCAGCATCATGCCAGGAAAGAGCCAGCCAATCAGAGCCAGCCAATCAGAGCCAGCCAATCAGAACCAGCCAATCAGAGCCAGCCAATCAGAGCCAGCCAATCAGAACCAGCCAATCAGAACCAGCCAATCAGAGCCAGCCAATCAGAACCAGCCAATCAGAACCAGCCAATCAGAACCAGCCAATCAGAGCCAGCCAATCAGAGCCAGCCAATCAGAACCAGCCAATCAGAGCCAGCCAATCAGAACCAGCCAATCAGAGCCAGCCAATCAGAACCAGCCAATCAGAACCAGCCAATCAGAACCAGCCAATCAGAACCAGCCAATCAGAGCCAGCCAATCAGAACCAGCCAATCAGAGCCAGCCAATCAGAACAGGAGGAGAAAAAAACAGAGAAAACAGGAAGTAGGAATAAAACTGGAGAGCGAAGGTTTTCCTCCAGCAGCCAGCAGAGACGGACCAGGACAAACTGAGACCTGCTAGAGGTTCTGATCGGGTTCTGATCGGGTTCTGATCGGGTTCTGACCGGGTTCTCCGGCCTTCCAGTCAGAACCGCTCCATGTTTGATCTGAATGTTTATCGGCCTCCATGTTGGATTTTCAGCCCGGGTTCTGGAGCGTTTTATCGCTGCAGGTTTAGCATCTCCAGCCTTTTTTATTCAAAATTCAAATCTGGACCGGAACCAGAACTCCTGATGTTAGTTCAAAACTAATTTGATTAGTTTTAAACACATTTAAAAATAAACTAATTCATCGTTAAGTTAAAACAAGTTAAAAATGTTTGTTTAGTTTAGTTTTATCTTAGTTTAGTTTAGTTTAGATTTGCTTTGTTTATCTTAGTTTATCTTAGTTTAGCTTAGTTTAGCTTAGATTAGTTTAGCTTAGCATAGTTTATCTTATCTTAGATTAGTTTAGCTTAGCAAAGATTAGATTAGTTTAGTTTATCTTAGTTTATCTTAGTTTAGTTTAGCTTAGATTAGTTTATCTTAGTTTATCTTAGTTTATCTTAGTTTATCTTAGTTTATCTTAGTTTAGTTTAGCTTAGATTAGTTTATCTTAGTTTAGCTTAGCATAGTTTATCTTATCTTAGATTAGTTTAGCTTAGCTTAGATTAGTTTAGCTTAGTTTAGATTAGTTTAGTTTAGCTTAGTTTAGTTTAGCTTAGCTTAGTTTAGCTTAGTTTAGATTAGTTTAGCTTAGTTTAGATTAGTTTAGATTAGCTTAGTTTATGTTAGTTTATCTTAGTTTATATTAGTTTAGATTAGTTTAGCTTAGTTTAGATTAGCTTAGTTTATCTTAGTTTAGCTTAGTTTAGTTTAGCTTAGATTAGCTTAGTTTAGCTTAGCATAGTTTATCTTATCTTAGATTAGTTTAGCTTATCTTAGATTAGATTAGTTTAGCTTAGTTTAGATTAGTTTAGTTTAGCTTAGTTTAGATTAGTTTAGCTTAGTTTAGATTAGCTTAGCTTAGTTTAGCTTAGCTTAGTTTAGCTTAGTTTAGCTTAGTTTAGATTAGTTTAGCTTAGTTTAGATTAGCTTATTTTATCTTAGTTTAGTTTAGCTTAGTTTAGATTAGCTTAGTTTATCTTAGTTTAGCTTAGTTTAGATTAGTTTATCTTAGTTTAGTTTAGCTTAGTTTAGCTTAGCATAGTTTATCTTATATTAGATTAGTTTAGCTTATCTTAGATTAGATTAGTTTAGCTTAGTTTAGATTAGTTTAGTTTAGCTTAGTTTAGATTAGTTTAGCTTAGTTTAGATTAGCTTATCTTAGTTTAGCTTAGCTTAGTTTATCTTAGTTTAGATTAGTTTAGATTAGTTTAGCTTAGTTTAGCTTAGCTTAGTTTATCTTAGTTTAGCTTAGTTTAGTTTAGCTTAGATTAGCTTAGTTTAGCTTAGCATAGTTTATCTTATCTTAGATTAGTTTAGCTTATCTTAGATTAGATTAGTTTAGCTTAGTTTAGATTAGTTTAGTTTAGCTTAGTTTAGATTAGTTTAGCTTAGTTTAGATTAGCTTAGCTTAGTTTAGCTTAGCTTAGTTTAGCTTAGTTTAGCTTAGTTTAGATTAGTTTAGCTTAGTTTAGATTAGCTTATTTTATCTTAGTTTAGTTTAGCTTAGTTTAGATTAGCTTAGTTTATCTTAGTTTAGCTTAGTTTAGATTAGTTTATCTTAGTTTAGTTTAGCTTAGTTTATCTTAGCTTAGTTTAGCTTAGTTTAGCTTAGTTTAGCTTAGTTTAGCTTAGTTTAGCTTAGTTTAGATTAGTTTAGCTTAGTTTAGATTAGTTTAGCTTAGTTTAGATTAGCTTAGTTTATCTTAGTTTAGCTTAGTTTAGATTAGTTTATCTTAGTTTAGTTTAGCTTAGTTTATCTTAGCTTAGTTTAGCTTAGTTTAGCTTAGTTTAGCTTAGTTTAGCTTAGTTTAGCTTAGTTTAGATTAGTTTAGCTTAGTTTAGATTAGTTTAGCTTAGTTTAGATTAGCTTATTTTATCTTAGTTTAGTTTAGCTTAGTTTAGATTAGCTTAGTTTATCTTAGTTTAGCTTAGTTTAGATTAGTTTATCTTAGTTTAGTTTAGCTTAGTTTATCTTAGTTTAGTTTAGCTTAGTTTAGCTTAGTTTAACTTAGTTTAGCTTAGTTTAGATTAGCTTAGTTTATCTTAGTTTAGCTTAGTTTAGCTTAGTTTAGATTAGCTTAGTTTATCTTAGTTTAGCTTAGTTTAGATTAGCTTAGTTTATCTTAGTTTAGCTTAGTTTAGTTTAGCTTAGATTAGTTTAGCTTAGTTTAGCTTAGCATAGTTTATCTTATCTTAGATTAGTTTAGCTTATCTTAGATTAGATTAGTTTAGCTTAGTTTAGATTAGTTTAGTTTAGCTTAGTTTAGATTAGTTTAGCTTAGTTTAGATTAGCTTAGCTTAGTTTAGCTTAGCTTAGTTTAGATTAGTTTAGCTTAGTTTAGATTAGTTTAGCTTAGTTTAGATTAGCTTATTTTATCTTAGTTTAGTTTAGCTTAGCTTAGTTTATCTTAGTTTAGCTTAGTTTAGATTAGTTTATCTTAGTTTAGTTTAGCTTAATTTATCTTAGTTTAGTTTAGCTTAGTTTAGCTTAGTTTAACTTAGTTTAGCTTAGTTTAGATTAGCTTAGTTTATCTTAGTTTAGCTTAGTTTAGATTAGTTTAGCTTAGTTTAGATTAGCTTATTTTATCTTAGTTTAGTTTAGCTTAGTTTAGATTAGTTTAGCTTAGTATAGATTAGTTTATCTTAGTTTAGTTTAGCTTAGTTTAGCTTAGTTTATCTTAGTTTAGTTTAGCTTAGTTTAGCTAAGTTTAACTTAGTTTAGCTTAGTTTAGCTTAGTTTAGATTTGCTTTGTTTATCTTAGTTTATCTTAGTTTAGCTTAGTTTAGCTTAGATTAGTTTAGCTTAGTTTAGCTTAGCATAGTTTATCTTATCTTAGATTAGTTTAGCTTAGCTTAGCTTAGATTAGTTTAGTTTAGATTAGTTTAGCTTAGTTTAGATTAGTTTATTTTATCTTAGTTTATCTTAGTTTAGCTTAGTTTAGATTAGCTTAGTTTATCTTAGTTTAGCTTAGTTTAGTTTAGCTTAGTTTAGATTAGCTTAGTTTATCTTAGTTTAGCTTAGCTTAGATTAGTTTAGCTTAGTTTAGCTTAGCATAGTTTATCTTATATTAGATTAGTTTAGCTTATCTTAGATTAGATTAGTTTAGCTTAGTTTAGATTAGTTTAGTTTAGCTTAGTTTAGATTAGTTTAGCTTAGTTTAGATTAGCTTATCTTAGTTTAGCTTAGCTTAGTTTATCTTAGTTTAGATTAGTTTAGATTAGTTTAGCTTAGTTTAGCTTAGTTTAGATTAGTTTAGCTTAGTTTAGCTTAGTTTAGCTTAGTTTAGATTAGTTTAGCTTAGTTTAGCTTAGTTTATCTTAGTTTAGTTTAGCTTAGTTTAGCTTAGTTTAGATTAGCTTAGTTTATCTTAGTTTAGCTTAGTTTAGATTAGTTTAGCTTAGATTAGTTTATCTTAGTTTAGCTTAGTTTAGATTAGCTTAGTTTATCTTAGTTTAGTTTAGCTTAGTTTAGCTTAGTTTAACTTAGTTTAGCTTAGTTTAGATTAGCTTAGTTTATCTTAGTTTAGTTTAGCTTAGTTTAACTTAGTTTATCTTAGTTTAGATTAGCTTAGTTTATCTTAGTTTAGATTAGTTTAGCTTAGTTTATCTTAGTTTAGATTAGTTTAGATTAGTTTAGCTTAGTTTAGCTTAGTTTAGATTAGTTTAGCTTAGTTTAGCTTAGTTTAGCTTAGTTTAGATTAGTTTAGCTTAGTTTAGCTTAGTTTATCTTAGTTTAGTTTAGCTTAGTTTAGCTTAGTTTAGATTAGCTTAGTTTATCTTAGTTTAGCTTAGTTTAGATTAGTTTAGCTTAGATTAGTTTATCTTAGTTTAGCTTAGTTTAGATTAGCTTAGTTTATCTTAGTTTAGTTTAGCTTAGTTTAGCTTAGTTTAACTTAGTTTAGCTTAGTTTAGATTAGCTTAGTTTATCTTAGTTTAGTTTAGCTTAGTTTAACTTAGTTTATCTTAGTTTAGATTAGCTTAGTTTATCTTAGTTTAGATTAGTTTAGCTTAGTTTAGCTTAGTTTAGCTTAGCTTAGTTTAGTTTAGCTTAGTTTAGATTAGTTTAGCTTAGTTTAGCTTAGTTTAGATTAGTTTAGCTTAGTTTAGATTAGTTTATCTTAGTTTAGATTAGCTTAGTTTATCTTAGTTTAGCTTAGTTTAGATTAGTTTAGCTTAGATTAGTTTATCTTAGTTTAGCTTAGTTTAGCTTAGCTTATCTTAGCTTAGTTTAGCTTAGCTTAGCTTAGTTTATCTTATCTTAGTTTAGCTTAGCTTAGCTTAGTTTAGTTTAGCTTGGTACTTCCTGCTCCTCTCTGCCTGCTCAGCGTTGCCTCAGCAGGATGTTCTGTTTCTCACTGTTGTTATGTAAGGACTGTGGAACAGAACATTTGGACCGACCCGCTGGTTCCGGCCCGTTTCCCGTCAATATTTGCTCAGGTGTAAGTCCACTTGACGGGTTCAGGAGAGGAGAGAGCAGGTCGACGACCTCTGACCCGGATCCGCTTCAGGTCCTGCTGCTGATGAAAACACTCCTCAGTGTGGCCCAAGGCACGTACTCCTGCACCAGAACCAGAACCAGAACCAGAACCAGAACCAGGAACAGGACCAGAACCAGGACCAGAACCAGAACCAGGACCAGGACCAGAACCAGAACCAGGAACAGGAACAGGACCAGAACCAGAACCAGAACCAGAACCAGGACCAGGACCAGAACCAGAACCAGGAACAGGAACAGGACCAGAACCAGAACCAGAACCAGAACCAGAACCAGAACCAGAACAAGAACCAGAACCATAACCAGGACCAGATCCAGATCCAGGACCAGGACCTAGACCTGGACCAGAACCAGGTCCAGAACCAGAACCAGGACCAGAACCAGATCCAGGACCAGAACCAGGACCAGAACCAGAACCAGGACCAGATCCAGATCCAGGACCAGGACCAGGACCAGGACCAGGACCAGAACCAGATCCAGGACCAGGACCAGGACCAGGACCAGAACCAGATCCAGGATTAGATTAGTTTAGCTTAGATTAGTTTAGCTTAGTTTAGCTTAGCATAGTTTATCTTATATTAGATTAGTTTAGCTTAGTTTAGATTAGATTAGTTTAGCTTAGTTTAGATTAGTTTAGTTTAGCTTAGTTTAGATTAGTTTAGCTTAGTTTAGATTAGCTTAGCTTAGTTTAGCTTAGCTTAGTTTAGCTTAGTTTAGCTTAGTTTAGATTAGTTTAGCTTAGTTTAGATTAGTTTAGCTTAGTTTAGATTAGCTTATTTTATCTTAGTTTAGTTTAGCTTAGTTTAGATTAGCTTAGTTTATCTTAGTTTAGCTTAGTTTAGATTAGTTTATCTTAGTTTAGTTTAGCTTAGTTTATCTTAGTTTAGTTTAGCTTAGTTTAGCTTAGTTTAACTTAGTTTAGCTTAGTTTAGATTAGCTTAGTTTATCTTAGTTTAGCTTAGTTTAGCTTAGTTTAGATTAGCTTAGTTTATCTTAGTTTAGCTTAGTTTAGATTAGCTTAGTTTATCTTAGTTTAGCTTAGTTTAGTTTAGCTTAGATTAGTTTAGCTTAGTTTAGCTTAGCATAGTTTATCTTATCTTAGATTAGTTTAGCTTATCTTAGATTAGATTAGTTTAGCTTAGTTTAGATTAGTTCAGTTTAGCTTAGTTTAGATTAGTTTAGCTTAGTTTAGATTAGCTTAGCTTAGTTTAGCTTAGCTTAGTTTAGCTTAGTTTAGCTTAGTTTAGCTTAGTTTAGATTAGTTTAGCTTAGTTTAGATTAGTTTAGCTTAGTTTAGATTAGCTTATTTTATCTTAGTTTAGTTTAGCTTAGCTTAGTTTATCTTAGTTTAGCTTAGTTTAGATTAGTTTATCTTAGTTTAGTTTAGCTTAATTTATCTTAGTTTAGTTTAGCTTAGTTTAGCTTAGTTTAACTTAGTTTAGCTTAGTTTAGATTAGCTTAGTTTATCTTAGTTTAGCTTAGTTTAGATTAGTTTAGCTTAGTTTAGATTAGCTTATTTTATCTTAGTTTAGTTTAGCTTAGTTTAGATTAGTTTAGCTTAGTATAGATTAGTTTATCTTAGTTTAGTTTAGCTTAGTTTAGCTTAGTTTATCTTAGTTTAGTTTAGCTTAGTTTAGCTTAGTTTAACTTAGTTTAGCTTAGTTTAGCTTAGTTTAGATTTGCTTTGTTTATCTTAGTTTATCTTAGTTTAGCTTAGTTTAGCTTAGATTAGTTTAGCTTAGTTTAGCTTAGCATAGTTTATCTTATCTTAGATTAGTTTAGCTTAGCTTAGATTAGTTTAGTTTAGATTAGTTTAGCTTAGTTTAGATTAGTTTATTTTATCTTAGTTTATCTTAGTTTATCTTAGTTTAGATTAGCTTAGTTTATCTTAGTTTAGCTTAGTTTAGTTTAGCTTAGTTTAGATTAGCTTAGTTTATCTTAGTTTAGCTTAGTATAGATTAGTTTATCTTAGTTTAGTTTATCTTAGTTTAGCTTAGTTTAGATTAGTTTAGCTTAGATTAGTTTAGCTTAGTTTAGCTTAGCATAGTTTATCTTATATTAGATTAGTTTAGCTTATCTTAGATTAGATTAGTTTAGCTTAGTTTAGATTAGTTTAGTTTAGCTTAGTTTAGATTAGTTTAGCTTAGTTTAGATTAGCTTATCTTAGTTTAGCTTAGCTTAGTTTATCTTAGTTTAGATTAGTTTAGATTAGTTTAGCTTAGTTTAGCTTAGTTTAGATTAGTTTAGCTTAGTTTAGCTTAGTTTAGCTTAGTTTAGATTAGTTTAGCTTAGTTTAGCTTAGTTTATCTTAGTTTAGTTTAGCTTAGTTTAGCTTAGTTTAGATTAGCTTAGTTTATCTTAGTTTAGCTTAGTTTAGATTAGTTTAGCTTAGATTAGTTTATCTTAGTTTAGCTTAGTTTAGATTAGCTTAGTTTATCTTAGTTTAGTTTATCTTAGTTTAGCTTAGTTTAACTTAGTTTAGCTTAGTTTAGATTAGCTTAGTTTATCTTAGTTTAGTTTAGCTTAGTTTAACTTAGTTTATCTTAGTTTAGATTAGCTTAGTTTATCTTAGTTTAGATTAGTTTAGTTTAGTTTAGCTTAGTTTAGCTTAGCTTAGTTTAGTTTAGCTTAGTTTAGATTAGTTTAGCTTAGTTTAGCTTAGTTTAGATTAGTTTAGCTTAGTTTAGATTAGTTTATCTTAGTTTAGATTAGCTTAGTTTATCTTAGTTTAGCTTAGTTTAGCTTAGTTTAGATTAGTTTAGCTTAGATTAGTTTATCTTAGTTTAGCTTAGTTTAGCTTAGTTTAGCTTAGTTTAGATTAGCTTAGTTTATCTTAGTTTAGTTTAGCTTAGTTTAGCTTAGTTTAACTTAGTTTAGATTAGCTTAGTTTATCTTAGTTTAGCTTAGTTTAGCTTAGTTTAGCTTAGTTTATCTTAGATTATCTTAGTTTAGCTTAGATTAGCTTAGTTTAGCTTAGTTTAGCTTAGCTTAGTTTATCTTAGATTATCTTAGTTTAGCTTAGCTTAGCTTAGTTTATCTTATCTTAGTTTAGCTTAGCTTATCTTAGCTTAGTTAAGTTTATCTTAGATTAGCTTAGTTTAGCTTAGCTTAGTTTAGCTTAGTTTAGCCTAGTTTAGTTTAGCTTATCTTATCTTAGTTTAGCTTAGTTTAGCTTATCTTAGTTTAGTTTAGCTTAGCTTAGCTTAGTTTAGCTTAGCTTAGCTTAGTTTAGCTTAGTTTATCTTAGTTTAGTTTAGCTTAGTTTAGCTTAGTTTAGATTAGCTTAGTTTATCTTAGTTTAGCTTAGTTTAGATTAGTTTAGCTTAGATTAGTTTATCTTAGTTTAGCTTAGTTTAGATTAGCTTAGTTTATCTTAGTTTAGTTTAGCTTAGTTTAGCTTAGTTTAACTTAGTTTAGCTTAGTTTAGATTAGCTTAGTTTATCTTAGTTTAGTTTAGCTTAGTTTAACTTAGTTTATCTTAGTTTAGATTAGCTTAGTTTATCTTAGTTTAGATTAGTTTAGCTTAGTTTAGCTTAGTTTAGCTTAGCTTAGTTTAGTTTAGCTTAGTTTAGATTAGTTTAGCTTAGTTTAGCTTAGTTTAGATTAGTTTAGCTTAGTTTAGATTAGTTTATCTTAGTTTAGATTAGCTTAGTTTATCTTAGTTTAGCTTAGTTTAGATTAGTTTAGCTTAGATTAGTTTATCTTAGTTTAGCTTAGTTTAGCTTAGTTTAGCTTAGTTTAGATTAGCTTAGTTTATCTTAGTTTAGTTTAGCTTAGTTTAGCTTAGTTTAACTTAGTTTAGATTAGCTTAGTTTATCTTAGTTTAGCTTAGTTTAGCTTAGTTTAGCTTAGTTTAGCTTAGTTTATCTTAGATTATCTTAGTTTAGCTTAGATTAGCTTAGTTTAGCTTAGTTTAGCTTAGCTTAGTTTATCTTAGATTATCTTAGTTTAGCTTAGCTTAGCTTAGTTTATCTTATCTTAGTTTAGCTTAGCTTATCTTAGCTTAGTTAAGTTTATCTTAGATTAGCTTAGTTTAGCTTAGCTTAGTTTAGCTTAGTTTAGCCTAGTTTAGTTTAGCTTATCTTATCTTAGTTTAGCTTAGTTTAGCTTATCTTAGTTTAGTTTAGCTTAGCTTAGCTTAGTTTAGCTTAGCTTAGTTTAGCTTAGCTTAGCTTAGTTTATCTTATCTTAGTTTAGCTTAGCTTAGCTTAGTTTAGTTTAGCTTGGTACTTCCTGCTCCTCTCTGCCTGCTCAGCGTTGCCTCAGCAGGATGTTCTGTTTCTCACTGTTGTTATGTAAGGACTGTGGAACAGAACATTTGGACCGACCCGCTGGTTCCGGCCCGTTTCCCGTCAATATTTGCTCAGGTGTAAGTCCACTTGACGGGTTCAGGAGAGGAGAGAGCAGGTCGACGACCTCTGACCCGGATCCGCTTCAGGTCCTGCTGCTGATGAAAACACTCCTCAGTGTGGCCCAAGGCACGTACTCCTGCACCAGAACCAGAACCAGAACCAGAACCAGAACCAGGACCAGGACCAGAACCAGAACCAGGAACAGGAACAGGACCAGAACCAGAACCAGAACCAGAACCAGGACCAGGACCAGAACCAGGACCAGGACCAGAACCAGAACCAGGAACAGGAACAGGACCAGAACCAGAACCAGAACCAGAACCAGAACCAGAACAAGAACCAGAACCATAACCAGGACCAGAACCAGAACCAGAACCAGAACCAGAACCAGGACCAGGACCAGAACCAGAACCAGAACCAGGAACAGGAACAGGACCAGAACCAGAACCAGAACCAGAACCAGAACCAGAACAAGAACCAGAACCATAACCAGGACCAGATCCAGATCCAGGACCAGGACCTAGACCTGGACCAGAACCAGGTCCAGAACCAGAACCAGGACCAGAACCAGATCCAGGACCAGAACCAGGACCAGAACCAGAACCAGGACCAGATCCAGATCCAGGACCAGGACCAGGACCAGGACCAGGACCAGAACCAGATCCAGGACCAGGACCAGGACCAGGACCAGAACCAGATCCAGGATTAGATTAGTTTA
>NC_088841.1:27421428-27433437 GCF_904066995.2 Poecilia reticulata
GTTGGATCAGGATCCATCTCAGTGAGTTTGGTGCAACTGGACTCAAAATTGTGGAATACAGAGCCAAACGTAAGGACAGGTATATTCGCCACGCCGCCACGCCCACCTGCTGCATCCAAACCAAACGGGGTTGGACACCCTGACACACCAACATGTCTTCTGTCTGTGGACACAGTTTCATGTTGATTATGTAAAGGGTCAGATAGGAACGTCGCAGTAAAACATGACACTTCCTGTTCTAAGGGGGCGTGGCTTAGGTAATCTCAAAATTTCACAACTGGTGTCGTAGGTCATCCAAAGGTGATCACACACAGAAAGTTTGGTGGCTCTGTGAGTTTTTTGTAGGATATATAATTTTATTATTCTGGTGAGTCGTGAACTTTGACCCCTGGTACACCCCTTCAGCATGCTCGAAAACTCACGTTTGATAACTTTTAATCGGCCATGCCTTATGAAACAATGACCAGTTTGAAGCCGATCGTTCGAAATCCGTAGGAGGAGTTCGAACGAATGCGACGTTTGTAAACGGCCAAAATGGGTTCAAAATCGGAACTTTAATCCGAATTGGCCGACTTCCTAGGATACTTGCACTGATATGACATTAATTGTAAATTCTGAGTGTCTTGGGGAGCTCTACAACTGTACGAATTTCAAGTCTCTACGATAAAGTAAGTGAATAGGAAAGGGTCTTTTGAAAGTTTCTAGGGGGCGCCCTTGAGCCATTTTTTGCGATTTTTGCGAGACCTTAAAATACGTAAATTTTACAGGGCTCTATGCGCCCCCAAGTTTGGTGAGTTTTTGAATATGATAAAGCCCCCAAAAAGCCAATTCATTTGGCAAAAAATAAAAAAATAAAACATTACAATAGGCCTTCGCAGCGCTTAGCTGCTCGGGCCTAAATAAATAAATACACATTCGAAAAACAATAGGCCTTCGCAGCGCTTAGCTGCTCGGGCCTAATTAAAGCTCCGCGGAGCCTCAAGCGGCCCGAGCAGCCAAGCGCCGCTCCGGCCTATAGCCACCGCGGGGACCCAGCACCGCCGCCGCCTGCCACCGCGTACCCTTTCGCACAGTTGAGGCGCGCGTCCGCCAGGCAGTTCGCACCGTTTACTTCGGCATGGTTCCCTGGCGACACACCACAAATTTGGTGCAGATCGGTCGATGTAGAGAGGAGATATTGGTGATGGGATAACCTAGGGGGCGCTGCAGAGTAAAATCACAATTCAAACCCGATGGGCTCTTTAGCATTGAACACAGGTCAAACGTATCCAGTTTGGTGCCAATCGGAAGATGCGTGTGTGATTCAGAGACAGTTGTATGCATATGGCGAAGGACAGACAGTTGGCCACGCCCCCATGAGTCAGAGTTCATCCTCACAGTTCATCATCAGCTCATATTATGTCAGGTGGTAGAAGATTAATTCCATATGTATTACTCAGTAAAAATAAGACATACAGTAGAAAAAACAGCTGAATTCCTGTTAAAAGTGGGCGGAGCTAAGGTTACGTCATCATCTGACCATGAGAATGTAATGAGGGTTGGTCAGTAGTGAGACATAGGAAGTCTGAAGCAGCTGTGACCTTGTATGTGGAAGTTATGTCACTTTGATGTTTTATGGCGAATAGTCAAAGTTTGGCACTTAGCCACGCCCACATGCTTTGACATACAAAAATTCCTGTGATAACTTTAGACCTTTAATGTCTGAACTCTCTGCTGACTGAGTTTGAAGTCTGTATGTCAAACGCTGTAGGAGGAGTTCGATCAAATACGACGTCTGTGAAAAACAGCAAATGGCGAATTTAATCCAAAATGGCCGACTTTCTGTTGGGTTTGGACCATGGCTCCAAGAGGCTTTTTTGTAGGTCCTGACACGATACACAAGTGTACCAAGTTTCATAATTCTAGGTTAAAGAATGGCTTGGGGCTGATTATTTAAAATCTTCAAGGGGGCGCTGTTGAGACATTAGGCCACGCCCACAAATTGCACGGATTCTGTCGAGGGGATAGGATCATCTAGTGAGTTTGGTGCAGCTGGGCTTTAAATGTGGAATTAACAGCCAAACGTAAGGACACGGCGTTAAGGTATATTCGCCACGCCGCCACGCCACCTGCTGCATCCAAACAAACGGGTTGGAACCATAACACACCAACATGTCTTCTGTTGTGGACACAGTTTCATGTTGATTAGGTTAAAGGGTCAGATAGGACCGATCAAAAAAACATGACACTTCCTGTTCTAAGGGGGCGTGGCTTAGTATCTCAAAATTTCACAATGGGTCTTGTAGGGCATCCAAAGGTGATCACACACAGAAAGTTTGGTGGCTCTGTGATTTTTTAGGAGATATAACTGTTATTATTTTATGGTGAGTCAGTGAACTTTGACCCCTAGTATCACCCTTCAGCATGCACGAAAACTCACCGTTTTGATAACTTTTAATCGGGCATGCCTTATGAACAACTGACCAAGTTTGAAGCCGATCCATCAAAAGCCCTAGGAGGAGTTCGATCAAATGCGAAGGCTATAACGGCCAAAATGGGGTGAAATTTGCAAATTCAATCCAAATGGCCGACTTCCTGTTGGACATGCACTATGAGAAAATTATAAATTCTGAGTGGCTTGGGGAGTTCTACAAGTGTACCAAATTTCAGTCTCTACAATAAAGTAACTGAATAGGAAAGGGTCTTTTGAAATTTTCGAGGGGCGCCGTTGAGCCATTTTTTTGCGATTTTTACGCGGACCTTAAATAGTACATTTTCACAGTCTCTATGGCCTACCAATTTGGTGAGTTTTGAATATGTAAAGCCCCAAAAAGCAATTCATTTGAGGCGAGAAAAATAAAAATAAAAAAAAAAAAAAATAAAAACATTTGAAAACAATAGGCCTTCGCAGCGCTTAGCTGCTCGGGCCTAATAACATCGAAAACAATAGCCTCGCAGCGCTTAGCTGCCGGCCTAATAAACAGCACGATTACAATAGGCCTTCGCAGCGCTTAGCTGCTCGGGCCTAATTAAAGCTCCGCGGAGCATCGAGCGCCGAGCAGCCAAGCGCCGCTCGCCTATAGCCACGCGTGTGCCAGCACCGCCTTCCCCCAGCCACCGCCGATGCTCTGACGGAACAGCCGAACCCGCCCTCCTTGAATTTACTCAGTGTGTCATGTTTGGCTTTGCTCATAGACAATGCACAAAAATCTGTTGCTGATTGGCTGCAGCGAGTAAATCAGGGGTCACCAACCTTTGAAACTGAGAGCTACTTCATGGGTACCGAGTCATATAAAGGCTACCAGTTTGACACGCTCTTCTGAAATAACAAATTAACTCAGTTTGCCTTATACATATCAGTAATGATTAATGTTACTGATCCATGAGAATACTCATCCATGAGAAGGCACTGTTCACGTAATGATTTCTCACAATAATTAGCAACAAAAAACAAGGTGGAAACAGATATCAATATTCAGCACTTTATCTCTTTTAATCTCAGTAATTGTGTGATTCTTTTTTGCAGCAACATTTCGGCCTCAGGATTTTTGAAAAAAAAGTATTGTTTTAAGTTTTAAATATTTTGTTACAACACTGACATGTTTAACAATAAGAAATAAAAATAATGGGCAAGCTCAGGATTGGATAAATTAATTATTACATGTGGGTTTTTTTTCACCATTGTCTCTGAATGTGTTCCACCTTGTTATGAACATTTAGATATGGGCCACAAATAGTTAAACATTTAAATTAAAAAAATAATGATTTTTTCTTAGAAAGAGTGTGTCCCTTTTACTATATAATATGTTTTTTTCTTGAAATTGTAACACATCATGAAGTTACGAATAATTTATGACTGTATTGCAAAGAAAACACCTTTTTTACTCATTATACTGACAGCATTGAAAATATTGGTAATTTCAAAAACTTATACCAATATTTTCATTTATTTGTCTTTAACTCCCAACATGGCTCAGAAAAATCCACAGTACTTATGTTTCTGTAACAATATTTAATAAAAACATGTGTGGAATGGAACATAACATCTGGATTGTACCATAACAGGGTGGAAATCAAAGTATTTGATTCTAAAATCAGATGATTTTCATTATTAGTTGCAGGATTGGCTCAGTCAAAGTACAGGTAGAGTGTTTTTCCTGGTTCTGTTTCGCAAGATCATTGATATCCCTGTAGTTGATTTTCCCATGACATGTACTCATGTTCCCCTCACATGAGTAAATGGGGGTAACTATGAAATGAAAACAGACAAATGGCAAAGACATCTGATAATACCTCAGACTACTCTGCAACTCTATTCCATCAACTCAAATTTTTTATTTGACTTAAAATATTTCTTTTCACCCTAATTTCTACCTTATTTGGTTCATGAACATAACAGGGTGGAAATAACAGGGTGGAACCTTTCTAACTAATTTACCTGTAGCTCTTTATGTGGTCAACATTTAGCTAGCTAACATTAAACCGAATAACAAACCCTTAGTGACTAAATCTAACATTATGTTTTTTAAATTCTACTGAATTAACATTTTTCACCAATCTTTCCTAACAGGGTGGAACATAACAGGGTGGAACTTTCTAACTAATTCATCTTTAGCTCTTTATGTGGTAAACATTTAGCTAGCTAACCTTCAACAAAATCACAAACCTTTAATGACTAAATCTAACATTATATTTCTAAATTCTACTGAATAAACATTTTTCACAGTCTTTCCTAACAGGGTGGAACTTTAAGTTTTACATATACTTAATTCTGTTTTGCTTTCATCGCTGTGCTACAATCCGCAGAGGTCTCCTTCTATCCCTAGAAAAATACCACCCTGGGTGGTTGCTCATATTGCCCATGTCAGAAACCACAACTGTTGTGACTTTTTACACTCATATGTTGTTCAGTATAAAAGACTGATTTACAATTATATGTTAAGCATAGAATACATGATTATGTTATTATTAATGAATTGAACATGATTGTATAAAATACAAGGATGAAGTTCAGTAAAAGACATACGAGCCTCCGTTTGTTTGAAGAAGCTTCACTCCGTAAATATCGCAAGTAACGGTAAATAACGTTCAACTATGAACACTGTCCAATGGCGCAACAAGAAACCAAGCAGAAGGAGCACTGTAACTGTTTTCACCCTCCCTCCCACTGCAGTTTGCCACCATGATAGGAGATGAAATCAATTAGCAATGAGCAATGAGCATGCTCTGTGTTCATACGTTCAACTTTTACTTATTCAGTGATTAAATAAATGTGTGTATAATATATATGTCACAGCAGCGCTCCCTGCTGCAGCCCACAACATTCATGCAGATTAGCCAATGTAGAGATAAGATACAGCTTTTTGATTAGCCTAGGGAGTGAAGTGAAGTCAAGTTATAATCCAATCTTTAGAGGATCACCACAGTCAATCATAGAAAATCTGGTGCAAATTGGATGAAGCCTGGTTGATTAGAGATGATTGTAGACATGGCTGGCATTGCTATTTGCTAATAAGGCATGCCCACATGCTTCAGCTAGCAGTAAACATACACAGAGTTCATCATCATGTCATTTTATATTAATTTGCACAGCATTGAACCCATTTGAGTCAGAGTAAAAGCAAGACTTCCGGCAGACAAAAACAGGTGACTTCCTGTTGGAGAGGGGCGTGGCTAAGGTGATGTCATCATATGACCTTGTGAATGTGATCAAGGCTGGCCAATAATGAGAAATGGAAAGTCTGATGAAGTTGTCCCTTTTCTTGTAGAAGTTATTGCATTTAGTATTTCATGGCACAAAGCCAAAGTTTGACACTTAGCCACGCCCACATGCTTTGATGTACGAGAATTCTTTTGATAACTTTTCACCTTCAATGTCTTAAGTGTGTGCTGAGCGAGTTTGAAGTCTGTATCTCAAAAGCTGTAGGAGGAGTTTGATCAGATGCGACGTCTATGAAAACCGGAAATGGCGGCTTTGATCCAAAATGGCCGACTTCCTGTTGGGTTTGGACCATGGCTCCAAGAGACTTTTTGTACATCCTGACAAGATACACATGTATACCAAGTTTCATAATTCTAGGTTAAAGCATGGCTTGGGGCTGATGATTTAAACTCTTCTAGGGGGCGCTGTTGAGACATTAGGCCACGCCCACCAAATATTGCACTGGATTACTGTCCGGTGTTGGATAAGGATCGATCTCAGTGAGTTTGGTGCAGCTGGACTCACAATTGTGGAATTAACAGCAAAACGTATGGACACGGCGTTACAGGTAAACTTGCCACGCCGCCACGCCCACCTGCTTCCTCCCAAAACAAACGGCGTTGGAAACCATAACACACCAACATGTCTTCTGTTTGTGGACACAGTTTCATGTTGATTAGGTTAAAGAGTCAGATAGGGACCGATCACAATAAAACCTGACACTTCCTGTTCTAAGGGGGCGTGGCTTATGTATCTCAAAATTTCACAATTGGGTCTTGTAGGGCATCCAAAGGTGATCACACACAGAAAGGTTGGTGGCTCTGTGAGTTTCTTTGTAGGAGATATAACTGTTTATTATTTTATGGTGAGTCAGTGAACTTTGACCCCTAGTATCACCCCTTCAGCATGCACGAAAACCACCGTTTTGATAACTTTTAATCGGGCATGCCTTCTGAACCAACTGACCAAGTTTGAAGCCGATCCATCAAAAGCCCTAGGAGGAGTTCGATCAAATGCGAAGGCTATAAACGGCCAAAATGGGGTGAAATTTGGAAATTCAATCCAAAATGGCCGACTTCCTGTTTGACATACACTATGAGAACAATTATAAATTCTGAGTGGCTTGGGGAGTTCTACAAGTGTACCAAATTTCAAGTCTCTACAATAAAGTAAGTGAATAGGAAAGGGTCTTTGAAAATTTCTAGGGGGCGCTGTTGAGCCATTTTTTTGCGATTTTTGCGCGGACCTTAAAATACGTAAATTTTTCACAGTCTCTATGGCCTACCAATTTTGGTGAGTTTTGAATATGTTAAGCCCCCAAAAAGGCAATTCATTTGACAGAAGAAAAAAAAAAAAAAAAAAAAAAAAAATAAACATTTGAAAACAATAGGCCTTCGCAGCGCTTAGCTGCTCGGGCCTAAAAATAATAAACATTTGAAAAACAATAGGCCTTCGCAGCGCTTAGCTGCTCGGGCCTAATAAACAGCACGATTACAATAGGCCTTCGCAGCGCTTAGCTGCTCGGGCCTAATAATAAACAGCACGATTACAATAGGCCTTCGCAGCGCTTAGCTGCTCGGGCCTAATAAACAGCACGATTACAATAGGCCTTCGCATAGGCCTTCGCAGCGCTTAGCTGCTCGGGCCTAATAATAATAATTTACAGCACGATTACAATAGGCCTTCGCAGCGCAATAGGCCTTCGCAGCGCTTAGCTGCTCGGGCCTAAATATAAAACAGAATTTAAAGTGCAAAAAACTGATTAACCTTTAAAAATGATAATTTATATTGAGGTTATTAGTAAACATTGAACTTTATATTCCCTTCATTTAAGCGTGAAGATTTTTCACCTAATTTCATAAACGAGGTATTTTTCTTATTTATTATTTTTTCACGTCATTCTTCTCAAACAACGAGCGACGACATGGAAAGATATTCAACAAAAAGTTAAAAACGGGGGAAACGACACTAAAAACCAGCAGAGAGAAATAAATAAACGTAGTTTACTTCGGGCTGACTAACCGGGCTTTTTCGGTTCCGACACGTTGGATTTTTTTTGTAGGACCGATTCAAGCTTCGATATTTACGCACCAAACCGTCTCCCTCACAGCTGCTGCCGGCGCCGAGCGTTCATGAGGCTGACGGTGTTCCCACCGTCCGGGTGGAGCTCGGCGCCGGCGGTGGACCGGTTCACAGTGATCCCTGGGCTCCCTCACCTCTCGCTCTCGTCCCAGCAGCCCTCTGGGATGGTGGGCAGCTCCGGGACGCTGCGGTGGCTGTGCAGGTTCTGCACGTCCGCCGGGACACGATCCACTGCAGCTTCCGGTGGTTGGGCTTGCTGCACTTGGGCGAGGCGTAGTCCGACAGGCAGCGGGCCACCTGCTCGCTCCACCGCTGCAGCTCCGCGTCGGGAATCTGAAACCCAGACAGCGGGGTGAAACGGCCGGTCAGAACCGAGGCTTTCCTGAAGAGCTTGTGAACGGAAACGGGCCGTTTTGTTCGGGTCGGCAGGTTAAAACCCGACCTGCAGCTCAGAGCCTGCAGGCGGAATTCAGGGAATTCCAGAGACAAAAGTTTCTCCGTGTTCCAGGAAAGCGAGCTCTGCGGCTCCGTGTGCCGCCAGCCAGTTTCACTTTAACTTCACATAAACATCATTTACGGCTGCAGAAAACCATCACATCATGTTCTGTAACGTTTCCTGACTGACCTGACAACTAAATGCACATTTAACAGCAATAAATCCTCCAGTTTCACTAACAGTTGAACTACAAGACGATCGATTAGGAATAATAAACCCAGGATGTTCTGATATAAACACAACAACACATCAGGAGAACGACCCGGTCAGATCCGGTCAGATCCGGTTTCCTGGACGTACCTTCAGGTGTCTCTGGATGTGGAAGGCGATCTCCAGCATGTCGTCTGACTGGATGCTCTTCATCTCCTGCCTGAGGAAAGCCAGCGCCAGGACGACGGCTGCAGGGACAGACAACAGACGGGCCGGATCAGAACCTCGGTGCGGTCAGACCCACAGGGGCTCGGCGGGACCGACGGCTCGTCCTACCTTTGCTTCGGAGAAGGAGATCCGGCACAGACAGGCTTTCAGCTGAGCTTCCAGCTTCTCCAGACTCAGCGTCTCCTTCCTGTTCACAACCAAACCACATCAGAGTCACGACGACTTTCTGCACATCTGGCATCTCAAGATGCTCAAACCTTCAACCACATGAGGAAAACAACTGATGTTCTAATGAGCCTTCAGCATTTTACAGGTTAAAATATTCACTAGAATTTAAAGTTTGGTCTCCCTGAATGTGTTCTTCCATTATATTATCCAGAAAATGGTCTCAGAGCAACAGTTCTGTCATTTAATCATAATAACTCCAGAAACATTCGTTGCCATAACAGATCTAAACCTGGTGATGTTCCTCACAGCTGATCCGACTTTTGGAGGCGAAATTCATGAAATAAACCGACTGCAGAAGAAATCTGGACATTTTTATGCTTCTTCTCAGGTCAACAAGCTGACAGTGTAAACTGTAAACAGACTGGAACTGAACTTTGTGTTCGACCTCTGCAGACTGGAAGCAGCCGCGTTGCGTAAGCGGCTGCAGACGGCTGAACGACCGGCCTATCGGCGCCGGCTGCCCTGCTTTACCCTCAAACAGGGAGCAGCTCTGACCCGAACCCGGCACTGACGCACCGATGAGGCTTTTATGGAGGCTGTAGCTGATTCTGACTTAGTTGTTTCTTTATCTGCATGTTTCAACGCATTTCTAAATATTGCAGAAAAACGCTTTAGTGATTAAATGAAAAATCTGCAGGATGCGACCATTTTCCCATTTGATTAATTGACAGAATAACGATTAATCATCAGAATAACCGCTTAATCTGCAGAATAGCTGTTGACTGAAACGGTTGCGATTGCAGCCTGCGCCTCACCTGTAGTGGCGTGCGTGAGCGTGATCTGGTGGTACAGCTGCAGGAAGGTTAAGGCGGTCACGGCTTTGGATTTGAAGCGCAGCTTCTCGGCGACAATCTTCTCCATGCGGCTGAGGTCGGACACGGTGAAGCGGCACTGGCCGATGCGGATGAGCTCGTCGGCCGGCGTCTGGTCGCACTCCGCCTCCGTCACTCTGGCCGCCAGGTGGAGCAGCTGAGGCTGACGCAGGACAGGTGTTTGGGCTGGACCTGGAGAACATTCAGAAAAATCTTTCACACGTCGATGCAAGAACTGTACACAGATTTCACCATTAGCCACTAATTCAAGATGGCCGCCATGGTTGTCAAGGAAAACAAATTTTGTACTAAATTTGAGAATATTTCACAGATTATCATCTGTGTTTCCTTTTTGACACTTTTCAAAATGGCCGCCATGGTTGTAGTGAAAATCTGAACTAATCTCAGCCATAGTTATTGCAAGTGGTGGGCACAGCTACCAAAAACTTTGCTATGCTAATCATAAACATAAAATTAAAAAATGGCCGTCACCCTGAAATTCAGTGGCTAATATGAAAAACACACGACCAGAGGAGTTAGCATGCTAATGCTTGTATCCACAGTTTAAAGATTTTCCCAGTAATTTTCTGGACTGGGCGGTCGTCGTACCCTCATCATGGCCAGGAATCTGTCCAGCAGGCTGACGGCCTGGACGAAGCTCTGGGTGCTGTAGCCGAAGAAGCTGGTCAGGCTCCACAGATCCTCCACGGTCACATCCCGGCTCCTGGCTGTGATCTGGCCGCCGCTCTGGGGGGCAAAGACAGTTTAGAGCATCTCACAGCAGAGTTTCTCTGGACTTTACCGGACGGACGCGTTTCTCACCTGCTGGGCAGAAACGATGAGGTTCAGACCCGTCTCTCTGGGCAGAAAGTTGGCCTCCTGCTCATAATTCACCCTCAGCTCCTTCATCAGCCGCACGGCATCCATGTTCACGGTTCGTTTTCCCACCACAGTTCAGACACTGCAAGGAAAAGAGAAGGTCATTTAACCTTTAGCGTAGCCTAGCATAGTAGCTTCCCTGTAGCTTCTGTAAAAAGCTAAAAAGAGTCCCATTCATCGTTGGTTTATCATGACAATTTAATTCATCGGTCATGATAAATCCTAAATAGTTATGATAAAAAGAAGTAAAAATTAAATGTATTTTTTTTTTGTTCTAAAAAAGTGTTAATAAATTTGAAAATATGATTAAATGTTGTTACTGTTTGCGGTTTATTGGTACTAATCACACTTTGTGTGAATGTTGTTTTTAAAAAGTGTACTACAATGGAATGTTTTTCTACAACAGTATTTGTATTTGTGGGCTATAACTGCTGTAACACAGTCACAGCCGTATTAGCTAAAAAAAAATAGTAATACTTAGGTTTTATTGTCACTTTAATTGATTTTACAATAGTACCAGAGAATATGCTGTTTAAATGTAAGTCCATATCGCCATACAATGACACTGTGATCCATAATTTGTGATTTCCCCTGCATTCATTATGTAAAACTGAATTCCTAAAACTAAAAAAGCACTCCGCACTTTCAGATCTCCAATCGTAAACTATTTCTGACCTCCTAGTAAGGCTTCAGGTTCGGGTAGAACCCGGTTTGTGTTCCGGGGCTGTGCTGTGATGTAACCCTGCCACTGATCGGCCTCTTGGCCCGGCAGGGAGCCCGAACCCGGCCACTTCCCCCAGCTGGAGCTGGGCTCCGGTGTCAGGTTTCCCTCGGTAGACGCCTCTCAGTTTGACCCACAAACAGAAATCTGCATTTTTTCAGACGTTTCCCCCTGTAGTTTAACCAGAAAACCCGAACCGGCCGGGTTTGGGTCGTTAAAGTGGACCGTTACCGTCGAACTGAGCTCGAACCGTTTGTTTGCGTTTTTAAATCCTCTGGTCGGAGCGGGGGGAGGGGAACCGCTTCTAACACACATATCCACATCCGCGCACTTCTAAACAGCCACATTCACACATTTTAGTTCATTATCGGAACATTTAACAGAAATCTGACAGAAAATGTGGGAAAATATCCTTTAATATTTGGAAACTGGAGAATGTATGTCAAGATTCCAGATCGAGGACGCCGAAGTTGGCTTCCGGTTCGGTCACGTAAACATACAAGTAAAAAGGAGAATTTCACTCTTTTTCGTAAAGATTTAAGATCTACTGGCTTCAAATTCAGAAAATTAGATCTTTTAAGTTATATTCTTGACTAATAACAGATCAAGTTGTTCTATGGTGGTCCAGGAAACCTTCATTATTTAATTTTCCACAAAAAGTAGAAAA
This sequence comes from Poecilia reticulata, assembly GCF_904066995.2. Taxonomy (NCBI): domain Eukaryota; kingdom Metazoa; phylum Chordata; class Actinopteri; order Cyprinodontiformes; family Poeciliidae; genus Poecilia; species Poecilia reticulata. The sequence continues at coordinate 27,433,372 of NC_088841.1, forward strand.
AATTTAATTTAATGTTGCACAGGTCTGTGTTAAATGTATTAACTGCAAAATAATAGAGATTATATT